>NC_067131.1:21549142-21860809 GCF_021347895.1 Acanthochromis polyacanthus | reverse complement strand
GAGTGTGTTGTGGGCGGAATGTGAGGTGGATCCACCTGTGCAATCTTCCAGCTGGTGTGTGATTTATCAAGAAATTCCATGCAGCTGTGCTTACGCAAAGTTTTATAAATCAGGGGCGAGGGGCATACGCCCTTTTCGTATTATCGGCGTACGCAAACTTTAGTATGGATCCTACGCAATGTTTTATAAATGAGGCCCCAGGACTTTAGATTACAGAGAAAATTGAGCCCACAGTGAGGAAAAAAATACATCCAGAAAGGGTTAATGAAGATAATGAACATGCTAAAAATGACTTGCTTCAAAGTAGCATACCAATGTCAGGCATTTTAAGCATCCCTAACCTGACTTCCTTACCATCCACTACAGTTACTTCACTGCAGTTTTACAGTTTTTTTTCTTCATAGTAAAGACTTCACAGAACCATTAACATAGCTGTAGATGTTACGTCTTTTTCTAAATCTTTGCTTCGTTGATATTTACAAATCCATTTTTCCGTTTCGGATTTATGTTAAACTCCCCCTGTTGTGTCCCGTGCTACAGTGCTTTCTGTCTCCTTCTGGCTTGACTTATGAGTCAACCTTTGTCTGTCTGGAGAAGATAAACTGAGATATGAGTCCTTACCTCTGTATGACCTCTCAAAGTCATACACTTCATCTCTTCCGAAGCCTCCTCCTGTTTTAAGCCTCCTGACCACCAGACATCATCCTATCATGACAGAGCACTATCTGGCCTCCTGTCACTGTTCGTCCCCTTGCACTCACTTAGATGTGGTGCAATGTGAAAATTCGAGGGGGAAATCAGCATAGGGTGGAATAGCAGTGGAATTTAGAAACTGATTTGGAGTTAAGGACAGAGTTTATTGACTCAATTTTGACTCTGGGAAGGACTCGTCTTGAGCAATACATCACATTAAACATCAGTGGCAATGGGTTGTGAAATTGTGACAGATTGGTATAGACATAAACCTCCAGGTTTGGATCAGATTTCAAAGTTAAATAGAATAAGGAGAAATTTAAAAAAAAAAAAAACAGATTGGGAGAGTGTAGAAGTGAAGTACCTGAGTGAAGATGATGGGAGAAGAAGAAAGAGGTGGCATGTTGATTCTAGGATGAGGAGGGGCTGGGCTGTCTAATTATAATTATTAGATTTGCTTGATCGTTGTTGTTCTTCATTTGAAACTCCAGAGAACGTATGTACACAGTTGTGTGTGCGTGTATGAATGCCATTGCCTTTACTGCATTGAAGGCAGATGAATAATTTCACATCGCGAAAAATGTTTTAGGGAGAGATTATACTCTGTGCTGCTGTGTGTGTTATAATGTAGCTCTGTACTGTCCCACAAAATTCCCTCAGGCTCATTATAGTCTGTCTTTAAAGTCAGTTCTTCTGGATTTCTTTACTGCCTTGACAGAAAACATGGCTTGATCTTCTTCAGGCATTATAAACGTGCACTTTCTGTATACAAGATGAAGGGGAAAAAACAAGAAGCTGAACTAGTTCACTAGCAATAACCCATCTCAGTGCTTCTCACATTGATCTGTCAATAAATTCTTAATGAAAAATGTCCTCATTCCCACTCTTCATCGTCTTCTCTGATTTTCATTTTCTTTCTCCCTCTCCAGATCTCCTCCTATTTCTGGCTTCCTCGATGACTATGCCTTCATCATTTGCGGCTTGCTGGACCTGTATGAGGCCACGCTACAAACCAAGTGGCTGCAGTGGGCTGAGGAGTTGCAGCTCAAGCAGGATGTGTTGCTGTGGGATGACCAGGGAGCAGGCTACTTCTGCAGTGATCCCAGTGACAACACTGTACTGCTGCAACTGAAAGAGGGTGAGGGATGGATACTTTTACAGACTGGTGGACCTGTATACTGTCACATATCATCAGTATAGACCTTAAGACAAACCTAATTCTCTTCTTATGAAATGAAATTAGTGAAATGAATTACTTACATATTGGAAATTGACCTTGTATGTTTCAGCAAGTTTTGTTTTGTTTTTTTTGTTTTTTACTGCTTATACCAACCATAGACTGTATATAAAGTGGACGTAGCATCTGGCTCCAAAATTGAAGCCCACCCGGAAGTGTTAAAAACTTGCAATATCATGCCGTCCGCTAGGGTTGGCTCCAAAAAGCTTTTTCTCCATAGACCCCAATTCATTTTTGGAAAAAATAAAATTTGATAGACTGATTTTCTACAGCTCAGGATTTTTTTTCCCGTTAGTTTTCATGGTCAAAATGAGAGATCAGGTGGCCGATCTTAAAATAAATCAATACTGAATTTTAAATAAATCGTTAAAGTTGGCGGAGCCAGGGGGCGTGGCTATACTTGATTGACAGTCCCATTGACTGGTCCTGCCCCGAGTTGCTCTCCATTCCAGCCTGTTTGATGACGCTTTTTACGTCACTGGCTCCAAAAAATCCAAAATGGCGACCAGGAAGTAGCAAAATCTGGGCTTCATTTTCTCGGCGTTGAAACCAACGGGTGACGTCACGGTTAGTTTACGCCTGATACCAACAAAACTGAGCACTATGTGGAACAGAAATAACATCCTAATGTGATTTGTGTGGTGACCTTTAGGTATACAGATAATCGCAATCTAGCTTATAAACTCTCATATGAAAAATAGGATGTTAGTGTTTTATCAAAGTTTTAATTAGTTTCTTTGAGGCCCAGCAAGTTATAGATGATTGAGTCACACCTCATGATCTAATGATAGGGCCACGTGCTGCCAAAACACCTATGACCTCTGGTGGCCTGGAGTCCACAGAACTCTGAAGGTGTGCTCTGGTATCAGACACCAAGACATTAGCAGCAGATCCTTTTCACCACATTTTAGTAGGTGCGAACCAATGCATACTGGGAACACCCTACTAAACCTCATGTTTTGGAACTCTTCTGACAGAGTCATATAGCCATCACTGTTTGGCCTCTATCAGAGTTGCTCAAATCTTCATGCTACCAATTTTTTCTGCATATATCACTTCAGCTTCAAGAACTTGCTGCACTTGTTGCCCTATATATTCAATTCCTTGACAGCTTGTATTGTAGTCAGATAATCAGTGGAATTCACTTCACCTCCCACTGTTTTTCATGTTGTGGCTGATTGATATATGTACAGTCATTGCTAGCTGCTCTTTGAAGTTTCACTGAGGTCCTGCAGTGGTCTAAGTCAAATGCTAGAATTAGCACGCTAACATACTCACAGTGACAAAACTCATAAGATGATGTTTAGCAGGTACAATGTTGGCCATGTACATGAATACATTTTTGCAGATAATTTGAAATTATACTCAGTAGCAGTAGAAGATAAGTCAGTTTACCAATCAATTCTGAATGGAAATTGAATGTCTGTACCAAGTCTTCTGACAAACAGACCAACTACTTTGAGACAATTGACTCTAAACAGCAAATGTTCACATTGTGTTGTGCTAGAGAAAAGGCCAGGGGATCAAGGAAAGTCTTCAGCATCAATCATTTGAGCTCTCAGAATGCTTTTGCATAGCTTGTTGCCAGTTCATCTAACTGTCATTTATTGTTTCACTGAAAACTTAGGCCAGCTGGTGGCAAAACAAGTTAAGTAACAAGTAAGTCATCACTAAAATGTTTGCATATTCCATTAAATAATTGTTGCAATATTTCAGTCTTAGACCAGAGTGATCCACGAGCCAACTGGCAGACCTACTTTTCGAACAATGTTCATGATTTTCAGCTCATTTTTTATTCAGATTTAGAAAATAAATGGAGTGACACTATTGCTGTAGGCTTTGGTGCTTGCAGCTTTAGAGATATGGAGAGGGCTTGATGGACAGGTGAAGGATTAATTGTACTGCCACAACATCCCTCTGTAGCACAGACCTGTATAAGGAGTAATATCTCAGGCAGATGAATAAATAAAGGATCTGAGGGTTGCAAACACTGCTGACAGTTTGCTACTGTCAAACACAGTGACACAGTTTGACCACAGGGACTTCAGCGAAACAGCAGGCATGAATGGATTGCTGTAATTTATTTGAACAAAAGAAGAGTTAACGGATCAAAATAACTATTCATTCATTCATTCATCCATCCATCCATCTATTCCTCCATCATCCATCTTTTTCTCCCATGCCTGTATCCTTACCTTATCGATTGACTCAGAGCTTACAACATGGAAGCCCCTGCAGTAATGTCCCTACCAGTTTCATTCCATTGCTACCTTAAACCATAAGAGAGGGCAGAGACAAGGATTGATGTATGAATGGATGGATAGTTGGACAGATAGATAAATGGGGAGAGGATAAAAGAGGGGAGCAGAGGAATATTGACCTCTCCTATTTACTTTTTAGTAGTGTGCACTCCTCACCCGTTCAAGCTGAACCTCTCCACCATGAAAGCAATGGAAGAAGGTGCTCTGATTTTCAACTACTTTAATCACCAAACCTGTCAAATATGTCTCCTTCTTTCTTTCAGTTCATCTGCTTCTGACAGATTGGAACAGCACCAAAATGCACAGTGAGAATCTGAAATCAACTTTGTGTCTCTGCTTCCTTGTAGCTCGCTCACATGATAACTTCATCTAGAATTTGTTTATATTAATTACATTTTCCTACTTCATTGCTTTTCTACTTTCAGCTCAGGTATAAGTTACGAACTGGCACAAAATGTTATAACATTTAAATGTTTAATCTTGTAGACATGACAGTGTGACATTTAAAAACCAAATGCTTCAACTTTTTTATAACATTCACTTTTTGATACACTGCCTGAAAAGTTTATTGCCAAATGGCATGGAATTTTTTTCCAGCTATGTCATTATCTGCCACTGTTAGAGATGCTTTTTGAATATTATTTTAAAAAAAATATGAGTTAAAGGCAGTTATTTGAGTATCATTTCATTAATATGAATAATGGACTGTTAGAAATAATTTTTAGCCACAGTAAAAGCAAGGTTCCAGGGAATGATTTTGATAACTTGCCTTTTCTTTTGACTGCTGTAAGACTTACACTGAAGCTGAGTTATTGTGAAAGGTTTCAAAAGCTATTTCTGTGAATGTAGTACAGATGGTAATGGCCCCTTGATGAACATAACTTTGCACTCATTGCCATCGTCAGAATTTTAATCTGCCGTACACTTTGTTTAATGCGCTGCAAAGATGGTGAACCTGGTGAATATTACCTGTCAAATAACAACCTATTGGCATGCTGGTTTTAGTGTTTAGCTCAGTGCACAGCTGTGCCTCAGTACAGTCTCACAGAGCTGTTGGTGTGGCTGCACACTGGCACCAGAGCTAGATCAATACAAGATGTGTTTGAAGCTTACATTACATAACCAATATTTTTCACTCAATGACCGATGAGGAAATGCATAATCGGAACATTTTAGACAAGGTCCTAGACTTGCCGGTTGAAGGCTGCATGAACCTGCCACTGGCTTCTCATTACAGGTGGCTTTGTCTTGTCAGTATGTTACTCTGTTTTCTTTGCTGTGGGAAACACCAACCTCCAGACTACCAACCTACCACAGTGAAAATATTAGGTGTTGGCTAGGATTTGGATCATGCAGTAAGCAGGCCCTGTTAATTTTTTTCCAGTGGAATATCCATTTTTATCACAGTGCTCACATGCTAATATTCCACTGAAACAATTTTACCTGTCACTTTTTTAAGGGAACATTAAAGTATCATCCATTACTTAACCCCACCCATAACAACTGCAGCCAATTTAAAGAAATTCAAACATGTCAGAGTGTGTTTCTATCTCTATCTTATACAAGAATCATACTGGCAGTGCATTATGTCTGTTATGTTCTACAGAATAGGTTATCCAAGCTTGACCATTCTATAAATTATTGCAAATATATTTATGACATATTTTTAAAATATATATATGTCTTATTGCATGTACACTGATATATGCAACTAAAATATCTGTTAAAAGTTAAAATTAACTCATATGTAGGGTTGTATGGTTAACGTTACTACAGTTACTACTACGTTACTACTAACAGTAGAATCCTACTTTTATATGAATGCAAGAGTAATATAACCTAATGATATAATATTGTGTGTTATGGTATCCCAGGATGCTTTTTTTGTTTGTTTGTCTTGTGTACCTTTGTTTTTATCATCATTGTACATATTTGTGATTACATTGACATGCATTTACTTTAAGTACCATTTCCAGTGCAGGACTTCAAGAGTGTGATATTAGTACTTTAACATATCTAAGGTACTCCTCTGGTACCTATATTTGTCTGTCAAGGTAAACTGACACTTAATATTTATGGGAGTTCATACATTTATTGTGTTTTTTAAGCATTGAGGTAACACAGTGACTGCCTGATTGCACAACCACTTTAATGACAGTTGTGATCTAGACTAGTGGATGTGTTGTGAGAAGTGTGTTAGAAAAATACTAACAAGTTGCTGCAATCATAAGAAGTGTGGCTATATTGGCTTGTATAGTTACAGTGGTCTGCTGTATTGTGCTTAGACAAACGGAATAGTTCATAACAGTTTGTGTTTTGTGTTTGTTGCAACAGCAGAGAAACTTACTTGAAACGCTACTTAGCAATGATAAATGCTGGCAACAGAAACCCAAAACTCAAAAAAGTAATCCTAAAATAGCAATAATGGTGGTTTCTTTTCGGGTTTTTTATGTTTCGGAGTTTGTTTCACCTACTTTGCTGAAACGATAGCAGAGTCCAGTCCCGTCCTTGTGAGATGTGTTGTTTTTGGTAAATGAAGGCAATGGTGACAAGACTGTGACACAATTTGTGCTAATCAAGCAACTCAATAGCTGCCGAGTAGGTTAACTGAGAATAATGCTAAACTCATGATTTATTAAGAAAAAATGCATTAGGAATCGGGAAGATGTGCAGGCATTCAGTTTGTATGACTAATGGCTCAGATAGATTGCACTTAGTTTTTGCAGTACACTGTTTAAAAACTAGTGCGAGTGAAGTTTGTTGACAAACCGATAAGCTGAACTGAAATGAAACTTTCCTAATGAAATTTTTCTTTAGAACCCAATTGAAACTGGTTCTTGATGCCCTATTGTACTCATAAGCACATACAAGGTCACACATTTCCAGCATATATATAGCTTATAAAGGTTAAATCCAACTGTCTAAATCTACCCTATATCCTTTTTCTAATCTGTTGTGATTTATAAGCCTGTAGTCTCTCCAAATAAATACTTATTTTTCAGTAGGAACTTTTATGTTACAAACCTGTAGATAAAAAAGAGTTTTTATACCACAGGACTGATGGGATATAAATATAAATGGGTCTGACCTTGATGTGCTCTCCAGTCTGTCTTCAGTTGCCAGTCCGCTCCTTTCACTGATGGCTGCTGGCAGGTCAAAGAAAACTGACACATTGTAGACATGCAGACATTTACCTTTGATCTGTCAGACCAAAGTTTCCAGTTTGGATCTGGTTGCAATTTTCTTTTTTGCTTTTGGTCTCGAGCTACTGCATCTGACAGCAGCCATCTATTTTAACAGCATTCTTCTCCCACATGTGTTTTTATTCTTATTCCCTTGTCATCTCTCCTCAATTTAATATTTTCCTTTATAATACAGCGTATGCTGTCAGTGGGCTGGTCTTTCCCCCATCACATTGTGTCTTTCCTGTTTGTTGTCACAGGATTTTTTCAGCTGAAGATTCAGGGCTTTTGGTTTGTGTGGTGTTATAAACTAGGTTTTGTGTGTGTACTTGTTCTCCAGGGGCTGAGAGACATATGCACAGTTTAAAAAAGGCTAGATTGGAACGAGCACTGATCTCATTTTCATGCATCAACATTAAACCTCTGCATAAAATCCTCTAAACTAAAAATTATGTCTGGAAGATTGTCAGTTTCGATGTTCCACATGCTATATTTTTCCACGTAAAACAAAATGACACACAAACTCGTGTGCTTGTAGCAGGTAACTCGGTGAAAGTATTTCAGACAGGAATGAGATACTACAGATGGGTGGGTGAACAGAGAAAAAGCTAACAGTTATTCTTGTTATGAACTGTTGACAGATCAGAGATGATGGCTGCATGTGAGCTTGTGTGTATGCGGGACAAATTGTCCCTGCGAGTCGTAACACCTGCATCTGTATGTGTTTATCGGAGCTGACGTGCGAGAGGTTTCTCATCTGAGAGGATTGACGGAGGCATTGTGGTGGCGGCACTGTGCAGGGTTGAAGCCCATTAGTGACGCTACAGCCGCTGCAGTGTGGACGCCTGTCCCAGCAGCGTAGCCTGTCAGTGCAAGACGGATTACCCCACCGCGCTGCCACTCTACATCTTACAGCCTGCCAGACTCCCCTGTGTGTTTGTTTTTCAGGAATAAGGTTTTAATCACGCACAGTATCTGTTCTGCTTTTATTTAAAAATCTTATACCATGTGTTTTCAAATGTATTTGCATTTCAGAAGCAAATGCATTTAGGAGACATCCACTTGAGGTTTCTTCAGTTCAGAAACATCAGTGTTTTTATGGACTTCTAAAAACTAATAAAAGTATAAGCAGTGCTGTAGTGCAGAGTGTTTGTGGGCTGTGCTGCCATTGCTTTGTGACTTCCATGAGTCACTCTCTGTACGTGTACGTTACAGTGTTGTGCATTCCATCACGGTTTCATGTGTGTCCGTGACCTCCTTTCATGGGGCTTCTTAAGAGTGGAGATGTGAAACGCGGAAGGCGGACACACTCACACTCTGTCTCTGTGTATTTACAGTATATGTGTGTGTATGTTGAAACTTCCTTGCCCTGGGGCTCAGAGAGAGCTGAACCATACCACAGGATAGAATCTCTGCAATTTCTGCAATTCAGTCATGCAGGGGTGTTCACTTGCATCTATATTTGGTTGTTAATTCATGCTTGTCATGAATAATACTACTGCGGTTTACAGTACCGTTTGAGGCTTTTACCATTCATGCTTGTGCAAGGCTATCTTTGCTAGTTGACCAATTCCGTCTGAATTCACAGATGGGGGTTGCAGCACCATTTTCAATTTGGCTTTGGAAGATGGTGAGAGATCATGATAAAAAAAAAAACTTTATGTGCAAAATTGCAGGCATCTACTCCCAGTAGTTTTTGAGTTAGGGCATTTTCAAATTTTAATAATTCAGGCCAAAATGCCCTCCCCCAATCCTCACCTGGAATTTTTAGGTTTTAAAATGCTTATATCTCTGCTTCTGGGTATCAGTTTTTTCTCCAAGCTCCCTACATGTTGGTGATGTCCTAGAAACAACACACACACACTCAGGAGAAGTCTCTACAGAGCAGGGGGGCTTGCCCAAAATGTATAAATTATTTGTAGTTAAGGGTGTTAAAAATACTAGAAATCTTACAGATTAATGTCTTAGCACCATTTAGTATTGCTCTAGACCAGACTGGTTTGTAACGTATACAGGGGGAGCCCTCTAAGCACATTGTTTAGAGAGATATGGACTGCTGAACATTGCCCCTCATGGAAAGTGCCTAATTTTCAAGGACCCTGAAGTCAATGTAGCACAGGTGGTAGAGATCTGCAAATTTGCACAGAAACTCATCTATCCTCTTACTATAGCCATGCAAAGTCCCAACTTCTAGCTATCACTGCATCATGCTCAATTTTACCCTCATCAGCTACCAACTCGGAAGTCTTTCTGGCACTCATTGACACTCAGACACACATTCAAAAGCACAGGCATCAGGGCATTGCTGAGAAGCAGACGTGTAGTGAGGTCATAGGTTATGAGAAGATCATCTCCCGCCTCACAGTGGATGCTGATTAAAGATAAGGACCCAACCACTTAACAGAGCTAAGTCATGAGGTCATCTGCTACTTCCATCACATCACACCACAAAGTGACTCTGGGAAATGAGATAGTTGTGTACTGGGAAATAAAGGAAGACATGGAACATGCATCTGCACTTAATCAGTTTGTTTGACAAATTGTAACAGGAATGTAATTTTTTGGATCAGAGGCATCACATCTGTTATTTATTTATGTATGTATGTTATGTAAATGTCAGAACCTGTAAGTCTACATTCCATATCCTGACAAAGAAGCCTCCTCAGACCAGTGTCCTATCCCATATAGGTCTATAGTTCCTATTTTTAACCTTACTTATGTGCCATTCCTGAAAACAGTGGTCAGCTTGAACCGAAAACATCACAAGCATTTTGTCTCTCTGAGATTGACTAAATATGACTTACATAAAAATAAATGGTTAACAAAAAACTTCAAACTGAGTTTGTTTTCACAGTTAGTTGTTTTGAATTCTATTTTGCATGCTAGCTAGCCTAGCTAAGCTAAATCCATCTATCCATTATCTGTACATCGCCTTATCCTCTGTAGGGTCGCAGGGGGCCTGGAGTCTATCCCAACCGACTCAGGGTGAAGGCAGGGGACACCCTGGACAGGTGGCCAGTCTATCACAGAGCTACACATAGAAACAAACAACCAAGCACACTCACATTCACAGCTATGGACAATTTACAATCTCCTAGTATGTTCTCAGACTGTGGGAGGATCCGAAGTACCCACTGAGAACCCACGCAGGCACAGGCAGAATGTGCAAACGCCACAATGAAAGACCCCAGGCTGAGAAGTGAACCCTGGATCCTAGCTGTGAAGTGACAGTGCTAATCACCGCTGACTGTGCCACCCTTAGCTAAATCAAACACATCAGTTAATGTGATAAAGTAGTTGTTTCCCGTCAAATGTGCTATATACAGCATAAAGACAAGAAGCTAGGTTATGCTATGTAGTTCATATTAACAGACTGGCACTCATTCTGTTTGCATACATGCTGAAACATGCTGTTGGGTATATTATTGCTTGAAAAAAGTATAATGTTGGTCTCAGGCTATATTTGTCTAAATATATGTTTTGTGCCTTTGTGTGTCTCAGATCAGGATGGAGCTGAGCCCAGTGCTAACTCTGTGTCAGCGTTCAATCTCCTGCGTCTGTCCCACTATACTGGAAGACAGGACTGGCTCCAGAAGTCTCAACAGCTGCTGACAGCCTTCTCTGACCGTCTGAACAAGGTTCCCATAGCCCTGCCTGAAATGGTCCGTTCTCTTATGGCCCAGCACTACACGCTCAAACAGGTTATTCTCACACCAACACAAACAATAATTGATAATGATGAGTATGCATTCATCCACCAGGGGGATTTTCTTTGTCTGCTGCTTTCACAGCATAGACTGTATATATAGTGGACATAGCATCTGGCTCCAGAATTGAAGCCAGCCTGGAAGTGTCAAAAACTTGAAATATCACTCCGTCCGCTAGAGTTGGCTCCAAAAACCTTTTTCTTCATAGACCCCAATTCATTTTTGGAAAAAATAAAATTTGATAGACTGATGTTCTACAGCTCAGGATTTTTTTCCTGTTAGTTTTCATGGTCAAAATGAGAGGTCAGGTGGCCGATCTTAAAATAAATCAATACTGAATTTTAAATAAATCGTTGAAGTTGGCGGAGCCAGGGGGCGTGGCTACACTTGATAGACAGCAACAGAAGCCTCTGCAGTAAAATGTGGGCGGGATAAGAGAGTCCTCAGCCAATCCTGCCCCTAGTTGCTCTCCGGTCCAGTCTGTTTGATGATTCTTTGTACGTCACTGGCTCCAAAAAATCCAAAACGGCGACCAGGAAGTAGCAAAATCCGGGCTTCATTTTCTCGGCGTTGAAACCAACGGGTGACGTCACGGTTAGTTTACACCTGGTTCACAGTTGATTTAATTTTGTTGATATTTTTTTGAGTGGTTTATTGAATTAGAGAATTAAAAAAAGGTGAACTAAATATTTAGCAATCGAATCCATGCTGGATTGAGTTGAACAGTACAGCTATGCTTTGTCACTGCTATTGACAGAGTAGTCTGTTCCATTTAAAATGGCATCTATGACTGAACTTTTTTCATTTGTGTTAACCCAGTAATTTGGAAAAGCCCTTTAATCAGTTCTCAAAAATATAATTGTTAAATCTTGGCTTTCCTGGTTGAGCCCTAAAGTTATCTTAGTTTTTGGTTGTATTTACCTGGCTGTTAGTCAAAATTCATTTGCATGTCCACCCACTATAAGACACAAAAGACATTGCATTTACTGGTACAGTAAAAACAATACACAACACCATAACAAACACTGAGCAAGAAGCTGGTAAAACAATGAATGCTTCATCCATATTGATTACAGTGACTCGTTTCTATTATCAGTTACCATGCTGATAACTAAAAATGCATCACTGCACGCATACATGATGCCAATACAACAAGCTTCAGTGCCTCATAGACGGTTTGTTTAACGGTAAGACTGTAAGAATCTTTTCAGATTCCTATTTCACAGCAAGCATTTAGCTATATATTATTGATGACTGTTTTTTAGTAAAGCAATTCCCTTAATCTATGTCAGCAATGTGAGCAATGCTACAACTCAAACAGAGCCTAAAACCGGTCTCTTTATTTCTTCTTTTGTCTGAGGAATAGTGGAAAAACATCTCTCATACATGACCAAGGGACCTTTTTCCATCCTGACTCAAAATCTGTAGACATCCACCCTGACTAAGCTGTACACATTGTACATATTTTTACATATTTTGTGCCTCTACTAATTACTCTGACAGTCTATCTTTGACACATTAATAAAGCTACTGACAAAAAATCACAGAATAACATCATGACTCACACTAGAATATAGGTACAATGTAGAACAAAACCTGCTTTAATTCAGCACCAAGTGGGTTTAAAGCGCCTCTTTTATCAAACTATGTTTTGTTGTGTTCATCATAATCAAAAGGTAAAAACTGACAGTGATTTAACCACTAAAGAGCATCATGAAATGTGTTCATTACATCGGTTTTGAAGCTGAGGGTGTTGGCTACGGTCGCCACCATTCTGACTTGTCCTAACTCCCAAATAATACAAAAATTAGCTCACAGGTGAAGCGTGAGTGGAGCTAAGGCAGGTCATGCCACCATCTCAGGGCCATGGACTGTCCTATGAAGGTTCTCACCTGACACTCAAAGCAGTCACTCCCTTAACGATACCTAACTTTCAAAATTAATTAATGTTTAAATGCCATGTAATAAAATATTCCTTGTACACTTGTTATGAAAAAAAGAAATAGCTATAGAGTTCACAACAGTTTTTTTTATTAGGCCATAAATATTTTTATTTGTGCTGTAAATCATGTTGATAATTTGAACTTTGGGGATTTTTTGGGGGATTGACTCATTTTTGAAGCCAGCCTCAAGTGGCAATTTGTGAAATTACACCTTTCGACACTTTGCAGTCACATTTCAGTCGTGGAGGTTACCACATGGGTTACACACCCCATTCACTAATTCAAACAAGGCTGAACCCCTTTCAGAGTTTTGTCTTTTTTGTTTTTTTTGGAGGGGTGGGGGTGGGTGGGGGTGGGTGGGGGGTGACATCATTTCTAGAGTCACCGAGAAAGCAGGGAGTCTATGAAATGATTTTACTGTCAGTAAATAATGCAATAAAAGAAAACAAAAAAAAAACTGCATGGGATTTACTGGCACAAAATTAGATTTAGTGTTGAGGTAGTCAATTCAAGATCAACTATTCACTGTATGTCATTTTTGTCCTGTGCTGTTTCAATTTCCACTGCTAGTTTTTCCTCAATAACAAGTTGTCTAATTAAAGCTAGAGTTGGAAGCTCAACACAACATAATGTTAACACTGTTTGGATAAACATTTGCTTATGTTCCTCCTTAAAGCTCGTGTCCGGAGTTTCCGTTTGTTTTCAATTTATGTATCATTGTTTAACAAAGCTTAAATGTGTTAGTCTAGTTCGATACTATAATATAATGTTAGTATGACGCGATATGAAAATTTATTCATGAGCTCCGCCTTCCTCTCATAGACCCCCATGTTATTCCAAAAAGCGCCGGTCGCTGCCGACCAATCAAGTTCGAGCTTCAGCTTTGTCATGCTGTCAATCAACGGTTACGCGCACAGCAAGCAAGCCCATGCAGAGGTGGGCGAGCTACGCACTACGCAACCGTGCACACATTTGTTTTGCTTGTGGAGGAGAGAGCATCAGGGCTCAGCAACTTCCAGAAAAGTTAGCAATCCCACGGCTTGTCAGGCCAAGAGACTGCAGGACGTTTTTTGGCTCGGGGTGCTCGCGTCGCTCCCCGACCACGGCCTCCATAGCCCGCCTGACGGCTTCGTTTAGATGTCCGACCTCTGGAGGAAGATGTTGGGGCGTCTGGGACATACTCTTCGTCAGAGGAGTCATGCAATTCTGAACTCTAGATAGAAATAAATAAACAATGTAACACATATACACGCGTAAATGCACTAAGTTTGATAAACAACGTCATCGAGAGGGATACACGAGTGTAATCACATATTGAAACTTTACTCGTTCGTCCTAGCAGATTCATGTTATTTTGGTATTAGGACAAGTTAGACTCAATACAGAATTCTAACGTAATTCTTTTATTATTTCCTAAATGTACTAAATGTAGAAGAGTGGAAAACAGCAAAACAGGCAAGATGCTGCAGCACTCCGGGCACTCCTAGCTGGTACTGTGCGCGTGCACAAATAAAGGGGCGAAATCAGAGGGAGGGAGGGACCAACAGTGTTTTGGGAAGCGCTGCTATTCAAACTCCGGACACGAGCTTTAAGTAAGCAGTTAATGTGTTGATAGACATTTCTCACCTCATTTCAACCGTAGTAGGTCATCACTATCTATCTCAGCTCCTTATTTTCATGCACACTTAATCCCTGGACACAGACTCCAAATCTTTCCCCTAATTTTTACAGCCCTCATGCATTTAATAGGTTATTTGAGCTGTTCAGGCTCAGTTATATAATCTCTTTTGAAATATTAACACCCTCAGTTTAGCCTGAAACCACTGAAACCAGCGTACTTGCAAAGCACAGCAGCAGTCACCCCAAACTTTCTTGATCACCTGAAGAAAAGTTTAAGCATGAAAGCTTGAGCTGTACAATCAAACAACCAGAGAAGAGAGTTCAGTAGTGTTAGCTGGCTTTCTGTCCATCATACGTGACCTGCAGAAGATAAGTCGTGACAAGGGTATGAGGGTAACAAGCTCAGGAGTGAGGCGAGGTTAGGCAATCCCAGAGAAAACACCTGCACCCCTTGTTACTTCTACAAATGCAGCACTGACCTTGTATCCCTTTATCCTCCTCTCCCCTCCACTTATGTGTCACCTTTCCCCTCTTACATTACTATTTATGCTCTCTGATTTCATAACTCTTTCTTTTGTTCCTTCCTTATCCCTTTTCCTTCACTTTTCCTGTCACTCCTCTCCAATTTCATTTTTCTAGATTGTGATCTGTGGCCAGAGGGATGCTCCAGACACTACAAATCTTCTCGCAACAGTCAACTCTCTCTTCCTTCCATATAAGGCAAGTATTTAGCATACTGGTAGTGTGAAAGTGATGTATCATCTTGACCAACTTGTCAACACAAACATGTCGCTGAAGATAACCATTAAAAGTAAACATGAGCATGCAACAGCACAGGCATGCACTGATTCACTCCAACAGTAGTACCTCTGTAAAGGCAACAAATTAGCAGTAACCTTTGATGCACAGACAGACACAAAAACATACAGATACAGAGTGAGAACAGCCTAGAACTGTGCCTGGGGTTTTGGCTGGTTGAAGTGTGGTCCTTTAAAGGTCAGCCGAAACGCCTCTCCTCTCCTCAATGTAATAACTTCTCAGCTATCGCTTTTTGGGCATTAGTTGACCTTCAAGGCCTTTCCTGACATCTAAATGCCTTGTGGGTCCAACTCCTCCTTTGGTGTGGTTCTTTCTGTGTGCTTTGAGTAGGCCAGAATTTTCCTGCTTGCCCTGATGCAGACTCTTTGTTGAGAACTGGACAGCTGTCAGTCTGAGTCAGACTTTAATTCAACGTGGATGGCCAGCATTTGTGTTTATGGCTGCAGAAAATTTTTCAGCATGTCCCACTAAATCTCAGTAGCAAATCAAGGAATCTCTGTATAAGTGTTTGTGTTTTTTAGACATATTGATAATCTTGCATCTGATCCACTTCAGACTTGGTGGATGTGTTAATGGGAACCAAAGGGAGTGCATTGTTGAGGTTAAAGCAGATCGGGTGATTGGGAAGATGTTTGCAGTCCGCATCCTGGCCTTTGGCAGCTGGTAGGGAGAGCCCCTGCTGCTAGGCAACATCATCAAAGGCAAATGTGCAATGTCATGTGAAGAGTTTGCAATTTGATGGTGGGTGCCCCACTTGGTCTAGAAAATCCTATTAAAAGCAGTCACCTCTGTACAGCCAGAATTCACATCAGCCTAGTCACCAGATAATGACACATAGAGAGCCGAGGAGAAAGCAAATCATTTTGGTGGAAGCAAGAACAACAAAAGGTAGTGAAGACAGAAAGAGACGACAGAGAAACCTGCATGCCTGTGATCATACAGTTAAGTCTGTGAAGAAAAAGCCATCTGTGTAGGCAGGCTGTCTCCAACAGGAGATGGAGGTTTAGGAATCAGCGTGCCATCCAGCCACCCTGCCATCCAGACACCCTGCATAACTGAATCAAACCTCCCGGTGGGGGGTTACCCGAACTCCTGCTTACATCTCAACAACTCAGACATTCCTGCATTCACACAGCAGGAACAACAAAGTCTGTGACTAAAGAATAAAGAAGAATGACAAGATGTTTGCATATTAAATTGCATGTCCATTACCTGCAATGAATTCTTGTTTTGATGACCAAAATACAAGCTGCAGCAGGGCTCCATACTTACTGTTTCGCTGGTGGCACTGGTGCAACTTCCTCAGTCAGTCGCACCAGGACTGCTTTGATCGCTTCTTCCCACACCCGTTGGTGCTCTTGAACAGATATGAGACCATAAATTAGTTGGAATAGAGTGAAATAAGGCATTTGTATATCAGATTTGAGTTTTCTGAGTGGAGAGTATTTTTAAATGGAAATACCACTGTTGATTAAGTTCACATAATGTATTTGTGGGGAGCTAAAATATTGGTTGTGATAAATATTAATTTTATTTTGCAGCCTTAGCTCAACCTTAGCTGTTGTAATTAAATGTTTTTTTTTCTTCACCGGTTTAGTCAATATCTTCCAGCCTGTGCAAGAAGGAGCGCTACCGCAGGTCCTTCATCCCCACTGCCATCAGACTATATAACACTACTGTGTAGTTCTTATTATGTGCAATATTTATTATCTTGTTCTTGCACTTTCGTGACTTTTGCACTCCTCTGTTTTTTGTTCCTAAGAGCCCTGTAACAGTAAATTTCTCCTTTGTGAGATCAATAAAGTCTATCGTATCTTATCTGTACTTGCACTCTGATCATCAGGTACAGTGGGGCAAAAGAATATTTAGTCAGCCACCGATTGTGCAAGTTCTCCCACTTAAAATGATGGTTTGTACTTGAACTGTGAGAGACAGAATGTGACAAAAAATCCAGGAACTCACATTGTAGAAATTATTTGTAAATTATGGTGGAAAAATAGTATTTGGTCACCTACAAACAAGCAAGATCTCTGGGCTCTCACAGACCTGTAACTTCTTCAAGAAGCTATACTGTCCTCCACTTGTTACCTGTATTAATGACACCTGTTTGAACTTATCTGTATAAAAAACACCTGTTCACAGCCTCAAACAGTCTGACTCCAAACTCCACCATGGCCAAGACCAAAGAGCTGTCGAAGGACATCGGGAATAAAATTGTAGATCTGCACCAGGCTGGGAAGAGTGAATCTACAATAGACAAGCAGCTTGGTGTGAATAAATCAATTCTGGGAACAACTGTTAGAAAATGGAAGACATACAAGACCACTGATAATCTCCCTCGATCTGGGGCTCCACACAAGATCTCATCCCGTGGGGTCAAAATGATCATAAGAACGGTGAGCAAAAATCCTAGAATTATACAGGGGGACCTGGTGAATGACCTACAGGGAGCTGGCACCAAAGTAACAAAGGTTACCATCAGTAACACACTACACCGACAGGGAATCAAATCCTGCAGTGCCAGACGTGTACCCTTGCTTAAGCTAGTACATGGCCAGGCCCGTTTGAAGTTTGCCAGAGAGCATATGGATGATCCAGAAGAGGATTGGGAGAATGTCATGTGGTCAGATTAAACCAAAATAGAACTTTTTGGTACAAACTCATCTCGTTATGTTTGGAGGAAGAAGAATGCGGAGTTGCATCCCAACAACATCATACCTACTGTGAAGCATGGAGGTAGAAACATCATGCTTTGGGGCTGTTTTTCTGCAAAGGGGACAGGACAACTGATCCGTGTTTAGGAAAGAATTAATGGGGCTATGTATTGTGAGATTTTGAGTCAAAACCTCCTTCCATCAGTGAGAGCATTGAAGATGAAATGTGGCTGTGTCTTCCAGCATGACAATGATCCCAAACACACCACCCGGGCAATGAAGGAGTGGCTCTGTAAGAAGCATTTCAAAGTTCTAGAAGGGCCTAGCCAGTCTCCAGACTTCAACCCCATAGAAAATCTGTGGATGGAGTTGAAAGTCCGTGTTGCCCGGCAACAGCCCCAAAACATCACTGCTCTACAGGACATCTGCATGGAGGAGTGCGCTAAAATACCAGCTACAGTGTGTGCAAACCTGGTGAAGACCGACAGTAAGCGTTTGACCTCTGTCATTGGCAACAGAGGTTATATTACAAAGTATTGAGTTGAACTTTTGTTATTGACCAAATACTTATTTTCCACCATAATTTACAAATATATTCTTTAAAAATCCTACAATGTGATTTCCTGGATTTTTTTTCACCTTCTGTCACAGTTGAAGTGAACCTATGATGGAAATTACAGACCTCTGTCATCATTGTAAGTGGGAGAACTTGCACAATCGGTGGCAGACTAAATACTTTTTTGCCCTGCTGTATGTCTTAGTCGGGATCTCCCTCTCCACTAGCTACAGACCGCTTTATCTGTGGAACACAGAAACAGGCTTAATAGGCTGTTTTATGTGTCGCACAGAGACAGACTGGGAGAACCAAAGAAGAAATTCAAGTACTAGTTTCCACCACTGGCTAAGTCAGTAGCTAATCCGAGCCCCATGATCATCATAGACATATACAAACAAGAATTTTACACACACTTTTACATATGCAACCATTTGCAGTGACCACTGTACAGCTTTCCACAGTTGCTGGTCTGCCCACTGCTGATCTTAAAAAACCTGTTGCAGCCTCCCAACTGCATACTGCAGCCCACACACTGCAGCTCATCACCATAATCAAAATTTAGCTTGCTGCAGCTCCTGGAAACGCAATCTGGCGCAGATCCCACACTGCCTGCTACAGCCCACAAACTGCAGCTTGCAGTGACTCGAGCGCAGCCTGCTGCTTCACACAAACTGTACATGCTGCAGCTCCACAATCCCAGTCTACTGCAGTTCAGGAGCTGCAGTTCAGGAACTGCAGCCTGCCACAGAGTGCACAGTGCTTCTTATGACACCAAAGACTAGATTCTCAGTATTGACCATCTAGCTAATCTATCTAATTTAAAGAATCTGTGTGTATGTATGTGGGTGGTGTTGTTCTTCACTATCTTGACTAGTACATCCCACTGTCAACTTTATAGATCTATACCTTGGGACCTGAAAAATACTGCAGTGTTAAGTTTAAAGCTAATCGGATGAAAGGTGGCCAGTTTGGTTGTTGTTTTGGAATCTTTTTGGGAAACTAAGTGTTTGTATGACATCTGTAAATACAAGATAACTGCTGACATTAAATGTATTGAATTACAGAAAGTAGCTGCTCAAAAGTCAAATCGTCCTATAAGATTGAAATTTTGTGCTCTTTTTTTAAATGTTGCTGTACATCTTGGAGATGGTAAAAAAAAAAAAACTTTTGCTGTTCTTGTCACATTGTGTGCAAAGCTCTCGAATGGAGCTTAACAAACTGTTTGAATAGATGAAATTCAACACAAAGACCTCACAACAGTCAGCTTCACCACGGATTGTTTAGGACTGCTCACTGAATTGTGTTAATTCGACCAGCCTGTAACCAAAATTAGAACACTACATTAAAGCAGTAATTGTCCAGCGATGCTCCATCTCTCTCTCACACACACAGACCCACATACGGGCTCAACAGGGCACTGTTGAAATATAGATGAGTTGTGCAATATCAGGCACTGGCTGCAGTAACATCAGGCCATTCCAGTTCCCTGCAGAGAGACGGAGACCAAGAATGAGCAAGATAGAGCCGTTATCAACTTGGATCTATTATTAAGGAGAATGTATGTTATGTGCTATCACATTTTGCCAGCACTAGTCACATGCTTGGTCTTGTTGCAGTCAGATTATTTGGACAGAATCCTCCAAAGCAGGAGCTGTCACAGTTGTCTGTAAATTTAAAAAATATATATACTAGATGATTTGGGAAGGATGTCATTACTCTAAAATCAGAGCAGTTTTGCTTTTCAGTTTGTTGATGGTGGATTTAGTAAGTAAGTAAATGACATGAGAAAGTAAGTCATTTCTATCTCCCAGATACAGAAAAAATGCTTTAGCACATCAAATATTGATACTGTTTTAATGCTGCTATATTATGTTAGGTAGAAGTAGTGCTGGGTGATATAGCTGAAAAAGCTGTCACGTTTCCTTTCACTTGATATTGATAATGATTACTGATGAAATGTGTGTTGCTGGTACATGCAGCCACCATTCAGTCACCCAGGCAGAAGTTTTATATAAGCTCTAAACTAAAGTAATCACAAAATGAGTACATGGAGAGGAATTTTATCTCTCCTGTCAAATGTTCAGTTCTTCCTTCACATTTCTTGTTAGGTCAAGCTGTAAAATGATATGCTGTGTTTGAGTGGCTATTTCACTATAATTGTTATTTTACTTTGCTGTTAAATGCAAATCCTGTGTGTTAAATTGATTTGTTGTGGCATTTGTGTCCTTTTGATGCCTGTGGGAATGTTTTACAGGGAACTATTTGCAAGTCAATTCATGTGTGTTTGTATAAGTTGTCTTCAGTCCAGTTAACAGAATGTTAACTGGATCAGAATGTTAAATTTTGTGCACCAAATTCAGACTAATAAACCTTCACTCTAGTTGAGGGTACTGGGCTGTGTCTGCTAATGCAGTAAGAGCAGTGATGGTTGAGCTGGGGATGCAGCAATTATGGAGTTTTGAAGGCCTCATACATTGAAGGATCAGAAAAGAGATGATGGTGACCAGAAGAATGCACTGCTCTTTGCTGCTGGGATCAATAAGAATAAATGTGAAATAATGCACACTTAAAGTAGTGTGAAAGTCAGTATTGTGAAGTACTCCCAGATGGGGGAACACTCTCTTTATTACTATAACAGAGGCAAAAAGTTTTTTTTTTTTAAATCCAGAAGTTGTAACCAAAAAACAACTTTGAAAAAAGACGGTTGATGTAAAGATAAAACAGTATGGATTGTATGTGTTGTGCAGAAGCCAGAGAACAATCTATTAGCAACTGCTCTTTCTTACTCTCATCTATAATCATCATCATCATCATTACTTCTATAAGAGGAACAGATTGCTGTAAAGCAACATCTCCAACTAGGGACTGTAATTTTTTTAACTGTTAATTTTTACTATCAATAATTTAATTGAGTAAAAATGTATTAACCAATGAGGCAGAAGAGGAGTTGCATGCAGTTTAAGTGAAAAGGTATTGCAGATGTGTTGTAAAATCTGGTTGCATGACTGGATGGAGCCTCTTTCTGTTTATTGACATGGAGTTACAGGGGTGTGTGATGATCACCTGAAAAAAAATTGCCTAAAAGGAACACACTTCCCTGTTGTTTAACTACTAACTGTGATTGTGAAATTCGTGAACTATGCATAAAGTTGTAAAAAAAAGTGTTTGGCTGTCCAGTTTAGCTTGCTACCTGAGGCTCATGCTAATGCTAGACTAGAAAGCTTAAATGCTAACACATCCTGAGAACTGAGTGTAGCTATGGTAGCTGGTTACACTACTAATATTCAACAGTAGCAGCAGGAGTTCGATCACATGTTTCTAATAACATTCAAACCAAAGTTATAAAGTGTATTGGCAACGTTCTGCCCTGAGTATACATTTATAGATTGCAGTAAACACTGACAGATTTCTTGGACTGATAAAGTTGCCGTGTTTCATATCTTGGAATTTTTCTTAAGAATTATATAATAGTAATTTGAATAAAGTCTGCGAACAAAAAAAAGTTTGCTTTTTGATCTATGATTATAGTAATTTGGTGTTTACTTATCTGTTCTTAACATAACTAAAGAAAGAAATACAATTTTGCAGTGGCTAAACAATGATTTTATCAGCATGTGGAAAAGGGCTCACTGTGTTTAATTAATTTCACTGAGCAATTACTGCTTATTAACATGGCCAACTACCAGTGAAATAAATAGTTGAAATTTTGCATCCCTATTTCTAACTGCTGAAAGCAGTCACAGATAACTGAATACTGACTGTGTCTTCTCCTTACTATTCTGCTTCTATGAAAGCCTTCACACACAATTTCACACTTCCATAGGAGGGAGACAGAAAGTGGCAAAGCAAAGATGCATACGGCACCACAATGATCAGAGGCACAAACACACGCCGGGCGCAAATACAGGCATGCAAAAGTGTGGAGAGAGGCCTAATTGCTAGAAATACTGCATCTCTATTTGTACTGCAACTCCCGCCCTCTTACAATTTCAGTACCTTCTAACCAACAAACCTCGACCCAACTCTAATCAAGCAATATTCCTGTGTAATAGGAAAATGAATCACAATTTATTGCAGCAATTACAATTACAAGCAATGTTTTGAGCTATAACTGATTCCAACAAGCGAATCACAGTGCAGGAGAACCGCCGACTGCTAGGGTGAACTGAGAAGCATAGTGAGTCTTGCAGTGAATTAAAATAGTAAATAAATTAAATGAAGTGAACATTTCAGTGTGTATGCATGTGTGTGTGTTTAGATTAGCATGACTTGAGTTCTGAGCACCTCATTCACCACAATTAGTTTGTGTCGGCCTCAAACCAGGAAAACAGGCAAGAAATAATTGGATTTAAATTAGCCATGTTCTCTGCTCATAGCGACCTAATGTAACGTGGAGCATGATCCCCTCGCTGACTCTTCCTTTACTTCTTCCGTTTATCTCATTTGACATCCCCCAATCTCTTCCCACCCTTTGCGCTTACATAATCCACCCCCTTGACTCCATCCTTTATCTGTCTCATACTGACTCCCATTCTCCTCCAGTCTAATTGGTTTTCTTCAAGTTAATCTTTTGCATTATCTAACTGTGCAGACATTTTTTCCTGCAGCTTAGTGTCGTTTTATTTGTTGCATTTTTTTTACTACAACCAGGGAATTAATCGCAAAATGTATTTGATAAATTAATCTTTAAAGGGTAATCACAATTTCCTAAGGCCCTCAGTGAAGTCAAGTTGTGTGAAACTTTGTAGATGTATTTACATTTGAGAAGGGATGTGACTTGTACGCTTTACAGAATAACACAATTTACAGTACCTAAATAATAGATGAAACTGCATCTGCTTTAGCAGAAGCTGCAATGATTAACATGTCCTGCTCAGTAGAGGGCTGCTGACTAGACCAAAAAGCAAATTTTTCATTTACTCACAAGGTTACATTTGTCTGCGGACTGGGACATCCACTTTGAAAACATTGAACAAGTCAGCATGTGTGACTCCAGACTACAACCATGAATACATAACTATTTTTGAGAGCATATTAGTTCAAATTTGACTGCATTAATGCAAGTACATGATGATCTTTAGGTTGTTTTGGAACCTCTCTGTCAAGCACATACAGCTACCGTAGTAGCTATACATATTGTAGTACATTTTTCTTCCTTACTCAAGTCAAACAATCCATTCAGCTGTTACTGTAGTCCAAAGATGAAGCAGTCTATAGCCGACTGTTTCAAATACACAATAATAACAGAGGAGAGAGCCAATGAGAGCTCCCCACTCAGACACAACTGATGATGAGAGTGCAGGTGCAGGCACACATGTACCAGTTGAAGAAGAAAAAGTACATCTTTCCACAATGGCTAACATTGGCTACTTATGTTTGCAGTACAAAGGGAATGCTATGATGTATATATATTGGGGGCAGTGTGGCCTGTCCCAAGTAAACACAGAATAATCATGAAACTTTGAAGTTGCACAAAACCTGCAAAGACCAATATATCACCAAAATCATTGGGTCTCTCCCCACTTCTTTACAGTGGTAGAAGAGAGTAATCGCTCAACAGCGGACAATAAAAGCGCAAATTAGCAAACGAGAAAGTGCCAGTTCACAGTGACGAAGAAGAATAAGTTGAATAGGAATCTACTGTTCCGCAACGAACCAGTTTACAGTGGGTCGATATCAGACAACTTCTGAGAAAAGACTGGCTACAACACAGTGTCAATTCTTACACTGATACAAAATTAGGGCATGAAAATTAAGACAATCAATAACTTACAGATGCTGACTTTTTGCCTGGGACCCACACCTTTAGAATAATAACCCTCAAGAGCAAAACAATAACATTCTTTTCACAAGATCTGCATAGTGAACATTAAAAAGTCAGGTAAACACTATTTTTTTTCAACCTGTTATTGAAGTTAAAGGTAGCTCAATGACCAAGCTAGCTGCTGCCAGTAAAAACAAACAGCAGCTGTCTTTTTAGGTGATAAAATTACTGTTGCCAGCTGGGAATGTGAAGCTACTGTAATATGCGTAATAATAAGGGGGAATAGGTTCAGCTGATCAATTTTTCACTTACAAAAACTGTGGCGGATTAAACTTCCCCTCAAACAAATAATCAATTAATCAGACAATTGTTTACCACCTTTTTCTGCCTGTCTCATTTTATCACTAATGTCTTTGTGTTCATAGAATGTAAATGTGAGATCTTGTGCTTTTGTATGTGCTTCAATTTGCATATGTTTGTGTGCAATATGTAGCAGAATATGGTTGTGTTGGTATCTGGGTATATGTTTGTGGACAGAAAGTGTGTGTTTGTGAGTGTGTGACTCACATCTGCTGGAGACAGCAGTGCCATTCCTCTCAGAGGGTGGCATCCCATCTCCAGGAATAAGTCTATGTGTGTGTTTAGTGTTGTGCGAGATCATCACATCTTCGTCTGGCCAAGATAACCCTGCTGCTAATGGCTAACATCTGGAGACAGACCCACATTTAGATGCACACACTCTCCCTCCTCTGTCTCATTTACTCCTGACCAATCCCCCCCCCCTTCACCTCTCTCTGAGGCTCAATGAAGGCTCATTAGAACAAAATCTGGATTGTTCTCAAGGTTGTTCTGATTATGAAGCAACAAAGCATCTTGGCACTGGCAGGAACGGTGGTTCAAAATATGATTTTTTTTGTCAGCACATAATTTATGTGTGTGGTCTTTTATGAGATGAACAATGTTTTACAAGCACAATAATTCCCATTGTGAATTCGCATTGTTGTTAGCCTGAATGCCTCTGTCAACACTGCTTGTTAATCAGTCTCAGTGCTTTCGCTTCCAAAGGACTGTCTAAGTAACTTTGTGTTTGTGTTATACTGTTAGAATCAGGCAGTCACAGTGAGTGGTTGGCTGACTGCGTCTCTCTGGAGTGTATTTAAGTAAGGAAATGGAGTGACACGAGTAGAATCCTTGGAAAGGTGTCTGTGGACCGTAAAATGTGGGTTAGTGAAAGATGCTTGCAACAAAAAGAGTTATCCCTTGTTTTAGAGGGATATTTTACAATTTAGGAAGCAAGATATAAGAATTCTTGAATGGAGAAAAATGTGAGTAGGCATGTTTCCTATTTCCCCTGTCCCTTTAGAGAAAAGATCAAGACAGTGTGGAATAGAGGACAGATAAGAGAGGGGACAGAAGGAACATGGCATTTTAAGAGAAAAGAAAGGTCCTTTTGAAAACATCTCTGGAGGGAACCAACTGAGAATCTCTAACAGGACCTTAGAGACATGGGGAAGAGTGAACAGGGTGACATCAAGTGCACAGCAGAGAGAAGAAAGGAAGGAGGTTGTTGAAGATAGAGAGCATAGTCAGAGGCTAACTAGCACTGGTAATAGCACAGTGCAGAGGAGGATTAGAGTGAGGCAGTCTCACAGTCCTTCATAGTGATCTCTGAACCCCCTTGCTTCAATCTGCTGCTTTGTTGGCCCTCTAGTCCTTTGTCCCCACCATCACAATCCCTTGGTGCAGTCATCAAAGCCACGTGTAAGACAATGTATGTATTTATCTGTGTTTAGTATATGTACTAAGAATTAATTCCCCCTCTTTGCTCTGTTAATGACCTGCTAAGCCTAACAACCAGCCAGAGAGCAGAATGTAGGTTGATTGACAGCTGTGGGAAAGGTCGCAGATGTTTATAGTTGAAGGAAAGTGCTTTCCATGCTGGCTGTAATGCATTCAGATAGCCACTCATCCTCTTTTCTCTCTTATTTTGCATGCTATCGTATAAAAATTACTTTTACATAACCTATATCTCACTCCATCATTCTTATATCAGAACGGTTACATTTTCCTCTGCTGAGTAGTTTTTTCCCGTCTCTCTATCCAGTAATTCCACCATGTCCATAATGCTATGGGGGAGGTGCATGTGCACTCAGCATCCAGCAGAGAATGGACAGCATTACTGGTGTTGTTTGACATGTAGTCCTTTGCACATCTTGTCTGTATATCTACTGGCTTGTTGTATGGGAACATGTACACTTGTGGTTTCCTTCTCTAGCTCATATATCTGTCAATATTCATCTTTAATTTTGGCAACTTATATGAGGTGATAGCCCATTCAACTATGATCAAGCTGATATATACTTTCCTATGGTTCTGCTCATTCTGTGGGAGTGCACACACTGATTTAACATGAAAAAAATGGTAAATTTTCACATTTAATAGGGACACCTATCTAAAAGGGGGTTTAAAAAAGTGACTGGAAAATATTCTAATGCAGTGCCAGCTACTTGTGAATATTTGATGTATTACAGAAAAGCATGTAAGTTTATGAGGTAAAACAATAATAAAGAAGGTGTTTAACTTTGGTGCCAAAACACCTCACTGTTTTTTTTTTCATTAACGATGACAAAAAAAAGTTTTCAACAATCACCTGAGATATATATGTAACCAGAACAAAATGAGTTGTGAGTTTTGAAAATTGACTTGTTGTTTTGAAATAGCCATACGGTATGGTGTATAGCAGAGTAACATCACTGGTATGCTTCTCAGAGTTGGAGATCATTCCACTGGTGCAGCCTTTCCTCGCTGTTGCTTGATGTTACAGAGTACGATATTTTCCTTTACATCTATCAATAATACCAACAAAGCTGGTTCATGTAAGATTTTTCCACAGAATATGATCACATGTGACAAGATTAAAGTGTTTGTGCAACATGGTCATCCTACAACATATAGACTTGTTGCGGTGGACCATGTTACGTTGTTACAGAGTACGTCAGATTTCGGTACGTCACAAAGCATGCAGCCAAGGGATGGCTTACCAATGATACAGGCCAGCTGTTTATGTTATTTTACTAGTAGTGGTAGCTGGTTAGATTTAGTCACTAAATAGTCAACTATTTCTTCTAATATATCTGATACCAGGTCCATTAATGATACACAGACATAGTACGTCATGTTTTGTGTACGTCACGCTCTGTAGCTTTCCAGATGTTACAGAACCAGCTTGGAATCATGTCATGAGTTAGTGTGTACTATTGATTGGTGCTCACAAAAAGGTATCGTCTTCAGCAAATAAAACCCACACTGCACAGATAAAGTGTCTGTGTCATACACATTTTGACATACAATTGCAGAGGCCCACATGTTCACACAACTCTCTCTGTGTCATTACAGGCTGTGAATGTTTTCCTGTCATGTAATCAGGGATGTAAATGGGGATAACAAAGTTCATCCATTCATTCTCTATACACCGCTTTATCCTCACTAGGGTCACGGGTGGTGCTGGAGCCTATCCCAGCTGACTCGGGCGAAGGCAGAGGACACCCTGGACAGGTCGCCAGTCTGTCGCAGGGCTACATATACAGACAAACAATCACACTCACATTCACACCTACGGCCAATTTAGAGTAACCAATTAACCTCAGCATATTTTTGGACTGTGGGAGGAAGCCGGAGTGCCCAGAGAAAACCCACGCATGCACAGGGAGAACATGCAAACTCCATGCAGAAAGATAACAGGCCCAGGCTGGGATTTGAACCAGGGATCTTCTTGTTGCAAGGCGAAAGTGCTAACCACTATACCACTGTGCAGCCCGATAACAATGTTGACTGAGTTTAGTGTAATCACTATTATTTAAGGAGAGTTTTCCTTTGCCTGCATGGTTGCAAAAATTAGTCACCTTTATTTTGGTAGTTTTTGATGAAATAATTAATGTGGATGATAAATACGATACTGTATTAATAGTATTTCATTTCGTTATTATACTTTGCAAACAGAAACACTGAAGATATGCAAAGATGTTAACCTAATCATCAGAATTGCATAATTCTATAAATCTCACTCGAACATTCAGCAAAACTGAACTGTTTGACGTGATTTTTGAGTTATTGATTCCAGATTTTTTTCTTTTACATTATTGTAAATTTACTAATCAATACATCATACTTTTCTATTATTTATGACATTATAGCTGTTGTGCTGTTTTAAAGTTAAGTGAATAAGTTAAAAGTTGATTTTCAGTTGGGTTTTAAAAACAGCATCAGAGTGAGTGCTTTCGTTTTAGTTTGGTGTCAGAAATGACAACAGTATGAGCACTCTAACCGCTATGATCTATCTTTGAAGTTGCTTCGTCTCTTGCTGGTTACATCTGCTGACGTGCAGACAGCGCAACAGACAGAGCTAATTCATGGTGTTGGTAATGTTTTAGTATGCTTCTGCCACGGAGATTATTTATCTGTGAGTAAAACGTGTACATAAGCACAAATAGAAATGTCATGTTAGAAGTTTCTGTTATAATTTGTCAAGTAGTTAAACTGTGTCATACAGTGCAGAGTTACACACGTGGACAAAATTGTTGGTACCCCTCAGTTAAAGAAGGAAAAACCCACAATTCTCACTGAAATCACTTGAAACTCACAAAAGTAACAATAAATAAAAATTTATTGAAAATTAAATGATCAAAAACAGCCATTACTTTTGAATTGTTGATTAACATAATTATTTAAAAAAACAAACTAATGAAACAGGCCTGGACAAAAATGATGGTACCTCTATAAAAGATTGAAAACTATTTGACCAGAGTGACATGATTAACTCAGGTGTGTCATTTAATTGACATCACAGGTGTTTCCAAACTCATAATCAGTCAGTCTGCCTATTTAAAGGGAGACAAGTAGTCACCCTGCTGTTTGGTGAAAAGGTGTGTACCACACTGAACATGGACAACAGAAAGCGAAGGAGAGAATTGTCCCAGGACATCCGAAAAAAAATTATAGACAAACATCTTAAAGGTAAAGGCTATAAGACCATCCCTAAACAGCTTGAAGTTCCTGTGACAACAGTGGCTCATATTATTCAGAAGTTCAAGACCCACGGGACAGTAGCTAACCTCCCTGGACGTGGCCGCAAGAGGAAAATTGATGACAAATTGAAGAGACGGATCGTTGGAATTGTATCCAAAGAGCCCAGAGCAACCTCCAAAGAAATTAAAGGCGAACTCCAAGGCCAAGGTACATCAGTGTCAGATCGCACCATTCGTCGTTGTTTGAGCCAAAGTGGACTTCATGGGAGACGACCAAGGAGGACACCACTGCTGAAAAAAACTCATAAAAAAGCCAGACTGGAATTTGCAAAAATGCATGTTGACAAGCCACAAAGCTTCTGGGAGAATGTCCTTTGGACAGATGAGACCAAACTGGAGCTTTTTGGTAAGGCACATCAACTCTATGTTCATAGACTCAAAAACCAAGCATACGAAGAAAAGAACACTGTCCCTACGGTGAAACATGGAGGAGGCTCAGTAATGTTTTGGGGCTGCTTTGCTGCATCTGGCACAGGGTGTCTTGAAAGTGTGCAAGGTACGATGAAATCTGAAGACTATCAAGGCATTCTGGAGAGAAATGTGCTGCCTAGTGTCAGAAAGCTTGGTCTCAGTCGCAGGTCATGGGTCTTCCAACAGGACAACGATCCAAAACACACAGCCAAAAACACCCAAGAATGGCTGAGAGAAAAGCGTTGGACTATTCTAAAGTGGCCTTCTATGAGCCCAGATCTGAATCCCATTGAACATATGTGAAAGGAGCTGAAACATGCCATTTGGAGAAGACACCCATCAAACCTGAGACAACTGGAGCTGTTTGCTCATGAGGAGTGGGCCAAAATACCTGTTGACAGCTGCAGAACGCTCATTGACAAATACAGAAATCGTTTAATTGCAGTGATTGCCTCAAAAGGTTGTGCAACAAAATATTAAGTTATGGGTACCATCATTTTTGTCCAGCCCTATTTCATTAGTTTGTTTTTTAAATAATTATGTTAATCAACAATTCAAAAGTGATGGCTGATTTTGATTATTTAATTTTCAATAAATTTTTATTTATCGTTACTTTTGTGAGTTTCAAGTGATTTCAGTGAGAATTGTGGGTTTTTCCTTCTTTAACTGAGGGGTACCAACAATTTTGTCCACGTGTGTATATGTCCGTGAACACTTGCAGTCGGTTTCAGTACATGTGTAGTTAGGGCTGGGCGATATGACGATAGATATCGTCTGGACGATAGAAAATGTCTATCGTTTTATGTGAAGATCCTATTGTTTATATCGCAGTGTCACAAAACACGCTTTACGGTAGTATTTTACGTCACCGACGTGCCTTACGGCAATCCCAGGCACGCGGCCAGTGTTGCCAACTTAGCGACTTTCTCGCTAAATCTAGCGACTTTCCAAAGCGTCATAGCGACTTTTTTTGTCAAAAGCGACTAGCGACAAATCTGGCGACTTTTTCTGCCGTTTTGGAGACTGACAGGAAAACTCGGATCATTCTGCAGTTACTGTTTTCAACGAGCAGCAGGTGCTGCTGTGAGCTCCTCCCCGTCCCAAAGCACAGGCTGTCAGTCCAGTAACGCCACAGCAGTCCCAGTGTCTGATTAGAGGACACATTACTCCGTGGCCAGATGGCAGATGAATCGCGCATGTGCAAAGTCACTACAGATCTCATCCAGACGGGATATAAATGAAAATGTTTCTTCACTGTCATACTAAAATAAACCACAGCATTTATCCTCTCGTACAAAACATATTTTGGGTGTTTTATAATCACTTTTTGGTCTTTTCCACAACGTTATTCCTCTCTCCTTCAACGTTGATTGCAATTACATGCAAACTGGAAAATATGCAAATTAGGCGATGACGTCATTTGGCGATGACGTCATTTGGCGATGACGTCATTTAGCGACTTCTAGCGACTTTTAGGACAGCCAACAGCGACTTTCCTTACTGAGGAGTTGCCAACACTGCACGTGGCTAAAACATAAACGGCTATGGAGTAAGACGGTGGACTCAGAAGAACAATCTAAACAACAAGATGACAAACAACCAGCTCAAACCGACGAGCTTGTACCTAAAAGAGGGGGAACTTCTGTCATTTGGCGGTGGTTTGGATTTAAAAAGACCGACAAGGATCAGACTACCATACTTTGTAAGGTGTGCCGCTGCCCGGTCCCAACAACAGACTCGAACACGAGTAACTGTTTTTATCACCTGAAAAATATGCTATATCATGATGTATATCGTATTGGGATATAAAATAAGCTATATCGGGATATAAAATTTTGGTCATATCGCCCAGCCCTATGTGTAATACTTACTGTGTTCATGAATATATCAGTGCTTGTATACTGATTTATTGTATAGTCTTTGTATTGTTTCAGTTTTACAATACTGGTCCAAGTCATGCTCAAGTAAAGTACGGGAAAAGTAAGCCTTGTGTGGTTATTTGAAGACTTTGGAATGTTAGCTAGCTGTCCAGAGCACACGCTGCAAGGGCAACATAGCTGTCATACTGCACATTTTCTCTCTACTTCTAGCCATGGTTGTGCTTTATTCATAGAGGTATAGGACTTTATATTGCAGAACAAACATATGTAGCAAGAGCAAAAAACTGCCAGAAATTGCTTGGAGTTCAGAGGGTTAACTTTTTTTTTTTTGCCATGAAAACGTATCCAAAACCTTCATTTACATTTCTAGGAAGAGCAGTCAAAAACTGCTACAAGTAAGCTGTTTGTGTGGCCAGAAATAGTTGGAAGTGCTCTGAGCAAAGCCAGCATCTCATTGGCAGTCAAAGGAAGGAAAGCAGTTCTGAGCATTTTGTTCATGGACGTTGCCAAAACCCAATTTGCATTTACACGTACTGGAGGACTCTGTTGCAAAACATCCTGCATCAACATTTCTCTGCACTGCATACAGAGACTATACAAGCAGTTTAGTCAGTACAGCCTAATTAATTGAGATCATTTATCCCCAAAACAACAATTCAGATTGTGTTTCTCACTAGTTGCCTGTTTGTCTGTCTTGTTTTGGGTATTTTTCATCATCTGCCTCTTCATGAAAGCCAGTGTTGGCACTGCAGTGCTGCTACTGTGGATGCTGCTCTCACCTCTCACTGTGGCTCACAAAGCTCATCCTCTTCATCTTTCTCACTTGTATTTCTAACTAGTATCTGGACATCACCTAACATCTCACCATCCAAGATGCCAACCTGAAAGGATTCAGGCACCGATCTTTAACCGAGTTGCAAACAGACTTACAACATGACTTGAAAGGATAGTAGCAGTATCTTTTAATAATAATAATGGTTACATTTATATAGCGCTTTTCAAGACACCCAAAGCGCTTTACAATGAATCCATTATTAACAACGCAAACTGCATTCTGTCTTTAGGTGAGATAGATTTTCTGTCTCTATAAGACCTTAAAACAATTGTCAGGTCAAAAAATAGTAATATAAACTAGTATCACAAATACTAGAATATCAAAAGACTTTGCATTTAAATGAGACAAATGAGACTATGTTGAATCTTTCAGTTTCTCCTCTACTGCACATTTCTTCTGTCTGAAGAAATTTTTGAAGACAAAAACCTTTATGTTCAGATGTCCCATAAACATGACATAAATTAATGCTGTTTTTGAAAACAAACACACAAGAGAGAAAACTACATTGTGATACAGTAGCACACCCCCCCCCCCCCCCCCCGCCAACCCGGCTCAGTGCTGTTTGTTTTCTTCTTCCCATTTCTCCCCACTGTAAATGAAGCATCACTGTGATTAAATGACAACGTATGTCTGTGTACATGTATGTTACCACAGTATGAAATGGAATGTGGGCTAATGCACAGATGATTTCCGACAGTGTGATGTAACACTCTTTATCACTCTTTATCACTCTGTCAATTAGACATTTACACATGACTTAAGATTCAGATTCTTTACACATGCCTACGTTTATAGTTTCCTGTGAAGAGTTGGAAAGAAACTGAATTTTTGGATCTTATTTCAAATTCTGTCTCGATGTATGACCAGGAGATAATAAAACACCTCTGATGGATTCCAGCAGTCTTTCATCTCACACATGCAGATAGTTGTTAATGGTCCTCAGGGGTTCTTAGTGTTCATCTGCCTTTCAGCACAGTGACACTGACTATAAAGCTATGACTAAGGATGTAACAGTATGTGGATTTGTCCTTCCTGCACAGCCAGAACCTGCAACCTTTGCTGCTCACACTATACTAGTCAATCAACCCAGCACCATGCTGAGCTCACACTAAACATAAATGACAATAAATAAGCACCGTCGCTGTCGCCCGGTGACCATTGTAATGAAGTTCTTTCAAACAACATGGCTGTGTCTTCAGGGTTAGCAAACAAAGAGAGACAGGCAGTGTTACTGTGCAGTAATTCAACATAAAATTGCACTGCTGCCTTTGATGGATAGTTATAGCTACTCCACCAAAGAACAGTCCCTCCTGGAATTCACGATGTTGTGATCGCGCGAACTCACGCAAAATCAATCAATCTCCACAAATTTTGCACGGCCTTGCAATTTTGTCCAATCACCGCAATTTTCCCGCAATTTTGGCCCGCCTCCCAAGAGTTCCACCAATCATAGCAGCTCCCAACGCAAACATGTGCGTACGTCACCGAATTCACTTCCTGTTTATGGTTTGAAGATGCAAACGTGCGATACTAGTGTCTCTCATTTACCAACAAAAATTACTGCTGAAGACCGTGATAAACAATTAATTCACTGATGTTCTTCACCAAAGCGGAGCAAAACTGTTTTACAACCGTGCAGTATTGTGGTGGAATACAAAAAAGAAAAAAAAATCACACTTTTTTTTTTTAACACTAAACATATTAGAACGGCTGAAATGAGCTGACAACAGACCAGACAAATCAGCATGATGGAAACTGTTGCATCCAGATCCGTTAGAGCACTGAAAGAATGAGGTAAATTCGATTAAAGGCATTAGAGGAGATTTAATTTCCTACGACTTTGAACGTAGCATGCGCATGCGCACATACAACCTCTCCCTCTCCCCCCTCTAACCTCCCCCCTCTTAACATTTACGAAGAAACGCCTCCCTCCAGAAACTTGCGTAGCACTCGTGAAGTTGTCTATTACGGCTGGGTCCCCCTGGATTTTTATCTGCCATTATGTAAAAAAAAGATGAGCAAAACAAGTCGGCAGCTAACTACGAAGCTATACCAAAGCAACACATACACAAAACACGTAAGTCCAAGGCGTACGTAATCTACGTAACTAGGACTGAGCCGGAAGATTTTTGATTGACAGGAAAGGGAGCAAACCAAATGCCTCGGTCCGAGCGCATTGATTGGCTGATGTTTTTCAGGTCCTGCCATGTCCACAGTTATTTATTTATTTTTTTTATTCTTTTGGAGACCATACATACAAGTCCACTAAAGGTCAGTATATTCATTTTATGTGAATCAGACAAATTAAACAAAAACAAATGTCCTCCATAATGCCTTTAATTATTCCACCAAAGAACACAGCGGAGTTATGTGACGATCAGCATGTGTGAATCATTCCTCTGTTACAAACATCACTCAAAAACAGACTCAGGGATTTGAATGAAGTTTTCAGGGTCGGTCAGAAATGACACAAGGACCAAAAGATTAGACTTCGGCAGTGATACGGCTTAAAGTTTGGATCAACGGACTTGTTAAGGATTCATAGCAGCACAGCGTCTGATAGTGGCACGGTAACCATGGCAACAAGTGAACGCTACCTCAGTGGCCTGCTGACGATCACATGATTGTGATCCTACAACAAATCTACCTCTGTGGACGTATCGGAAATGACACAAAGAGCAACTGATTAAATTGTGGGGGTGTTTCTGAGTCCCATCAATTCCTGTTGCCCCCTGCATAGTTAGGTCATATCATATTAAACCAGTATCTGGCTGCTGCTAATGTCCCACCATGGTGTGCCAGCTTTTGTGGAAATGGGTTGGAACGTTAAATAATTAATATCGGAATAAATATTGTCAATTGCAGTGTTGAAACACGTTCTACAAGCTGGAAAAAATGCAGCTTTTTAGCAATTGTCACTTGTCTCCCGCAATTTTATCACAACAAATAAGCTTAAAACATCGCAACTTTTATCGCAATTTTTTAGAAAAGCTGCCGCGAATTCAGGCATTTTCAGCGGCAACAATCACGAAAAACACCCGCGAAATCCTAGAGGGTCTGAAAGAATGTGGCAGAGTTATGTCGATCAGTGTACATTTCTCCTTCGGTGAATCTTTGAATCTGTTACTCAAAAATGGGCAGACGGATTTAGATGAAATTTTCAGGAAAGGTCAGAAATGACAAAGAGACCACCTCATAAGATTTTGACAGTGATGTAGCTTATAGTCTGGATACATGGATAGTTAAAGTTTTCTGTATCATTGTGAGATAGCGGCACAGTGTCACTGTAACTATGACAAGTGAACAGTGTTGTTTTCGTTAACAATGACGATTTAGTAGAAATGACTAAATTGTGACTAAATAGAATAAGGATTTCGTCCAAAAGACTAAAACTAAGACTAAATCAGTGTTGTTTTTGGCAGCCAATTTAAATTTAGTCTTAGTTTTAGTCTTTTGGACGAAATCCTTATTCTATTTAGTCACAATTTAGTCATTTCTATAAGTGATAGTTTTAGTCCAGTTTTAGTCCAGTTTTAGTCGACGAAAACTCAAAAGGTTTTAGTCTAGTTTTAGTCTAGATGTATTAGCCTTTTAACAAATTACGTATTATTAACCTCACTGACAAAATGACAGTGGAATCAATGTTCATTACTACAAAAATGCCAACAAAGATATTCCTTCTTCAGGACTTGCGGGTTTATTTTTTGTCAGTTTAGAGTAGTATGTTAAGGTTAAGGTTTTGTAGAATAAATATCCTCGTCTCTATTATTGTTCTACGTCGTTAGAAATAAAAAAAAATACCTTTAATTCTGTGTTCTGTAAAGTCAGTGCATTTAATTTACAATGCATTGATTCTATAGAATACGATGTTGATTAACTTGCAATGCCCCAGTAAAATAAATAAATCCTGAATAACGGGGGAACAATTAGATGAAGCATATCGATGTTCTGAAGGCTGGAATGTGAAATCTCTGGTTAGAATGTGGTCAGATGGTTTATATGATGTTATTGTTTTACTTAAAATCTGTTTAAAAGTAGAACAACTCAGGTCCAACTGCTTTATCGCAGTAAGCTTTGAAAACGGTATTAGAACTTCTCTTGCCGTTTCTGTCTGACCGTCAGACTGAGGCCACAGACTGTCAGCAGTTAATCTGATCGTCACACTCTGCCGCAGTGAAGCGATATTTCCACTCCGTTAGGTGGAAGTCCTCATTAAACCGAGAATTTTACTGGTAGACGGAACAGCCGTGAGTCCCAACAGAGCAATAACGACAACGTTAAAGCTGACAAGAAGAACATTTCGGAACAGTTTATATTGACGTCTGTGTGTTTTGAACAGGCATCGGTACAGTCACCTATGCTATGCATTGCCGTTTTAACAGCCTCGCTCACTGAATATCACCAGTTGATCGAAACCATCCATTAACGTTTTCGTCCAGTCTCGTCTCTTGAACGAAAACTAGCCCACGTCTCGTCATGTTTTGGTCATCAGAGAGCCGCGTTTATTTCGTCATCGTTTCGTTTTCATCATGAAAAAAAGGGGCATCAACCAAATAATTTCGTCATCGTCATCGTTAACGAAAACAACACTGCAAGTGAACACTGTATCAGCTGCCTGCATCAATCGACACGGCCCGTTACATTTTTCGGTCACGCAGTTCGTTGTCTCTACATATCGTACGCGTGAATACCACGCATGCTCACGCATGGTAATTTTTTTTATTTAGTTTGTGGGTGCATCTATGTTAAATGGCCAGATTCTATGGTGTCATGATTTCTGATCTTCAATAACTAATAAACAAATTCTGCATTTATTTTTAAAATATGCTGCATTTCTGACAATACCATAAGGGGGTATGAACAGCCTTGGCAGAGTACTAGGCTCTCTGGATGCTTTTCTTGTTTGACAACGCTGCACTTGTCTTAATAGATATTGTTAATTTTTTGACCCCCTGCGATTAAAAAAATACATTTTTTACCTGTTTAACATGTCTATATGAGCTTTTTTTAATGATATGCTAAAAGACATGGCATGAGTGTAATACGCAGTTAATACAATGGCTGAACATACTGATAACCATTTCAAAAACACTTTCAGGCTTTCTATGGGTTTCATATGTAACATGCCTAAGGAACCAGTCCTGTCAACCTTCGGGCAAGAATTTACCATATCATTATTCTTCTCATTGTTTTCTTTTTTCTTTTAAAATTTATTTTTTGGGGGCCATTTTGTTGCTTTATTTGAGAGGACCATGAGAGAGACAGAAAATGTGTGAACGAGCAGAGGAGTAAGATGCAGGAAATGACCCAGTCAGCTGGGAATTAAACCAGGATTCGAAACTCGCTGCTTACGGTGTTTGTGCCATGTGGTATGCACCGTAACCTCTCACCTGTTGGAAATTTAAGTGGCATTTAAGTTTAGACGGCTAAATAAGGTCGACAGTTGTGTCTAGATCTGTATTTCAGAAAGAATAATTTAACAACAGATGGGAAAAAACTCTCAATTTAAACCATAACTTCTCTCAGTTTTTGGCTACCTCAAAGCACAAACACATCTAATGCTCCAGTGGACATGATAATCTTATGTATACAAATGTTCCGTGTTATCTGTAATCTGACCAATGTAATCTGCTTAGTTTATTTTACTACTGTTCTTTTGACTATCAGTACATGTCAAATTCCTGTCTTTTTATTTCAACACCCACTGTCTGTCCTGCATTGATGAAAGGAGTGGGGCTAGTTAGCATTAGCTGTCTCTCTCATGGGTCCAGTCAAGGTTACACCAAATGACCAGAGCAGTCCTATAACCTCAGTGCTTCTCTCCTTACCCTGTATATTGAGTTGCAACTAACGTGTGGAGTAAAACACAATGAATAATAGTTGGGGTCAACCAATGGCAAATACACTAATCTCCCAGCTGCTTAAATGTATGTGTGTTTTTTAAATTGATGTGATTTTGCAAACTATGACTAGTATCTGCTTACATAGGTCTTTCAACGTTCACTTTTTTTTTTTTTTTTTTTACAATTTTGTCTGAGAAATGCATGAAATGTGGGGAAGAGGAACAGGGGAGTGACATGCAGTATGGATTCAGCCTGACTGGATATCGAACCAGGCATTTGCTGTTGAAATGCATTTACGTCCGTATAGTATACGCCCTCCACTCTGTACTTGCGGTCAGATCATCCTTAAAAAAATCTTCATTTCAGTATCATGGAAGTCACAGAGGGGAATGGCTTTTGGCAAGCATCATTTAAGAGAACTGTGTCACAGTTAGTGAAACCTTTCTTAAGTCCATTATTCACATATTGACTCTCATGTTTATAGATCTGAAGTACATCAGTGCAAGATAAAGATTTTCTGACTAGGAGGTTTGTATGATCTTTTCTCAGCAAGTTGTAGTACTGGGCGCTAAATAGGCACAGAAGTCTACTGTGTTTCCAGAAATTATGATTGTGCAATTAGCAGGGATTGTCAATTTTTGGCTGGGCTGCCTGGGTGACAGTGTCTTGAAACATCAATGTAGTTTGTGGCAATTGCATCAGGAGATTTATGTATAACAAACACATCTGGGATATTTCAAGACATCGTCTTTGTAGCACTTATATGTCAAACTTGATCTCTTTATATAAAGCATTGCTAATATGCCATGACTTTTCAACATCAACAAATGAAAATTCACTTTCATCTTAAATGCAACATAAGCTGATGAAGTATGTCATTGATGTCAGGGCCTGATTGAAGAGAGAGGCTATTAATTCTGCACAGACACCCAGGAGTCCTCACATCTCGCTGCAGACACTGTTGATTTAGTGAAGAGGGTCTTGCAGAGACTGTCAGCAGCTGAAAACTGATGCCCAGTGTGACAAAGGACAGAACGCACCGCCGGAACAGGCCCGACTGTCCATTCTAACTCGGGTTGAAAGATGAACAAGCGAGTGTGTGTGTGCGTGCGCAGTTTGTATGGGTTTTTTCTTTTCTTTTTACATGCAAGTTAAACAGTTTTTGTTATAGAAATGGGATTTTAGCAGAATGTTTGCCATATAGAATCTTGACCTATTTCACCATTTTTCTTCTCATTAACAGCAGCTTAGGGCAGTTTGTTCTCTGTCAGTGCAAGACTAAATCTCACTAAATATACTGGTTAGTTTATCATTTGGTTATTATGAAACCATGTAATTCACTGGCTACATTACATATTGTTTCATATTTGCTTGCATTGGAACATTTGTTTTACTCTATGAGAGTCTTGTTTATGCAAGGAGCATGACTTTGTTTCATTGGACTGCCTTGATCAACTTTTTTGCAATGTAAATATCATAGGAATTTGAATATCTTATCACAACGCCACCTCTCCAGGGATGGAACATATTATCTATAGTGTATTATGCAGTACGTAGACAGCAGGTTCTTGAAGTCGATGTGTTGGAAGCAGGAAACATTATCTGAGCAACTTTGACAAGGACCAAAGTGTAATGGCTAGACAACTGGGTCAAAACATCTCCAAAACGGCAGGTGTTGAGAGGTGTTGCTGTTTGAAGTGGTCAGTATGTACCAAAAGTTGTCTTAAGATAGGACAGCTAGTAAACCAGCAACTGTGTGTGTGTGTGTGTGTGTGTGCGTGTGTGCATGTGTGCATGTGTGCGTGCGTGTGTGTGTGTTTTGTACCAGAAGAGATGGCAGTAAGATACTGTGGGGAAAAGCGTAAGCCAGCAGAGGCAGTGTAATGCTGGGAAAACTTGAGTCTTACATTAATGTGCATGTTATTTTACCACATATCTAAACATTGTTGCAGATCACACACATCTCATCATGGCAGCCATATTCCTTATGGCAGTATCCTCTTTCAGCAGGATAATGCACCCTGCCACGCTGCAAACATTGTTCAGACATGATTTTATGGACATGACAGAGTTGAAGGTGTCAGCTTGACCTCCAACTTCCCCACAGCACAGTGTGATCGGCCATGTGCAGGACGATAAACAAGTTTGCTCCATGGGGATTTCACCTCGCCCCGTCCAGGACTTAAAGAACCTTCTGCTAACATCTTAATATGGGAAGTCATAGGACTCAATCGGAGGTCTGTGGAGTTCAGGCCATGAGGGATCAGAGCTGTTTTGATGGTACTGCGGTGACCTTCACAATATTATTAAAACCACTATTAGGTGGCTTTAATGTTGATCATTGTGTACCTATCTTCTGACAAAAAAATGCATCTAGTCTTTTAGGATTTCACAGTAGAATTACATAATTATATGAACTGATAAAGACATACATTTACTAACATTTACCTCATTCTTCTATGCTGCTGTAACTTTTGCCTCTTGTCAGTGACAGAAAATCATTGGTTGTACCAAACAATCTGCACAGTATTCGCAGCTATGACTCACACAGCTGCAGTGAGTAAAGTTATTTTTTCCACTGGAAATAGAGATCTATCACTACACAACGTTTTTAGCTCACACTTTAGGTGTAAAATGCTCCAAAATCTTGAATTTGTTATTTGTTCAACTAGGCTCAGATTTGATAACTTCAATGCAGAGGGTTAGCCTTGAAAGCTTGTCTTGTATGAGAATCTCTAGGTTTTCCACGGATGTATCCATGTTTTTCCTTGAATTTGTCACTTCTCTGTATAATTAGAAGTAGCCTAAGAAAAGTGAAGTTTTACAGGACCTTTGCTGTCACACATCACAACATTCTGGGTTTCCCTCCCCCCACAGTAACAAGCAAATTCATTGTTGTGAACAATAGATATCTAGTGTATTGACCAGCAGATATCTGATTTCCAAAAACAGTGCAGCTTCAGTCAAGTTATGCTTGTTAAATCTTATTAATGTTCTCATATCAGTCTGTCTGAACTACAAGGCTCCCATTCCCTAAATTCTTTCTGGCACACTGACCTCTCCCTTTCCCTTTCTTCTGGTGAAAATTCAAATGAAGCTGACGGTAAATTTTGTGTCAACGGATGACTGATAATGTGCACAGTACATGTGGCCCAGCTACAGCGACTCCGACTGTCGCCAAATTTTATGTCTGAGTGTGAATACACACGTGGACAAAATTGTTGGTACCCCTCAGTTAAAGAAGGAAAAACCCACAATTCTCACTGAAATCACTTGAAACTCACAAAAGTAACAATAAATAAAAATTTATTGAAAATTAAATAATCAAAATCAGCCATCACTTTTGAATTGTTGATTAACATAATTATTTAAAAAAACAAACTAATGAAATAGGGCTGGACAAAAATGATGGTACCCATAACTTAATATTTTGTTGCACAACCTTTTGAGGCAATCACTGCAATTAAACGATGTCTGTATTTGTCAATGAGCGTTCTGCAGCTGTCAACAGGTATTTCGGCCCACTCCTCATGAGCAAACAGCTCCAGTTGTCTCAGGTTTGATGGGTGTCTTCTCCAAATGGCATGTTTCAGCTCCTTCCACATATGTTCAATGGGATTCAGATCTGGGCTCATAGAAGGCCACTTTAGAATAGTCCAACGCTTTTCTCTCAGCCATTCTTGGGTGTTTTGGCTGTGTGTTTTGGATCGTTGTCCTGTTGGAAGACCCATGACCTGCGACTGAGACCAAGCTTTCTGACACTAGGCAGCACATTTCTCTCCAGAATGCCTTGATAGTCTTCAGATTTCATCGTACCTTGCACACTTTCAAGACACCCTGTGCCAGATGCAGCAAAGCAGCCCCAAAACATTACTGAGCCTCCTCCATGTTTCACCGTAGGGACAGTGTTCTTTTCTTCGTATGCTTGGTTTTTGAGTCTATGAACATAGAGTTGATGTGCCTTACCGAAAAGCTCCAGTTTGGTCTCATCTGTCCAAAGGACATTCTCCCAGAAGCTTTGTGGCTTGTCAACATGCATTTTTGCAAATTCCAGTCTCGCTTTTTTATGAGTTTTTTTCAGCAGTGGTGTCCTCCTTGGTCGTCTCCCATGAAGTCCACTTTGGCTCAAACAACGACGAATGGTGCGATCTGACACTGATGTACCTTGGCCTTGGAGTTCACCTTTAATTTCTTTGGAGGTTGCTCTGGGCTCTTTGGATACAATTCCAACGATCCGTCTCTTCAATTTGTCATCAATTTTCCTCTTGCGGCCACGTCCAGGGAGGTTGACTACTGTCCCGTGGGTCTTGAACTTCTGAATAATATGAGCCACTGTTGTCACAGGAACTTCAAGCTGTTTAGAGATGGTCTTATAGCCTTTACCTTTAAGATGTTTGTCTATCATTTTTTTTCGGATGTCCTGGGACAATTCTCTCCTTCGCTTTCTGTTGTCCATGTTCAGTGTGGCACACACCTTTTCACCAAACAGCAGGGTGACTACTTGTCTCCCTTTAAATAGGCAGACTGACTGATTATGAGTTTGGAAACACCTGTGATGTCAATTAAATGACACACCTGAGTTAATCATGTCACTGGTCAAATAGTTTTCAATCTTTTATAGAGGTACCATCATTTTTGTCCAGGCCTGTTTCATTAGTTTGTTTTTTTAAATAATTATGTTAATCAACAATTCAAAAGTAATGGCTGTTTTTGATTATTTAATTTTCAATAAATTTTTATTTATTGTTACTTTTGTGAGTTTCAAGTGATTTCAGTGAGAATTGTGGGTTTTTCCTTCTTTAACTGAGGGGTACCAACAATTTTGTCCACGTGTGTATGTCTGTCCTGAGGCGGCAGTCCAGATGCCAGGTTGTTATGATGACTGAGCAGGTCCCTTCGTGTGTGTGTGTGTGTGTGTGTGTCGGACCATGCAACAGTAAGAGGAATGGAGGAAGTAAATCTCCCCGTGCTTGGCTGCACACAGCGCATTCCCAGTCACCATCATCACTCTTCCTCAGGTATGACAGCGGTTCTCAAAAGTGTGTGTTTAGTGTGTCCATTGTGTTGCTCTGCCTCACTGACAGAGGTTGGCCTGTGAGTTGTGTGCATACTGGCACTGTTATAATGGTTCCTGAAGCTGTGTGTGTTTCTGAGTTACTGTCAGCACAGGTACACCCTGTTCTTTGTAAGTGTCTGAGCTCAGCTGATTTGGCGGAGGGAGCTGTCAGTGTAGGGACATTTACCGAGTGGGAGTTGTGTGTGTGTGTGTTGATGTGTGTTTGTTTCAGGGTTGCCCAGTATGAGGGGATTAACCCTGTGGGAGTTTGACTGTGTTCTCATGTGTAGTCAACTGTGCTGTCTGCTACAGCTTCACACATGCAGGCTTGCACATTTTGGGATGCATAGAATACAAGACCACACAGTTCGAATTCACTTCATTACTATTGCAAACCTTGTGTATACATTCACTCATAATCCATCTCCCTCTAGCTCTCTTTCGCCATCATTCATTCCCACATACACACTTGCTGTGTCCAGTCACCAGGGGTCTGTGCAGATAGTGTTGTGACACAGAGAGACTACAGTGTGACCTTCAAGCTTAGTGTGTGTGGCTGGGTGTGGTCTGAGCCCATGGAGGGACCACATGAAGCTGACAAGTGAAATGAAGAGTCAAGACAGAGAGGGAAAGGTTTCGGCTTGGCAGGGAAATCCTCCTCCAGTCTCCATAGCAACGGTCACACCGTTATGACCACATTCCATTGCACTCCTCACCAGTCTTCCCTGTTTGTGTGTTTTAATGTCTAAAAATGTTTCTTGGCAACTCTCTCTGCCACTCTGTGTGAATCCATAGTTCCCCGTATTTCAGCAGTCCATTTATTTACTGTGTGCTCTAAGCTGTATCTATCAGGTGTAGTACCAGCACCGCTGAGAACAAGATCAGAGGAGATAGAACAGTATCACTTCATCATCCCCTAAAGAGGAATTTTATGTACCATGCATCCCATTTAGTAATGGAAGTGCATCAACACCGCAGAGAAAGATAGCATAGCCCATTGGTAGCTCCTTGGCTTTAGAAGTGCAGATGTCTACTGCCACAAATGAGCAGCTAAATGGCTGAGTAGAGCAAGCACTTGGGGCACATTGAGAGGGCCGTTGAATGAGAATATGAGGCTCGTTGAGACGGGATGGAGAGGATACAAACAGTTCTGCATGATGGCCTGGGTGAGTGCTGGCTGACAGGTCTACAGGGGACAGAGGAGGACTGTCGCCTCTAATGGACAACTTTATCTAATGACCAAGGAAAGAGTCAGGATGAAGGTAGAATGAGGGCTACCTGCAATGCCCTAATTTGTTAAAGCCACCTCTACATGAGCACATGGCTTTGTGTAAATTGGCTGGATGCAGTGAGCTACTATTAATGGGTCAACTAACAATAAAATCACTCTCTGGTCATTGATTGCAGCTCAGAAAATTCACCTCTATTAATTTTTATCTGTGAAAGTTAGCCCTTCCTGTCTGAAAATAGCTTAGATGGAACTCTACACTCTTCCTGCTTCCTCAGAAATGTGTGGATCAATGAAGTTCCTGCCTCTTTTATCTACAAGCAACTATTTTTCTTGCTGCAGCTCAAGCACACACTCACCTACAACTCTGCTAAAATACTATAAAGCCACTCTACGCTACACAATGGAAAGTTTTAATACAGGAGTAATTGAGATATACATGTTCAACCTGGAAACTAATTCTAAATATCAATGCTATTTCAGGAAGCTCCACCTTGCAAGTTGACAGGATCAGTTCCTTCAATTTGTTTCTTACTAAACACTGACTGTCTGAATATGTGTTTTTGAGACTGTCATCGCTACACTGCAGTTTCAAGGTGGAAATCCTCAATAATGGTGTTGGCTGGTTATTTTGCTCATGATGTGTTTTGTAGTATATAAAAAGAACACCATACAGACAGCTTGCTATATAGTAGACACCTGAGTATTATTTAAAGTTCAAATTTAACGCCACGCCCACACTGAAGTGCAACTGTATGTTCAGTTTTTGTCCTCAGCGTAGTGCAGTGGCTACTGGCAAATAAATACAGATGCGCTGATCGAGCTTAAAAAGCCTGTTATAATGTCCTGTATATTGGTAGTTTAATTAAAACACAAACAATTTATGCCCTGTTTTTGTGCAAAAGGCTAGCACACACCTCACCTATTTTGATAATTACTTATCTGCTCACACTGGATGTAGTTTGTTTTGTTGACTACAATGGAAGCAAAATGTTGCATTATCTGCTACACAAATGACCCATATGTGTTACACACTCATTTAATCTAAGTTTAAATTCAGTTTAGACAGTTTTATTAATTAAATTCCACATATACGTGGAAATAACTTTAGTTTTTTGGCAAATTGGTCTGAAATCAATATTACTGATTGAATTCTCTCTGTCACAAATACCAATAGATTAATCCGTTTCCTGAACTGTTCTATTAGCTGCAGTACCAACAAAGTGAAACAGATTTTGCAGCAAATTAGGACAAACATAAACATATTTATGCCTTATTTGCTTCAACAGAATCCTCATATGTTTCCATGGCAGCGTGATGGGTCCGTGTATGTCACCGTCATTCTATTTTCGTTTTGGGGTCAAAACACCAAAAACTGATAACGGCCGTTTCCCGTTTTTCGTTTTCAAAATAAAAATCTGAAAACAGAAACCAATCCGTTTTCCGATTTTCTTTTTTCAATAAAAACTAATATCAAAAAACAAATTAGAAGTTAAATTTCATTTTTTGATATCCGTTTTTTACCTACACTTTTGCAAGACAAACATCAGAAAACAGAATATTCACATATACACAGGGCTTTTCTGCATGCAAAGGTGGTGTGTGGAGCGAGGCCTTAATTCATCAAACTCATGTTCTGACGAGCGGCTGGAGCTTGAGGTGGCAAAGGCGATTGAAGAGGTAAATGGTCCATGTATTTTGATGATATTTATTGTTATAGTCCTGGATTCATGAGACACCACAGAAGAAGTGATCAGCGTCCGATTTGTTGATAATTATTAATTATTATTTCAATGGATGACAAACGTCAAGCAATCAAATCAGTCATCAAATTTATTTTTATAGCCCAATATCACAAGAGTTAGGGGCTCGACACACGGGAAGCGACAGTTGAGGGGGGAATGCGAAAGTCATCGCAACAGGAGATAAATTCAACACACGGTGCGCGATACTTGGCAGCGGCAGGCGACGGCGACACACGGCGCGCTGTGCAAAAGCACAGATCGCTTGTCTCCCTCACTTCTGATCGGCTGTGAAATTGGAGGGATTTTTTACGTTTTCAAAGATTTTCATGACAGAAAAGCATAAAAGTGATGAGCCAGAAGATATTGCTTGATTTAGCCGAAATTTTACTATTGACATTGGCTTATAAAAGTTTACCCTGGCGCCAACCAATTCCCATGCAGCAGCTTTTTTTATTTATATAATGATAGTCATTAAGGGAAGGATCATAAAGACTCGGGAAGTCAATCACAGCTAAAATGATTTGCTCCTCAATGTTGAAAAAGGGCTGAAAACAACTGTTGAAAACCGGAGCGGACCATTAATGTATGGGAGACGCCAGCGTGTCGTCATTTGTTATGGTCACGTGGTACAAGACCGCTGCTGGTTGGCAAGAACCGGCCACAATGAAGGATCGTCAACCCACCCAGTCTTCAAATTGTAGGGATCTGGCAAGGTTTTACTGTTTCCCTGATATCTCAGCTTACTCACGTATCTTTGTCGGGCCTCAGGTGATAAGGATTGAGCATAATCGGACAATTTCACGGAAGGATAGTTCGTTTTGTTATCATCAGCCATTGTTCCTCTGGTTCCTCTTGCCAACCAGCGCCGTAATCACGTGACTTTGTGACGTCACTGTTTGTAAACACTGGCATCTCCCATAGGAGCAGACTGCACTGTGTAACATGCTGTAAGCTCATTGGTAAGTGAGTGAAACCCTCGCCGATTGGTTGAAACTCCAGGCGACAGCAACAAAAGTTGAACATTTTTCAACTTTCTTGTATCGCGTCGCAAGCCAGCGGGTGCACGTCTACGTGAACGCGCGCGAAATTTCACATGCACGAATGTTGCCGTTGCGTTGTTGGGAGGGGGGAAAGCGATGTTCGTCTCGTCGCACAGCAGCCATAGAAATGAATGGAGCGCGACTGTTGTCGCCTCCCGTATGTCGAACCCCTTACCCCAAAGGAATAACAGTCAATATTCTGTTTTCTGATGTTTGTCTTGCAAAAGTGTAGTTAAAAAACGGATATCAAAAAATGAAATTTAACTTCTAATTTGTTTTTTAATATCCGTTTTTATTGAAAAAAAGAAAATCGGAAAATGGATTGATTTTCTGTTTTCTGATTTTTATTTTGAAAACGAAAAATGGGAAACGGCCGTTATCCGTTTTTGGTGTTTTGACCCCAAATCGAAAATAGAATGACGGCGACGTACACAGACCGTGATGCTTGCTGTTTGTCTGCTGTACTTGCAAGGTGTGATACAGTGGCATCAATAACGTACAGCTCAACAAGTCTGCAGATGTACCATACTCCTTACTATTAGAGAGTATGGTCAGAAAAATAAGCAGGTTGGCTCTGTAGCATCAGTTATCGTGGTGAGCTACCTTTGTGGCATTGAATACTCTGACTTTATGCTCAACATACCGGTACCTCACTAACCCATTAATCTTCCTTCGTAGTACAGCTGTCTGATGTCTTAATTATGCGGAGTTTCAGTACAGACGCTGTCAAAAAGCTTAAATTAAGCATGTATCATGCAGCATGTAGCTCTGTTGATCAGTCAAGCCCACAGTCATCAGTGTTTGTGCACCCTTGAATGTATTCGGATTGACCTTCAATCTATCATACACTGATAGACATGTCAGTCTCACAAAGCATCATCTGACATGAGATGCCTCACTGGACCTCTCTCCTCATGTGGTCTCCTCATCTCCTCCCCTGTGCTCCTTCTTTTGTTGTTTTTGTGTGTTAGTGCTTGATGTTGTCATTTCTCACTCAGTTGTGAAACAGAGGTGGTGCCAGGCCAAGAAGAAATGACACGTGCTTGACAGGAAACTGTCTTGGGGACAGACAGGGTAGCCCTCTTTAATTCTACTCTGCTGCCTGTCCAAGACCACACACACACACACACACACACACACACACACACACACACACACACACACACACACACACACACACACACACACACACACAGATACCAAGACAAGGGAGACTCCATGGAGACTCTTTCATTCTCTGGTCTGTAACCTTGAGCCATATTCACACACTTGTCAGTAGTATTGGGATATTTAATGTATTTGGTTGGCTATGACAGGACAACCACTCTGAATTCAAACATGCACTGACATTCCAAACCTCCCCCCCCCCCCCAGACTACCTCAAAACCGTCTACTGTGCAATACGGACTATTCTAATGTGCAATATCACACTGACCATGCACTTTTATTCTTTTTAACTGTTTTAACTTATCCTTTTTTGTGATTTTTATTACATGTATCTTGCACTGATGGAGATGCTCTAAATCTCATTGTACTTGTGTATAGTGACAATAAATGGCATTCTATTCTATTCTAACACTGGTGTCTAACTGGGAGTCACTTCTGCTGCAGGCCATGACAGCCACTGACCCATGACTCAATGTGTCAGTGATGAGAGAATTATTTTTGGGCTACTGTATGCATGTATGGTTGAATTATATGGCTGAATAAAAAGATAATATAAACTGATCATGATACAAACTAGGGTCTTCCCCATGCTGAGAGGATCCACTGGCACAAAAAATGAAATTACATTGAACATCTTTGTCTCTGACAATAACATTCATCTTTAATTAATGACTGGACTGCTGCCACGCAGAGGAAAAAAATCCCATAAAATTGACAATCTCAAACCATTTGCAGAGCGGTCCTCAGACTATCAACTGACAGGAATCTTACTTTTTTATGGACAAAGCAAACTTTTTTTTTTAAAGTGCGTTAATCTTCATCTGATTGCCGTGAATCCCAAATATATTTTATGACTGACTGCTCCTACTCACAGCAAAGTTAAAACCGCCCACTTAAAAGATATTTGTGTTGGATCCAAAGGGACCAACAGGATCCTAGTACTAACATAGTCCTCTTGTCTCTTGCCTTCAAGAGACTGAAGGCCCACAAACTTTATTGTGTTATCCTTAACATATTTATAAATGTGAAATCTTTATCATGTCAATTATGATTAACCACTAATCTAAAAACTTAAAATGTGCATTAGCTAGTTAATTATGTTGGATAATAAAAAAAAGTTGGTCAAATACAAAGAAAAATAGATTTCATTTCAGTTGATTGATTTCTTTTCCAATTTGGTGTAGGAGATCACTCTCAGTCTTTTTATAAATGTGGGGAGTGCCAACAGTTTCAGCTGTTGGGACTCGCATGCACTAACATGGATGTACGCCAAGACCGTCGAAAAACACAACACAAAGAAACTTGAGTTATACACACACATACCCCCTTTTGACCAATAAGATGCTAGTTTGGTGCTAGTGCTCAGTTGGTTCAAATCTTGTGCCTCCTAAGAAACTGTTTGCTTTTCCATTGGCAAGGAGCCAAGTTGGAGTCATGTCATCGCGTTAGCATAAAACATCGGTACGTCATTTCATGTGTAGCCATTCAGCAATGTTGTCACACCCTAAAAATGCAAATGCCTTATTTTGCAAGCCTACATTGCGATCCAGAAACAAATAATCAAACTGTTAGTGGATACCTGTCTTCATCGTAGTCACAAGCAACAGCGACTATGTTTGAGAAGACAGGTAATTATTGAAGATGTTGATTCTTAACAGTGATGTGTTGGGTTAGTTTAGCTACTTAGCCTCGATTACATTTGCATCCATTACATAACGGTTAAACAAATGCAGGAACAGAGGAAGTAAGACTTCATATTCTTCTCAGGATACCATTGCAGACTAGATAGTTGCTGCTGTTACATTGATGGTGCATTTCTATTCAAAATCTTGCATAATTTACCTTTAACTATCTTCACATATGCTGGTTTTTGTTTGTTTATTTCTGACAGGTCTTGATGATTGCTGACGGAACTGCCGACAGTTTCCTGTGCCAGCGTTTGCCCGTCCTCTCCTCCATGTCCCAGCTGGGTGGTGTCGCCACAGCCTACGTCTGCCAGGACTTCACATGTTCTCTGCCTGTCACTGACCCCCAAGAACTACGTCGACTGCTACTGCATGGCACCACGGACATGCCGACAGAATGACAACTGCAGAACTGAATGACTATTTAACCAGAAGGACATAATCTTCAAAAGCTACACTCTTTAGATCTGCAGTCCCAGCCAAGCTTCATTTTTTCCTGTATTTGGATAGTAAGTCTGGTTTTATTATAAATGAATGCCAATGCTTTTAAAGCAGATATGCCACATTGGTAGGGGGTTGATACCTTCCACCAGTCATTCCAGACCTATAAAGAAAGGCTATTCTTTGTTAGCAACACCAGCTAAGTATTACCTCACATATCAGATCAAGTTACATTTTAGCAGACTCAGATCAGTGAAGCCATGTTGAAATTCAGGTGTACAAATGTCCTTATAAGGACATACGCACAGCAGCACTGGCAGCCTACTGAAATGATGCAGCACTCTTACTTGACTATTAACCCAGACGTAAACTTCAGGCTCTTAATAGACCATAACCTCAGACCACTTGGATGAAGTGGACCGGTAATATTTTGCAGGTGAACCAAACTGCCCTGTCGTCCTCTCCTGGCTCTGTGTTCCAGCTCCTGTATTCATGTCAAATGGATCTGACAGGTGAGGCCAGCATGTCTTGTGCATGTTTGTGTTTGAGTGTATGAAAAAGGTTAGTTACAGATTTGTATGTAACCACGGTAGTAACTCTTAAATGTATTTGATTTCATCTGTAGTAACATTGCAGTAAACAAGCTGCTCTCTCATAAGACTCAGTTTACCACCAGCTTGCGCTTGTTTGTCTTTGTTATCTTGGATAAAAGGTTTCTTCTCCGCTGCAATATGCACTTACATCTTCTGAATTTCAACTTGAGGTTTAGACATCAAGAATATGCAGCATGTATACGCACAACCCGGAATAATAAACATATTTCTTTTACAAGCAGTGGCCATTTCATTTTAAAATGCACGCTTTTCTTTTGTGATAAAGTAGGATCGTTTCAAAAAAAAGATGGCCAATTTAAAATTCAGGTTTCTTTTTATTTTAGCTTCAAGAGAGGCTAGAATAAGATTTGCTGTGTATTTGGGTACCATTTTTCTGATATGTTCTTTATTTCTGTGTGAAAGTCAGTCCAGGTTGGGAAAACTTCATCAGGAAGGGAGTGAATATGTCCCAACAGTTTGCCTTTCTCTTCTTCTGTGCTATAAATACTCATCATACGCTATTGTGTATTCTTCTCCTCGTCTCTTCCCCCTGTAGGCTTGATGAAGGTAATGTAAACACTGTGGAACTGTGTGTTGTTGCGAGAACAGGCACATGGGAGAGAGTGTATGAATGTGTGAAAGGGAGAGACAGATGGACTGTTGATGTTGAGGCAAGGGAATTTGTCCTGGAGGGTGCTGCTTTGGGCTGTGGGAGCAAAGCAAGAAAGAAAACGGGAGGAAGGAGAGATGCGGTAAATGCGAGGCTTCCACCACGACACCATGCCTGATTCGCATGACTCACCTCGCATGTACAGGTGAAATGAGTAGCCATGTCATCGACCAACGTACTGCGAGAACACCTACACCATCTGCACTTGTTTACCTTTGATTCTGCCTCTTTTCACGTTTGTCAGCCAATTCTGCCCCTCCTTCCAGATCTGGGGAGGGCCTTGTCGCCTCAAGAACCACGGAAGTCGATTTGGCAGGCGACTGCTTCTTCGGAAGAACAAGGAATTGCCAGAAGAGAAAAACAGGGCGAGGAGGAGGAATATGAGGCGTGGGGATAGACAGGGACAGGAGAGGGAGAGCCATCACTTTGTTCCATTTTAGCTCTGGAGTGTCCCAACCTCACTTTTCTTTACCTGTCAGATTGGGTACAGTCATGCTTTTTGTCACTTTAGAACTCCTTTTTATGTATTTCCAGCAAATACATGAAGTCTTATCTCCCCTTCCCTCCCCGGTGTCTCACCCTATCATCTTCTACCAGGTTGGGACCCCTCTATCTTTGGCTGCACATGTCTCTCCCCCTCAATACCTCTGCTGTGCACTATCCCTCTAAGCATGTTGGAACTACTGTCTTCTCATTTATTCAACCCTTTCTCCTCACACACATCATTTGTTATCCCTCCTCTCCCCCTTCTCAAATTCCACACTCCTCTCATTAATGTTCTCCACTAATTGTTTTGATGAGCTGCACAAGCTAAATTTTAATTAGCCCTGAGATTAGTGGTTGACCCCAGCTAACCTGTCAGCCCCTGACAGGTAACAGCTAATTGTGAAGCTGTAATCTACATACCACAGATCTAAAGATATTAATCAGAACTTCATCTGTATAGCCCACTTTATAACGAAAGTAGTGCTTACAAGACTCCTGAACAAAAGGCATGAGACAGTAATGAAACTATGCTGTGCAAAGTGAAACCAGAAAAATAATAAAAACTATATAAAATCATCCAGGCCAGTTTAAGTCAGTTTTAATAAATGTTATTGGCTGATTTGTACATTAAAATGCTCAAGTAGTGGTAGTTTTTTGAATGGGTTTTCATGCCATACTTTATGCATGAAGCACTAGAAAAGCTATTCCTGCAAACTTAAGTGTGTGACTTTATACATATTAAAGTTAAACGGTCAGAAATATATCTGGAAGCCAGTGCATTTATTGCTTAATAGGAGATTAACACCATTGTGAGCTGGCTTCTGCAAGCAAATGAAGGGAAACGAAAACTAGGGTAATGTGCTCTCTCCCCACATTTTGTGCAAGAAGCCTTGCAGCTGCATTTTGGATTGAGTTAAAGATGATTTAGTACTTTTTAAAAAATAAGCACCGGGTAAAGAGAGGTCTAATAATCAAGATGAGGATAAATGGAAGTGAGAATAACTTTGTCAAGTCCTGCTGCAGGCAGATGATGATGTTTTTACTGATCCTGTCCTCGCTGATGACAAAACTAAGAGCCTGCAGCCATGCCAGTAGCTATATGACGCAGTTCTGAGGCACAGCAACACTCTGAGCTACATGCAACCACCAGTGTGCCAATATTTAGCAGGTGTAATGTTTAACATGGCATGTTCATCCTCTCTAATTTGTTAGGATTACAAAATTACAAGCACAGTAATACTAATGGAAATGTCATTAGCATTGCCATAGACTAAATATTATTAAACAAAGCAGGACTGAGACAGAGGGAGCTGCTTTTGTATGGAACTGCAATGATTAAACGAGTATTTTTCAATGATATAATTACTCATCAACTATTGTTCTTTAATTCCATCTTCTTAAATGTGAATATTTTCATGTTTCTTTACATATGTCTGACATTAAACCGGAAAGATTTGTGTTGTGGACAAAACATTTAAGATGTTCTCTTGAAAACTTGACTTTTTTTGTGATTTTCTGACATAAACCTACCACACCTAACTGATTGAGAAAATAATCAGCATATAATTGACAATTTTAATGAGCATTTTATATCTTCAGGCTCTTTGTTTGACTCCGTGTAAGCTGTCTCTGTGAAACCCTACACATACCTCCCAGTCTACATTGGTGAGCCTTTTTATTTTTTACCTTTCTCCATTCAGGAAGTTCATAAAACCCTTAAAGCTTCAGAGCATAGAAAACCTCTTGACCTTTTGAAAATGACACCGGATTTTGTAGCAGAGTCTATTACAATCCTTTTTAACCTTGTTGTGAAAAGAAGAGCTTTTGCTCTCCCTTTATTAAAAGGAGGCAATTTTAACTAATTATAGACCAATTTCTAATCTATAAGTGCTGACCAAAGTTCTTGAAGCTCTTGTGAGTGAGCAAGTAAAGACATTCTTATATTCCAATGCTGTTTTATCAAAATATCAATCAGGCTTCAGAAAAAAACAGCACCATCACAGCTGCAGTGAAGATAGTAAATGGCATTAGTGTAGCACTTGACAAAAAACAGCATTGTGCATCACTTTTTATGGATTTGTAGAGGTTGATAATCTAAATGGAATTTCTCCTAGTTAAATAAAGGTTAAAAATATTAATTTTAATATAAGGTTTGGTGGAAGCCATACTTCTGTGCCAAGTTGATGGAAATAACATTGCATAAAAAGTACCACGTGTGTCAAAACTACGGCTGGTTTTGAATTGCTTCTTGTTTGTAAGTACATTCTGTAAATTGCAAGTTCCAAATGTTTGAACAAGTTGATGTCTAGACTGCATATGTGTCTTACAGATAAATAATGAAGCGACAGAAAATCTATACTGGTTTATTCGTGGGTTTGTGTATATGTGTGTATGTAATCTCCTATTTATCAGAATGTGTGTATAGTTCATGATTTCCTGTGTGTGCATCAATCTCTGCTATGGATGAAAGCAGGTTTTTGTGAAGCCAGGCTATCTAAGATTGTCTGTTATTGTCCCCGCTATCAGATAAGACTACTGTGTTTCAGTCTGTGTGATAATGAGGCCACAAGGGGCTGAGAACAGTGACGCACTAACTTGGAGAGAGGCAGAGGCGGTTCTGGGAGTGTGCGAGGTGAAGATATGGATGCTTTTATTCTGCTCTTCTGTCACCGAACTTAAAAACCAGACACCTCTTAAGTTTTTCTCTGCAGTCTGAGGTGATCTTTCACATTTCACTGTACCATTTAAGCAGCTTCATGTTGAAAAACTTTAAAAAAAAAAAAAAAAAAAGTTCCTGTTTAATTAAAAACTTTTCTGTTTGTTCTTGTTAAAAGAAATGGTATACCTGCAAGGTACCCAAAGTGCTTTACATGATACGTCACATTCACCCATTCACACTCTGATGGCGGAAGCTGCCATGCAAGGCGCTAACCACGACCCACCAGGAGCAATTAGGGGTTCAATGTCTTGCTCAGGGACACCTTGACATGAGCTCGACAGGCCAAGCATTGAACCGGCAACCTTCCAGTTACAAGACAGCCACTCTACCCACTGAGCCATGCCACTCCCAAAAACAAATTAATGTTGCATATATATATATTTATGTGAAAAGGTTCACTATATATTAGCTATGTTCCCACCGCAGAGTGTTTGGTGTGTGTGTGTGTGTGTGTGTGTGTGTGTGTGTGTGTGTGTGTGTGTGTGTGTGTGTGTGTGTGTGTGTGTGTGTGTGTGTGTCTGTGTGTGGAGTAGTGTGTGAGCCAGAACAGTTATCCCACCCATGGTGCCTGTCTGATAAGCTCAAGAAACTCCCAGAAAATCAATACTTCTGCTCATCAACCCAGATAGGTACCTTGGTGACTACACACAGACGGCGCACAAAATAGAGTTAAAACATGAAGAGGAGTCCTGGGAATGTAAATGTCCTGATGTGCTATCTTCCACAGAGTAAAAAAGGCTGGTCTGTGTGGTGTGTTTGCATAGTAATGGGCTGAAACCACATTGCATTTCTTACCAACTGATTTATGCATGTTCTAGACCACACAATAGAAGTCAGGTAGGAGTTAGAAAGAGCATCAGTCATGAGAATTTTCAGTGAAATCATTTTATATAGAGCAGTAGTGCAAGATAGCCAATTCTGCATGGTTCATAAGGCTTGAAAAAGTCTTGTTGGTCAATGTGTAAGAATAGTTCTGTTTCTTTGAAGGCTATGGCAGAGTGATCGTGTATGTTCACCTGCTCCTTACTAATTTGGTCTCTGTGCCATTTGATGCTGAGAAGGTAATATCTGTTGGATTTTTGAAAGCTTTTTGCCAAAAAATAGCTGCCTGCAGCAGCCAGAAGCCATGAGCTGTATATAAAAGATGCATGTAGCCTCAAGATCGATAAAGTGAAGCCAACTCAAAGGTGCCTTAAGCCTGCATTCTTGCTCAGAGACAACAAATGGAGACTGCAATCTAATCTACTTCTTACGTGATTTGATGCTTTAGTAAACATTTTCCTGCTGTATTTATGGTCTCATTCATTAGATTAAAGCCTTCTCCAACACAGTATGATTATCACTTACTAAAAAGAAAAGCACTCAGAGATCGCAGTACTCCGCCAAGGCTGTTCATTTCCCCATATGGCATTTTCAGAAATGCAGCATTTGTTTATTAGTTATTGATAATCAGAAATCATGGCACTAAAGAATGTGGGACTCGGAAACACCCCCACAATTCAATCAATTGTTCCTTGTATCATTTCCAATGGAAAAGTCTGCAGCAGTCGATTTGTAGTAGGATCACAATCATGTGATGTGTTTTTATTAGTTTTGTCTGATATGGCGGGGCACCCGGATGCAGCGGCTTTGCTCTCCCTGTGGATGTTTATGTATGTTCTGTTTGTCTGTTTATCGTTAATTGATTGACTAACAGAAGCATCGTACTGCCGACAAGATCTGTTAAGGATTGGAACATTGTGTCATTTGGTTTGATGTGATCGTCAGCAGGAAGCTGACAGAGAGTTCACTTGTTGTCATAGTTACAGTGACATTGTGTTGCTATATCGCAATGATTAAGAAATCTTTAACAAATTCATACATCTAGACTATAAGCTGAATCACTGCCAAAATCTTTTATCAGCATTTTTTTTATTGAGAAATTCACACTATATACCTAAAGTATGTACATTAAACAATACAACTATAACTGATGATTTTCTGTAATTTTTTAACATTGCACGTTCTTACCCACCCCCCATCCTCCCTCTCTCTGTCCCATCCCCCCATTCTCCCTCCCTCTGTCCCACCTCCCTATCCTCCCTCCCACTACCCCCCATCCACCCCCCCACAATCCAACCCCCCCATCATCAACCAGCTACAGTACATATTCATGTTATGCAACTACATCACCAAAAAAACATATAAATGACAGCTATATAACACTTAATTCTGAGAGTATTTTTCCAAGATCTTCTATCAGTTGTGACCACAGTTCAGTTGTATTAGATGCTGCATTGTTAATCCTTGCAGAAGATAATTCCACATAAGCAATGTCCAGAAAACATTGACGCCAATGAGTGAATGATACATCGTCAGTTTTCCATCTTTGAGCAATAATCCTTTTGGCCCCAGTGAGACCTGCCAGCCAGATTTTATGCATCTTCCCGTGAAGCGATATTTGAGAGTCATCATCCAAAACCTGTACAGCGGGATCCATTAGTAGAGGGACACCTGTTAATGCACTAAGGCAGTTTATCACCTTCACCCAGAGCTCCTGAACTGCTGGGCATTCTCATACAACAGGAATAAAGGAGGCTATGGTTTCTGTGGAGACAGTAATAAGGGCAGTTAGGATCAGGTGCCGCCCCCATTCTATGCCTCACCAGTGGAGTTAGATACACTCTATGGCAATACTTCAGATGAATATAGTGGTGATTAGAATTTTTGGAAGCTCTTTCGATATTGCGCTAAATTAACTGCCAGTCTGGTTTAAATGTGTCTGTTGAAATATCTTCTTCCCATGTTTTCATCCCCACTGAAGGCACCACACTTTGTTTTAGTAGTTGATCATGAAAAATATGACACTATCCTTTTGGGAGCATCTAGTAGCAACTTAGAAACAGGGTGATCCTTCAGCTCCGATCCCCAAGGAACTCCATGGGATTTAGATTTAGATATTATTCTGAAGGAAAAAAATAAAGAGTGCTTATCAATGCTATATTTTGATAACAGATCCTGAAAGCAAAGAATTGATTATTCCCAGTTAAGGCCATGTAATACCTTAATGCCTTTGTTATTCCATCCTTTGTTTATAAATAGTTTTCCCCCTGAGAGTACGTTACTGTTCCACAATGGTGATGATTTGTACCAATTTGGTTTGCACTTAAGATACCTTTCCACTGCTCTGAACACTACCAACATATATGACAGAATTGGACTATATATTTGTTGACAATCCTAGGAACAGAAAATCCTTCTGCCTTAAAGGTTCAAAAATATTACTTTCGAAGGACTTCTATGCTGTTTTTTTTTGGTTTTTTTTTTTGGGGGGGGGGGGGGGGGGGGGGGTTGCTATCGTTTAACCAGTAATATAAGACCTCTCAGCACAAAAGCCCAATGATAAAGTTTAAAGTTTGGACATGCACATCCACCATCAGTCCTTTTCTTTTGGAACACTGACCATTTAATCACAGGACACTTCCCATTTCAAAAATATTTCCCAAGTAAAGAGTCAAATTTCTGCCAATAACCTGTCGGGGAAGGTAGTGGAATTATAGAACTTACAAAACAATTGTAGGCAATATATTCATTTTGACAGTAGCTATTCGGGCTGGGACCAAAGCCAGCAGGTGTGTCCACCTACTGATACCTTCTTCAGTTCTTTTAGAACAGAAAGGTAGTCATTTTTTGTGGTCAGTGTTACATTAGGGCAAATCTGAATGCTCAAGTAAATAGTTTCTGTAATGGGTATTACCTCCAGGGAAAGGGATACAACTTGTTTGTCAATATTCACTAACATTAAGGCTAATTTGGAATAGTTGACTTTATATCCTGAGAGATAGCCAAAATGTTTAAGCTTCTTCAAGACAATAGGCAGAGGTTGGTGATCATTAGCCATGTAAATCAATGTGTCATAAGCGTAAAGTGACATAACACCAAGTGTGAGGATGTACCGATAGTGATAGGAAGTACATTTGTGGACAGTTTCTAATTAGTTGTGCCAGTGGTTCAATAGACGAATTAAATACCAAAAGTGATGATGGATCGCCCTGTTTACTCCCTCTTTCAATGTCAAATAGTTCAGAAAAGCAGCCTTCAATGCATACCCTCGGTGATGGGTTTGAATATAGAGTTTGGATTATACTGATAAATTTTTCCCCAAATTTAAATTCTTTGAGCACTCTTCACAAATATGTCCATTCTAGGCAATCAAATGCAGCATCTAAAAATAATGACCCGCAGGCTGGAGGTATCTTGTGTGATGAGCTGAGCATATGGAGTAGGCGTCGAATATTATCCGAAGAGAATCGGCCTTTTAAAAAACCTGTTTGGTCAGGGTTAATTATGTTTCCTATTACTTGTTCCATCCTGTAAGCTAAAACTTTAGAGAAAATTTTATAGTCAGCATTAATCAATGAAATTGGATGATAATTTGCACATTCAAAGTGGCCTTTTCCAGGTTTTGTTACAACAGTTATTAGGGCCATGGTGAGGTCCTGAAAAAAATTAACCAGTATTAGTTACATGATTTATCGCTTCAAGTCAAAGTGACCCAAGGAGGTCCCATAGTTTTAGATATAATTCAGCCGGGATCCCATCAATTCCTGGTGTACGACCCTTCTTGGAGCTTTTAACTACTTTTAAAAGCTCCTCCAGTGTTTTGGGTTGATCTAGATTTTCAGTCTCTTCTGGTGTTAGTTTTGGGAGATTCAGGCATGCAAAAAAATCATCCAAGTCATTCTCCAAAGCAGTCCCATCACTAGTGTACACCTTGTTACCTGCATCATATACTCAACTCTGATTCTTAATAAATCATTTAACTCTGTTTAGATTTAAGCGTGTTCGCTATGGCCATTTTATGGTCTTTTTTAAATCCCTTTCCAGATTTCTGCATTCATTTTTCAGATCTGAAATTTTTTTAATCTGCGTCTGTGAAGATTTGAACCAAACTGTATTGCCATGTTACGAATACATCCTTCACCGATACCTAACTAAAGGGAGAAGGCTAGCAGACACTAATGTATAGTCGATGTGGGAAAATGTTTTTGCCTAGCTGACTAGAAAGTATAGTCCCTTGCTGATGGATTGTGTATTTTCCATTAGGGTGCAACAACGAATCGATTAAATCGATTAAAATTGATTATTAAAAGCGTTGACAACGAATTTCATTATCGATTCACTGTGTTGCGTAATTCATGCGTCACTCACCATGTCGCGGAGCTGTCTACTTCACCTGCAGAGCTTTGTCAATGCTGGTTGACTGAAGTAAAGATAAAAACAAACTCCACCTGCAGAGCGAGTTAAACACAGCAAGGTGGAGGAAAGCGCAGGCAGTATTTTCAAAGTAAAAGTCAATTCAACAAATGCAACATGACTGGCACAGAGAAAAGAGTTTGACCAAAGTCCTCAAAAGTGTGGGAGCATTTCACACTTCACAAAACAAAAAACATGCCGCATGTCCACTACATGCAATTTTCCCGCATGGTAACGCATGCCTCTGAAAATCCAACACGGTCTCACGGGGATTCGTGAAACTGTCACGTCAGTTTTTGTTTCGGTTTCGTGCGCACCAACACGATGTCATCATGTTTTTCGTGCCGCTCACCACGAGCGAAACCCGCTGTGGTAATCACATCTGAAAGTGGTTTATACCGGCGGATTCATGATGATTTAAGCTGTCCATCGGCGTTCGCGGCCGCGGCCGCGGCCGCTACTGCGGCTGGATGTCTGGCGGCCGCAATGGCGGCTGCGGCGGCGGCCGCAATGGCGGCTGCGGCGGCGGCCGCAAACGCCGATGGCCAGCTTAAATCGTCATGAATCCGCCGAATTTGCATAGGAAATTAAAGAATGTCCGGCGGCCGAAGCGGCGGCCGCAGCGGCGGCCGCTAACGCCGATGGACAGCTTAGATCGTCATGAATCTGCCGGTATAAACCACTTTCAGATGTGATTACCACAGCGGGTTTCGCTCGTGGTGAGCGGCACGAAAACATGACGACATCGTGTTGGTGCGCACGAAACCGAAACAAATACTGACGTGACAGTTTCACGAATCCCCGTGAGACCGGGCTGGAAAATCACATGGATGGCGAGCAGTCACTAGCAGGCCACAACATTGTCACATGACAGTGCTTGAGCGAGAGCGGACCACTATGTGGTCACGTGACCACGCTTTTAGCTTGATGGTCCCGCAGCTGAGTCGGATAAACACAGCAGCTCTGCCGCAAACTTTCTTTCATTTCGAAAACACCTCAGTGAAAAATATTTCTGAAAGCATTTGAGGCAAGAAATAAGCTGTGCAGTAGCTAAATCTGTCCTCGTTTTAGGTCATCGACATCTAGTTTAGATGTTTGAGGACAGTTTCACGATGCGTGGGATCCCTGCACGCCGCATTGAATTTGCATAAGGTAGAAATCCAGTCTACTTTATGCAAATCGTAGCTGGAAATGCACCGCAACCGAACCAGCATGCCATATGATGTGTGTCGCATCTAGTGAACGCGCACCTTAAGTCACTACATCATCCTACGTTTGTTCCATTCTAAAGTGAGGAAGCGCAACGTTAGTCTCTCTGGTAGCTCGCCTGATGCTAGCGTTTGCTTGTTAGCTGATTAATGACTGTGATAGGGCACATGTGTGTGAGATACTTTTTATTTCACTTTAATCACCTTAAGCAGGGTTTGAATATGCATTATAAATAAACGTAACTTGCACACAATGGTGGTAATAATTTAAAGATTAAGCCTCAATTTTTAATTTTCTGACAAAGTCACAGTGAAGACAGTGGTCTGTGTTGGAGTGAGGCAGGATGAATTGCATTGACAGGCTTCATGATGATTGCTCGGAGCTCAGCGCCTCGTCACCATCTTGCCTTGTGCCTCGACTGGAAGTCATTACTGCCAAAATCTAATGAAGTGGTCCTCGTATCATTTCTGACTTTCCCTGAAAATTTCGTCCAAATCAGTTCTTTTTTGAGTAATGTTGCACACAGATGGAATGACAGACGAACACACGAACATACACCAGATGTCACACAACTCCCCGCGTTCCTTGGCAGAATAATTATGGCCCCATTTAGAATTAAATATATAATAAAACGGTATTCTTTAGGGCAGGGATAGTTTGTGATCGACAAGATCCTCACGTGGAACTGCAACAGCCAAATTCCAAACTCGCTTCAAACTCCAAACTTCATGGATGGTGTCACAGCTGTCACATCCATCAAAAGATGTTCAAGAATATATTAAAATATATTCTTGAACATGGTTCATGAAAACAACCAAAACAGTAAGGTTGGGGACTGTGAAAGCAACATAGTATGGTATGGTATGCATTTATTTATACAGGGACAGCGTACAATTTTACATTGACCAAAAGGAAAGATGCAATGTACCTGGTTATAGCAAAAATGCTAATTTCCACCAGTAGTCCCTATATGTCCATGAGCTGAAAGATGCTAAAACTCTTTGGAAAATTTGACAGAACGACATGCAAGCAGGAACAACTAGTCTGATGCCTGTGATGTGCTATGTACCATGATTATTTGCATTCCCAAGAGGTCTGTTGCCTGCACATTTCTTCCCTGTGACCTTTAAAGCAAACTGATAGGTCATCATCATAATTGGTCAGTTATTGAGTAACTTCATGGTACTATTGTCACCTCAACTGACTGAGTGACCATTCTAAAAGACATAAATGTTACAAAGTCTGATTCCAGCATTAGTATTCTCCTCTGTCTCTCTAAGGCTACGTTCACACTGCAGGCTAAAGTGACCGAAATCCGATTTTTTTTGCCCCTATGCGACCTGTATCTGATCTTTTCATGACAGTCTGAACGACACAGATCCGATTTTTTCAAATGCGACCCAGGCCACTTGGATATGTGGTCCTAATTCTGATAGGTATCGGATCTTTTGCCATGCGACTTCAGTCTTTATCTGACCTATATGTTATTGGTACACGACAAACGTCACTATTCTGCGTTCAAGCAAAACACGTCTTCGGGCTGCCGAAGACGTGTGTCTTGCCGTGAGAGTGTTAAAAAGAGGCGCTCACATATGTACGTAAAGGTCGCCCTTGTCATTCAAAAATTCTCCATGAAGTCCGCATCTGTGAAGCCTCTCACATCACTATCCCACCACTCCTGGCTGCGACTCCACACCCACACAGTTCTCTGGACAGTTCTCTGCCATTGCCCCACAAAACGCCAGGGCCAAAATCCTGGTTCTCTTCCTTCTTGACCTTCTCCTCAAAACGATTAAGTTATAAATAGGCTGGCTCCGGCTAAACAACAACTTTAAAATGGCCAGACATGCTCTACTGTTAGCGTCCATGTTTACTTCCATAAACACTGAACACGCTCTCTACGTGTCGTTGTGTCCTCTTCTGCACATGCAGGACACTTTTGGGTCGTGTGAGGTTCACACAGGAGATCACATACAAGTCGCATTTAATTGGAAATGTGAACGAACTCGCAAAAAAATCGGATTTCACAAAAGCATCGGAATTGAGCGTTAAGCCCTGCAGTGTGAACGTAGCCTAAAACATTTAAGCCAGGGTTTAGCCTCAGCAGTTAAGCTAAAACAACATCCAAACACTTGGACGCAATCACCAGAAAAGGCACCCCGACACACCTTTCTTTCTTTTCAAATGCCACTGTGACCAATCTGTTTTTAGCTGTCATCATTGGTTGAGAGCGGAATGAAGCGTAGTTTATCGGAATGCCCAAGGTGATCTGGGAACGATCGATGCAGCTATTGTGGGAGGTGCTGATGGAGGTGAAGAAAGAGCCGTCTGCTGACATTTATCATCACTTTTCTAGATTTAGGAGGAGGGATAGAAGACTGAAAAACAGCTTTAAATCCACACATCAGGCAGTAAATGGCATTAAAATACTATATTTCTGTATTTCTACATCTGTCACCCTATTACCTCTCAGTATATGCTTCTTTATGCTTTCTCTCTACATGGCAGATTTGGCTGGGCGGGAGTGTTGGATTATGACTCAGACTGTATCAGATGCAGCAACATGTCACAAGCAGTCATGAGCAGCAGAATGCATCTAGACAGACAGTGTCGGTCCAGCTGACGGCCACGGTGGAGGTGGAGAGGTAATAGCAGAGCCCATCCTCACCTCCCAGGGGCCCTCAGCAAAACTCTAACGGGCCCTCCTATCTGACCTGTGAGCAATCTAAACCATTTGCCACACTGTCACATCTGACATGCCAGAACTTCCACTTCAATCCTCCTGCCTTTAAAACTGCTGCAACTACAAATAAATACACCAATACAGAACAGATGAGGTGTAAATGATTGTTGAACTCAATATTTTTCCTATGGAATATTAAGATAAATAATATTAAATTTGACATTAAACTTGGCTGATGGCATTCTATAAACAGTAATTGGCTGATTATTCTTTAATAATGGCTAATCAACATTAGAAATACAAAATTAGTCCAATAGTCAATCCATTTCTTTCTATCTTGTGTAAGTCCACAGTTGGAACTAAACCTTGCCTGAGAGATAAGCACTGCTCCGTTTTAAAATGACATACACGAATGACGATACAATGATGTCTATGTAATTGTCATGAATTGCTGGGATTGGCTCAGGTGCAGGGAATGAACAAACCAGCCTTGAACACAACACAAGACTTTATTTACAGAGAAATAATAACTATAGAACCAAATTAAGACTACAAACGGAAACGGAAAGCGGAAGCACAAGGCTCGAAAAACTATAGTGCCTGCTAGCGACTAGGTGGCAAATAACAACTAAATATTACAAAACGAAAATCAGGTACGTCACTGGATAACACGGTTAAGATTACCACATCGGCTCCAGGATAATAACTAGGCAACGGCTGCTCTTACAAGAGCAATACTACGAATTACTCTAATACAATGACCGTTTCTATGGAAACTAAACTATGACTCGACCAACTACTACTACAACACAGGAATGCTCGGGACGGGTCCACAGCGAAGCTGGAAACAGGTGAGGGCAGCGTGAGGAGTGACAGGTGAGTGGGTGCCGGGACAGGTGGATCCAGCACTGGAATAAACGGAGGACAGCAGCGGTTAATGAGTTGCAGAAAACAAACAGAATTTCTGAGCACTGGCTGTGAACCCTATGAGCACTTGTCACAATCCAGCACAGAGAGGTGGGTGGCGTCTCCTTTTATGCAGCGTTGGTTGCATGTGTTCCACCAGAACCGGCTGATGAAGCAGATGGAGAGCACCTGTCGCCTTGCTGCAGGAAATACCTAAAAAGCACAGGAGAGGGGAGGGCACTATCTAGGCCTGGCTGCGGCCGGCCTGACAGTATTGTCTTGAGTGGACTCCACTGACGCTGCTCCTTGAAATTGTAAATTTTGTTACTTGTGCACACATATCAATGCATGTTCATATGCAAAGCCTTCATCTATTCCAAACTGCCTTTGAATGCCGGCATTCATCTAATTTTGTCAGGAACAAAGTGACACAATACAGTCCTGAAAGTGGCTGCAAGCAAGTAAGACACAGACGGATCAAAAGATGTACTGCCCAGCTGGTTTAGCAAGACAGAAGTACTGCAAGGGAGCACATCGGCTAAATCTTACTGTTATTTATTATAGCCAAACTGGAAGAGGAGAGAAGGTTGTTTTAATAGGTTGTGTTTTCAGGGGAAATTTTAATGGGGATTTTGAAGTAAAAAGTTATGGAAACAGCAACAGTTTAAAAGGACTCAGAGAGGACTCCACTAAGGCTGCTCAGTCATTGTATGATTTTCGATGGATAAGTCCCAACAAGTTTGGATTGTGTCATTTCTGACCTCTTAAAATTTCATCCAAATCCAAGTTCATTTTTGAGTAATGTGGCTACCAAACCGACAGCCAGCCAGACAAACAGACAAATCAAGGTAGATCGTCACATAACTTCACTGCATTCCTTGGTAGAGTAACTAAAAGCATAACTCCAGAATAGTCTCTCTCTGAACTCAAAACTTACTGCCCTCTCATTGATGAGAATCCAATATGTATTTAATGTGAAAACTTGGAAATCACATGCCATGGATACAACCCAACAGGAAATGAAAGGCAGACAAGCACAAAATTACTGCAATTATTGTAAAGATAATAGCTTTATGTGCAGTGGACCACCATAACTGGGGTTGCCAATGAAACACTGGTACCTGTCACACTTGTAACCTTATTGTTGGTGTGCTACCTATTTTTCTTCAACTAGTCAATTCCAACATTTTGCACAGTTTAATGCAAACTGCGGAGAACTCTGTGGAGGCACCACCTCCTTGGTGGAGTAAACATCAATTTTGCAAAAGAAAAAAGTTTTCGCTCTTACTTGTGGACTTTTTCTTTGTCTGTTTCAATTTAATGCACATAATGGGAGGAGGAAATCCCTTTTGCAAGTAACTGCTTACCTAGAAAGCATTTAATTCATATGACTGATCAGCGTTTTCTGCTTCTAGAGCTTTCAGACAGCATGAAACATGGCTTACACCAGCCGACATGTTTAATCTTCTTCACTGTGGATTCTTGGCAGTTGGCAAATAACTGGCTTTGTTTTCAGTCAGCATGGTATCATTTAAAGGCATATGTGTAACATGGCAAGTCATGAGGAACGTTACCAGAATGCATTGTTTGCATTTGGTGTTTCATTGCGTGCCTTGTCGTTGCCATATACTTTAACCCCAATCTTAACTACTTTGCCTTTTTTAACACAGAAAAAATGACACGCTATGTTTCACGTAGCCTTCTCCATTCTCCAATACCTTCTCATGTCACTACACAGTCTAGTTTACTTGTTCCAAAGTAGCTGATGGAAACAGGCCTTAATGTCATTTTCATTTTTGTAAAATTTCAAAGTTTGCTTCAAGATAAAATGGGTAATAGAGTGACAGTCACAGTCTACATGAGAACTCCCTGGTTTATCCCCCTAAGAACTGCTATCTGTAGGTACTCACACCTGCTGACCAGGAGTACCCCACAAGTGCGACAGCCATGTGAGCTAACCTACATTACCATTCAAAAGTTTGGGGTCACCTGGACAATTTCATGTTTTCATTGCATTCATGGGCTAACATAACTGCACAAGGGTTTTCTAATCATCAATTAGCCTTTCAACACCATTAGCTAACACAATATACCATGCGAACACAGGAGTGATGGTTGCCGGAAATGTTCCTCTGTACCCCTATGGAGAGATTCCATTAAAAATCAGCCATTTCCAGCTAGAATAGTCATTTACCACATAAATGTCTAGACTGCATTTCTGATTAATTTAATGTTATTTTCATTGAAATAAAAGTGCTTTTCTTTCAAAGATATGGGCATTTGTAAGTGACACCTGCAGAATAAGTATGTGCCTGAATGTCTGCTTGCATTTGTCTTGCCTGCGTCATGAGATAATATTGAATCGGACAGTTCATGAATGCTGCTTTGTAGAAAGCTCACATCCCTTTCTCTCTCTCAGCTCTGGGTGCAGGTGACACCCAGAAAAGAAGTAATGATATGTATGTGGGAGGATGAGATGGAGTGAGGAGAATGGGGCAAATGAAGAAAGAAAGAGTCAACAGGTCAGTTATTTAAGAGTGAGGAACAGGGCCGGCCCAAGCCTTCAGTGGGCCCTAAGCGAAATTTACCTTAGGGCCCCCCCCACGAACGACTTCAGTGCAAAATCTGAATATATGTCAAGTAGTGATGGGTAGATGAGACCCCATCGTGTGTGTCACACTTTTCCCTCATTGTATCATTCATGTATCACGCAGTGTCGGTTTGACTAACTGGTGCCACGAGTGGATTAAGAAATGTACTGCAGCCAATGAACAATAAAGTTTGAAACAATTTGTGACGAATGAGTTTGACTGAAAGTAATGCAACTATTTTTTAAACTGTATGTCTAAAAATAAATACAAATAGACTTGAAAGTGTTTTTGTTTGATAGAGAAAGTAGGCCTACATGTGATAAATTGAATGTTATATTATCATTAAAATGTAGGCTTAAATGCTTTGTGCCTGTTGTGACCACAGTCAATGTCAAGTGTTGTTTATAATTTTCTTAATAAACCCAGTTGTGTTACCATGCAGGAAATCATACTGGTAGTAATTTTTAAGCCCCAAAATTATAATTCATAGCATGTATTTCAGCTGTTTTTATGCTTTTACTTTACAGCAAATGCTTCTTTACTTTCACTTCACTGAATTACTTTTGCATTTATTGGGGTAAATTTTGACCCAATTTACTTTTACTCAAGTAATGTAATCAAGTTCTTTGATCATTACTGACTATGTTGATGTTGGAAGTTCATTAAGATGTTTTTTTTTAAAGTTCCTTTTATCTTTTAACAGAAATTACCTGTAAGGTTGCTTAGCTTACTTTTTTATTACAAATGATTGTAAAACAGAGCATAAAAGTACAGATTGGCATGCCAGAAAAACATATTTTCATATTTGAAAAGGCACATGACATGTTATATTATTATACATGGAAGATCTTTTCCAAAAGGACAATTCAAAATTTTTTGATTTTATAAAATACATAAAAAACCAAGTTCTCTAGAATACTAAAATCTTTGCTTTCTTTTTGCTTTTTCTGCTCTCTTTCTCTTTTCATCAGTGTGTAATAATGAAACCGCAAATGTGAGTCGCGCTGTGTACGTTAAAGCCGTGTATAGAGAACGGAAGGATGGATATTGGTTGTTTGTTGGACAAATGTGTTTATATTACCCGCTGTGGTAATCACATCTGAAAGTGGTTTATACCGGCGGATTCATGAGAATCTAAGCTTTCCATCGGTGTATAATGTTTCTATCATCGAGTTGGCAGTGTCGTTCTATTTCGAAAAATGCTTATGCAAATATCAAAACGGCCCGCCCGCAGGCCGCTGAACGGTTCAGCGGCCCGCGGGTTACCGTCAGCTGAGCTGAATATATCAAGGACAACAAGTGCAATTAAAAATGAGACTCACAATCATAGTGTCCACAAAACAATCAACTGATGTTTTCAAAAATTACCTTGCATATCTCTCTTTTGTTCGTCCTCCTTCTTTTTCCTTTTTTCCGCACCTGAAGGATAAACGCGCTTCATCTTGTTTTTTTATGTTCTTCTTCTAAACATCCTCCTTGATGCCAGTTTTTGATCAACCAACCAAATAATTTGACACATGTCTGGGGCTGCGGCTGCCGCCCAATCAGCGACACTGAACTTACAACGCGTGTTGGGTGGTTGCCAGGTTAGTCCGAAGCAAGTAATGTTAGATGGCAGTCTGTGGGTCACACCATCAGACACAGTAGAGTGCCTATATAACAACCCGGTCTCACGGGGATTCGTGAAACTGTCACGTAAGTTTTAGTTTCGGTTTCGTGCGCACCAACACGATTTCGTCATGTTTTTCGTGCCACTCACCACGAAATGTTTTTCGCTGTGGTAATCACATCTGAAAGTGGTTTATACCGGCGGATTCATGACGATCTAAGCTGTCCATCGGCGTATACTGCTTGTGTGATCGCGTTTGCGGCCGCCGGCCGCCGGACATTCTTGAAATTCCTATGCAAATTGGTAAGTGTACCAACGGCTTATGGTTAGGTTATGGTTAGGGTTAGGGTTAGGGTTATGTTTAGGAATGATGTCATGCAAAATATAGCGTTGGATTCGCCACGGTTTTACATTAAAAATATAATATACACATTCTTTTGAAATACGTTCTGAGTGGCACGAAAAGTCCGCCGTTTAAAATACATTGGTGCGCATTTCGTGGTGAGCGGCACGAAAAACATGACGAAATCGTGTTGGTGCGCACGAAACCGAAACTAAAACTTACGTGACAGTTTCACGAATCCATAATGAGAGTGGCGACAACTGGGGATTTGAAGCCATTTTGTTTCCATTCACTCAATATGGGACGCGCAGCGCGAGGTGGACATTCACGAAAACTATGGATTGTTTATTGATTTTAAGACACGTTTTGGACAAAATAATTTACTGGCTTGTATTGTCTGGATGTCCAAGGTTGGATTATGGCCGTTTTTAGTTGAATATTTTCATCTGTGACTAGTTTTGAGCCTTCAAAGGTGAGTTGTGCTGTTTACGTTATTTGCTGTTTGTTGGACAAATGTGTTTATATTACCCGCTGTGGTAATCACATCTGAAAGTGGTTTATACCGGCGGATTCATGAGAATCTAAGCTTTCCATGGGTGTATAATGTTTCTATCATCGAGTTTGCAGCTTCGGTAAATTTAGTAAAATACGTTTTCCCGTCCACCTGTACGCTGCTGCAGCTGTAAGCATATGGCTAACAGCCCAGAAACAGGTGAAGACGGAGCCTGTTCGGGTCATATGAGGCTGATAAGTGACTGCAGGTTGGACGGAAAACAGAAAATAGGAAACAGAAAACTGTCAGCTGTTTGTTGAATTCGAAATCATGTGAATGAACAGGGAGGCTGTTGTCGAAGCTCAGATGGGCCGCTGAAGTTTAACGGGTTACCCCGTTAAATTTCAGCGGCCCGTATTTCATGCATCTCCATGCATGAAAATGGTCAAAGTCAAAATAACCACAACTGCCTAAAATCACATCAAACTTTTCTATCTGTCATTCACCCATACATCATAACATGAAAGTACATATATGGGACTAACCTGGTACAAAAATCATGATGAAGTCGGTTTCCATCCCACTCTCCGGACTTTATTTTCCCACAGTTTCATTCTTTCACTACTCCTGGGAAATCTAAACGTGTAATCCCTTCTCGGATCGATTTGTGTACCCAAAGGCACAACAGCCCGTCATTTTTCAGGTATTTATGAAGCCAAAGTCCGAGAATTACTCTCTGCGTTGTAAACAACGTTAACAGGCATAACCGGCGTTCATAAATAGGAAACAAAATGGCTCCTATAGATCACGTGACCAAAATTTTTTGGACCCGTCATGTCGCCACTCTCATTATATAGGCACTCTAAGACACAGTGAATTCGGGGGCCCCCTAGTGGCGGCGGGGCCCTAAGCAGCCGCTTAATTCACATATAGGGAAAGCCGGCCCTGGTGAGGAAGGCAAAAAGACTTATGAGGTGGGTTTTCAGAGAAAGCACTATATGGACTGTTATTACTGCACCTCAGATTATTATGGTTTTAGTGCGCTGTACAATACTGGCCATCTTCCTTTTTAGGTGGAAGATTCAGTAACTTGTTTTATTGCTCCCGCTCAGTCACTTGGTGTAAATGTTTTTACCGCCCTTCCGTTGTTGTGCTGCCTTTTTCCACCTGCTATACTGCACCATAAAGCTGCCCAGTGGATGTAAACTACTCCTCCAGCAGAGATATTATTAAACAATATGAGCAGAGATTCCGTTTCCTTCACGAGAGAAAGAAAAAAAAAAACATTTTAGAGGTTTCATACCAGTCTATAAATGATAGCATGAAGCCTAATGTTTCTCAGTCAGCTATTTAAACGCATTTAGTTTGTGCTGGTATGGAAGCCCATTGCTGCCCAAAAAAGAAAAGAAAATTGTTGCATTTTTGGACATCTTTTGTCAAGTTGACATTCTATACTCAAGTCTGCAGATACATATGATGTAAGTGCAAATGTTTACAACTTCCTTTTTAAACCTGTGATATTGTCTGCTCTCTTTGCAACTGATGTGTTTGGTATCATTATGCCAAGCTCTGAAAACGCTCTCTAAGGCTTTCAGAAAAATGTTGCAGATGCCTTTGAGTCTGACAAGAAATTTTGAAAAGAGAAGTTAGAAAGATTTTAAATGACTGTAAAATTGTCTGGGACTTGGTGTTCCTAGAAAATTTAACCCAAGAATAAAATGTTTGAAGAGAAGTTTTTAGGAACTTCAGATTTCATCACATAATCTGAAGGTAGCTCAGCAGCTGTTGGTGTCAAAGTTCTGCATCTACAATCACAGAAAGTTTGCACAAATTTGACCTGTATGGGATCTGTGTCACGAAAAAGCCTTTACAGTCCAAAAGAACATCAGAGCAAAACTACAGTTTGTCAATGAGCATGCAGGCAAAGAGCAGACCACTGGGAATAATGTGTTCTGAACAAATGTATCAAAGATGCATCTGTTTTGTCACATACTGGTCGACATGTTTGTCCACTGGTACAATGTTTGTTGCAAACTGAAGGCAACTTTTCAGGAGCAGAACATCAAACCAACTGCAATGCAAATCACTGTAGTGGAAATGTTATGGTTTGGAGTAACTTCACTGCTTCAGGGACTGAACAGCTTGCAGTCATTGATTTAAATATGAATTCTGCATCATATCAAAGAGTGCTTGAAGATAATAGGAGGCCATCTGTCTAGACGTTAAATTTGAGCCGGAAATGGACTATTCAACTCGGTAATGAGACAACAAATATGCTGTCCAGTTTCTCAGAAAGAAGAAATGATATTTGAAAGAGGCAGTGTTCTTGTGTTGCAAATATATGGGCCATACGTGGCCATTGAGCAGGCCGAGGGGGATCTGGCATGGTATTTTATCTATAGAGCACCTCCTCTTTTTTGCATTCTTTATACGGGATGGAAATAAAGTAATGTTTGTGTCACAGTACCAGTTGTATTTTTGTTATTGAGTTTGTATTTTATAGTTGCATGGTTTTGTTTGCAGTGGTCATTTTGTTATGTTTCTACTTTGTAGTTGCATGGGTTTATTTTGAGTGTGCATGTTTACTGGGTGGAGTGATCTTTCTTTTTTTGTGTGAGTTGTAATTAGTGAATACAGCTGGCACTGATTAGTGGAGACTGCCATTGACAGGGCTTAAAGTGAGAAAAAATCCTGAGCCTGAACTTCTAAGATCCAATTTATAGTGTCAATAAACGTATTTAAGCGTATTTTAAAACTCACTAAAACACAATATATACGAGATTCTATTAATTCAGAGCAAATATGAGGTCATCTGGTGGAAATAATGCCCATCATGATCCCACTGTTTTATTGTTGCTCAAATGTAAAACCTTACTCGGCCAAAACCTAAGGCATTTTAGAAAGTGCCCCAAGTCTGATTTTTTTTTGTGTTGATGTTTCAATACCACATCACTATAATTGCAAAGATTTATTTCAGTGTAAAGGGGAAAAAATCATGAAAATCAAGTACATGTATTATTAATAACTTTTAATATTTTTTTTATCTCTTCAGTAGATTTAACAAGAACTCAAAACAACACCAACCACAACAAAACTGCTACAAAACTAACTGAATTTAAATGTTTCTATTTTTTATCTATATTTTGGGAAGAAAAAACGGTGAAAAGCAGGCTAAGAACATTCTTATTTAACTATCTATCCATTATTCATTTCACACAACCCATACGTTCGTTCTATTTTTACTAATAATATTTGCTTAAGATTGGAGATTTTTTGTTTGTGGCTAGACATCATTCAGATGCATAAGGTCACAAAATCTGCTGAGAGCTATTTAACTCATTGTTACAAACATCCTATATGTCCTCAAATAAAAAAGGTTAATATCACCTAAGTTACATTCAGTTTGTGCATATTTAACTAAACAGATGTTCTGAGTAGAATAATGGGACAAATCCGTATGGCTTGATCTTTGATTTTTTTTTCCCTTTCAAAATAAAATCCAGCAAACTAAATAGCTGTTTCCTTTTTTCCTTTTGCCAAAACACATAGAAAATGTTTAAAGATTAAGAAATCAAACAAAATCAACACCTTCTGTTTTTGTTACTTTTTTTTAAAGGTAGTGTCTACAGATACGGACCCGTACCCGTAGGCTGTGGCCAACGGATACGGCACTTTACGACATTTGGGGGTTGAAATCAGCACTACTATTAAAAATAGCAAAACTTTTTATTCACGTGACCCTGTTCTAATAAAGCACAAACAGCAAACAAAACAAATGGCGGAACTAACAGCCAGCAAACTACAAGTATTTTTTTACCCTCAAAAGTAGCGACAGACTATTACATATTAACAACCTGAACAAAACCCTGACGTATTTTCTACGTCTGTCAACACAGACCCTTTCACAGTCACTTTAATGTTAGCGGACTCTGTTGAATGGCTAATTTACATAACCACAAACAAATCTCACAATATCACAGTAAATCGAGTTTGTGTTTTTTTTTTAATTCATGCCGAATTAAAGAGCTGCTCCTCACCATTCACGAGTGTTTGTTTCATATTCGACATCCTTAATTTTATCTTGTAAATTAGTGTCCGAAATTAAATGGGAACACTTGCAATGGAGTTCGTCAGCCGCTTCCACCACTGAACGCAGTAAACTAATTAATAGGATCTGGACTTCAAACAATTTAGACACGGTGTCTAAAAGCGTAAAAACTACATTGTCTAAAGTGTGAGAGGAGACGGTGTACAGTATTTTTGGTTAAATTATACAATGTTCGCCGTCAAAGTCATTCATATAAACTGCCTGTAATGTGCAGCAAATAGTAGTTAACCGGCGCCAGCTCTTCAGTGACCTTAACGGGTCCGTACCTCTAGTACAGATGCTACGGGTACGGTCCGTACCTGTAGCATCAACCTTTTTTAAATTCAATACCTAAGCCCGTTTGTTTTTATTTTGTGGCGAAACCATGGGGACTGTGGGGCGTGCACGCGCATCGCCACTGACGCACTTACGCCAATGGCTCAGGGATCGCGGCAGCGGCTGCTCTCTTTGTTAATCAGCAGAGACACATCCTCTCTCCTCTGTCACACAAAGTCTGCGCAAACTTTAGTATCTGCGTCTTTGGGCGAAACACAAGCTCCAACGCTATTGACCAGTGATCAGCTGCTCCATTCTTCACCGCACCACTCACAGATTGGAGCTCCGTGCGCTCTGGAGAGACCAGGCAGCCACAGGGCTGGGACACGTGGAATGGGTCTACAGTCCAAGCAGAAATAAAATAAATAATATGCAATATATATCAATGTGTTTCCATTAAGTCCCTTTAAATATAATTACAAAAAACACCAACAAATATTGCAAATTTGGATTTTGTTTGTGGGATACTGTTATTTCTTATCAGTGGCTCAGCAGCACTGACGATGCCGAACCAAGAGGGCGCAGCATATCGCGCGCCCAGCAGTCGATGCGCACTGGCAGTTAGAAAACTGTAATTAGATAAAAGTTCTATCAGAAAGTCGCATGCCTGGACAGAAGGTGTATATTTTTTAATGTAGGATTTGGAGTTTGATTGATTAAAGCGGAGCAACTGAATGCACAATGACGCACATGCTTGGAGCCTTCGGGATGGAGATGGATGAACTTTTTTAAATGATACACTTCCATGCGCCGGAAATCCGGCGCGGCGCCGGAAAACTTTAAGCCCTGCATTGATTGGACAGAGCTACCTGAGCTGATGAAGAAAAGAGGGACACGTGCAAGAAAGGAGCACATGGGGGGAAGAGAAAGCAGAGGAGTAACAGAGCAGCCGCGAGGAGAACTGGGGACAGACGGGGACAAAGTGGAGCGACACGAGAGTGGACCAAGCCAAAGAAACTCCGTGCCACACGCAGTAAGCAGCGCCGGTTCGAGGGGAGAGGACGGAGGCGGACTGAGTCGGGTTGTGGCTGCACGGAGGCAGGAACTGAGGGCTGAAGTGAGCGACGGACGCCGAGGAGGATTGATACAACGCAGATTCCCAGATAAGTGAAGGGACGCGAGCCATCCTACCCAGCAGTGTGTGTGTGGTTGGTTGTTTTTATGGTGTGCTGAAAATTGAGTGACGCTCCCTCTTCCACAGCGCTGCATCACGTCGGACCAGCCGTGAGGAGGACTCGGAGGTACGGAGGCCAAGAAGGAAGTGTGCTGCTCGTCACTCATCGACCTGTGTCGCCTGTCCCCCAGAGAAGATTCCCTTAAAAGGACTATTGCACTGGCCGAGATAAGCATAGCCTCAAAAAGACCAGTGTGCTCTGTTTTATTGGTCTGATGCCCCCCAACGGGACTGTTTTTAATAGATCTTAGTAGGATTTTAGTCTATTCCTTTTAAAAAAGTTGTTTTATCTTGTGGTGTTATTTTTAAATTTAGGAAATAAATTTCCTTCATTGCTCACTGCATTTGTGGATTTTTTTTTAATTTTTTTTTTAACAGTGGAAATCAAGTCTTTTGACTGCTGGTAAAAAGTTACTTGAATCTGTGCAGTCCGTGTGACATTCGTTTAGCATGTCAAAGGTCTATAGGTGTAAAGCAGGAAGCCCTCCACAATAAGGATGTGAATTTCCTCCTCATTCTTGTGGTCAGACTTTGGGACAATCTCTGTGTCTAGGGTGTTCATACCATGAGACTTCTCAAACTGGGGACTGCAGAGTGGCGTGGTGGCAAGCGCTTTCACCTTGCAGCTAGAAGATCCCTGGTTTGCGTGGGTTTTCTCTGGGCACTCCAGCTTCCTCCTACAGTACAAAAATTAGGATAATTGGTTATTCTAAATTGCCCATAGGTGTGAGTGTGATTGTTTGTATATGTGGCCCACTGGCCCTGCAACGGACTGGTGACCTGTCCAGGGTGTCTCCCTGCCTTTGCCCCAAGTCAGCTGGGATAGACTCCAGCCTGCCCACGACTGTAATGAGGATTAAGCAGTGTTTAGACAGTGAATGGACAGCCCGGTCTCACGGGGATTTGTGAAACTGTCACGTCAGTTTTTGTTTCGGTTTCGTGCGCACCAACACGATGTCGTCATGTTTTTCGTGCCGCTCACCACGAGCGAAACCCGCTGTGGTAATCACATCTGAAAGTGGTTTATACCGGCGGATTCATGGCGATCTAAGCTGTCCATCGGCGTTTGCGGCCGCCGCTGCAGCCGCCGCTGCGGCCGCCGCTGCAGCCGCCGGACATTCTTTAAATTCCTATGCAAATTCGGCGGATTCATGATGATTTAAGCTGTCCATCGGCGTTTGCGGCCGCGGCCGCTGCTGTGGCCGGATGTCTGGCGGCCGCAATGGCGGCCGCGGTGGCGGCCGCAAACGCCGATGGACAGCTTAAATCATCGTGAATCCGCCGAATTTGCATAGGAATTGAAAGAATGTCTGGCGGCTGCAGCGGCGGCCGCAGCGGCGGCCGCATACGCCAATGGACAGCTTAGATCGTCATGAATCCGCCGGTATGAACCACTTTCAGATGTGATTACCACAGCGGGTTTCGCTTGTGGTGAGCTGCACGAAAAACATGAGGACATCGTGTTGGTGCGCACGAAACCGAAACAAAAACTGACGTGACAGTTTCACGAATCCCCATGAGACCGTGTTGGAATGGAAGGATGGATTCTCAAACTTTACCGGGTTCTCCAGCCATGCATCGATCATACTCATCATGGCATACATGTCCAGAGCAGTAAGGACTCAAAGAAATCATCCTGATGAAGCACACAGCAGTTGTTTAGGTTCTTGATCAGTCGGTTGGGGTGAGGGTGGTTTTCCCTCCATTGGTTATGCTGCTGATGCCGATAATGTACTTCATGTTCTCGGATTGGTCAAAGCTCGCAGAAGGTCAAAACATCAATAAAAACCAGGTCAGGAGTGATCGGACGTGGAAAAAAGCTGAAAACGAGAAGTCTGCAGCTGGGAATGTCAACTACTTGAATTCTCCATGGTACTTGAGTTTAGTGAGTAAGGTAAGAGCAGAAGAGGAGCTGCCACTCGGATGCGGTTCTTCCACCGAGAGATCTCATTTAGCTGTCGCTGCTACACGCACTCTCAAACTGTCTTCCAGCTGAAGGATTTATTTATGGAGGGATGGTCAAAAACTTCAACAGGGAAAAATCACACTTAAGTTCACACTTAAGTTCAAGAAGTTATTTCCGCAAAAGGGGAAATACTAGCTTGCCAGAGGCACTTACTTATTCCACAAAATAATATATCTATTGATATTTTTGTTGAATTAATGATTGAAAAAGTAGATTTTCTTGTTTTGTTGTTCAAGTATATCATCTTTAGCTTTAGACACTGTTTCAAAGTGGTTCAAATGTTCACTTGGTCAACTATGTCATAAAACTTCACATTTTTGTCTAGTGATTAAAATGAAATCAAAATCAGGTAAATGCATGTAGTTGCTTTATTTAGAGTTAATTCTGATTAACTCTAAATAAAGCAACTACATGTATTTCCCAAAATATTAAACTTTGATTCAGTCAAAATTTAAATGACTTTCCATTATTGTCCTTACATTTCTCATTTTGCACATGTATTTTTCTTTCTGGCAGCAAACTTCCACAGTCTTGCAATTAGTCCTGGCGAAGTATGTATTAAAGCACATTTTAAGAGATCTACTCTCTAACTTTTATGTAATGTGACAAAGACCTGTGATTTGAGGTGATATGCCTTATATCTGTGCAGTATCGTGTTTTTTCAAGGTTGTTCAGCTGGAATAACTTGATTACCGTCACAACGATTTTTGCATTCACAGCGAGCCAAGTTGAATTAGAGCTCCTATTGATTGATTTCCTCTCAGTGAAAACCCAAGGTAACTGTGTTTATAATCATAAATTGAAATTAATGTAACTTGCCTGTGTTTCACTTCGCTTTTAAATTGAGTGAAATTAATGTGTGAACTTTGAAACATCGAGACATCACCGAGACGAAATTGATCTCATATTTTCTCGTTCACCATGAAGCCGAGAGGCATTAATCTTTGTGTTTTATATTTACTGGGTGAAAAGCAAGAAGTCCTTGATTTGAATGGCAATTAAACTGCCGCTAGAGCTGTTGTTCAACCAGGTTTGGATTCACTTTCCCTCTGTTCCATGTATCCACTCACAGCTGCTGATTAGAAATAAAGTAAAAAAGTGACGGTGCAGAAGAAACATGAGAGAACTGATCAGCATTTTATACCGAGTGAACCGCTCTCGCTTGCTCCTCCTGTTGATTTATCATGTGTTGCCAGGCCTAGTTTGTGTGGTGTGTAGGGAGGTAACTAGAGCGATGGAGGCTGAGGGTGAACGGGGCAACTAGTTCATCATGTTAGCCTAGTTAGATGAAAGCAGAAAAGAAAGAGATGCTCATTAAATCCTTCCATCCCCTCTGCCCATGCTACTCCACATTTCCCCATTTTCCTCTCCAGTTCCTTCCTCTACCCTCTTACTCAGTGTCACAGTTTTGCGTCATGCTTGGCGAGAAAAACACAAGCTGTTGCGCAAGAGAGTCAGGTAATTATATGCTGCCTGCTGCTCATTTCATCCTCTAAATTGGAATCACTGTCAGCAGTGGTGAAAGGTAGACTATGTCATCATTGATGTTGGTGTGATCATTATTGGCTTTGGCACTTGTTGAACCAAACTGCCACAGACTGGTGCTTGGGTCATGTCACAGAAGTTAAGGTGAAGGATAATGGAGTGTAGAACTAGTGTGGATAAATATAGTCTGCTTTTGTCGTGTGTGACAGCTTTAGTGCCCTCTTTGTGTTGTCATATTACCATTTTTGCTGACTCTTTCCCCTTTGAAGAAGAAAGTTCCTCCCTGAGGCTTTTACCTGATCAAGAAAAACTAAAGAGCAATCAGCTAAAGCAGCGTGTTTGTTCGTGCAGAAAGCAGAGTTGAGCTGAAGTTGTAGCTTCACACACAATGAGACACACACACACACTCAAAAACTCAAGTATCCATGCCTGTCTTCATGTCCGAGCCCTTGACATTTCCCTGACATTTGATGACATTTGTCGACACATGTAAACTGCAGGGTTTGAGAGTTTATCAAACAGGGCAGGAGAATAGTGATGGGCAAATGTCATCGGGTTCCAGCCATCTGTTATTATGGCGCCAGCACTGAGATGAACTGTACTGAGGGACAATGTGACACTGGTCACTTCTGCTGGGCCATGGCTTCGAGTCAGGGTTTCTGGCTTCGTAGACACAATAAACTTTCCGAGATCTCAGCACTTAACTTGATGAGAAAAATAATATACACAGTAAAGATACTGTCAACTGTGGCCATAATATTTTTAGAAAGTAAAACACAAGCTGTAATTGTCCAAAACTGGCCTATACTGTTCATTATATGTGCCCTCGCAATGTGCTTTGTCTCAAACAGAAGCACACAAAGTTATGTAAAGCAATTCAACTTTTTCCACATTTCAGCAACATTACGGTGTAAAAATATCACAGAAAGCAAAGGACATGGCTTTCTCCTTCATTTTGCTCTACATTTTTACTTGTAAAAATGAAATATGAAATAAAATGTGTACAAAAGCACAGAAATCTTTTTTGTAAGACTGCAACAGGACAGGTTCATTAGACTCACCAGGGGTCCGCTTCACAAAGCAGGTTTAGTGAAAACCATAGGCGTTTCTAGCCCATTTTTGGGGGGTGCTTGAGCATCCCCAAATTGAATCCCAGCACCCGTAAAGATTGAGAGATTTTTTGTATTGCATATCCTTGTTTTTTTTTTTTTTTTAACAAACCAGAAAAGTGTAAAAATCATACAGCACTTGGTTGATACGTAATGTTTTAACAACAAAAATACAGCACTCCTCTCCCCCTATCTTGCCTCAAAAATGGTTTGATCCCGTCCAACTTTCCCAACTCGGGTTCTGAGCCTTTACGCTTTACCTGCAGAGCTAAGCGCTGCCTCCCACAGAAAGACATGTTTCGTAGCAGTGCAAGTACCTGGTTTAAATCAGGACACGTGGCACAATTCTTAACTTCTACCACTCAATACCAACACATTATTATCATTACAAGTCCTCGTTTTTGCTGCATTTAATCACAGGTTACTGTTTATGTTGTTAGGTAGGAGTTAGCTGACGTTTTTTCTAGCTAGCAAACGTTATAGGTGGTCAGTGTCTGTTTGAACTGGACAGAGAAGCTAGCTGTTGTGTCAGTGCATGTGTTAATATTAAAGCAAAGGTGCTACTGACTAGCTAACTGACTGGATGCCCATTAATATTATAACTCCTATTGTGTGTGTGTGTGTGGACAGACAGACAGACAGACAGCCTCATCATGGACATAAGACTGTTTCTTAAAAAAAAGAGCCAGGAGCAGGTAAGAGTGTAAGATGAAATGGCTTATCTACCATGAGTAATGTTGTAAGTTGAATCAATGTATCAGTGTTTATATCTCTTATTAGATATAAAATGCATTGCTTGGTTATTTGCTTTTAGGCTGACAGCACAAAGAGAGAGAGAGAGAGGACGTTATTTATTTGTATTCTTATTGGTATTTTTTCATATTTATGTAATTTCTCATCGAGTTGAATACAATCTACTTGTGTATGATTGTCAGTCCAAAGAGGGAGAGACGAAAAAGGGGAAGGAGAAGAGAGAGTGCAAGGTCAGGAAGAACCAGGTAAGAACACAAACAGAGAATAGAGGCAACAGCACCTGTTAAGATGACAAAGAAGAACATTCCATTCACAATATAATTTTACATATATGTCATGGAAGTTATGTGTTCTCCCCACATTAAATGCTTTTCAGAAGCACACTTAACAGGTATCAGTGGACTTCAATTTAAACAGGACGTCTTCATTACATTTTCCTAATTATCTGTATGCTTTAATATTTGCTTAATTTCACTATACAAGGAAGAGAAGAACAGGGAGAGACTCGAGAAGATGAGAGAGAGCAGACCAGGGAAAGAGATGCTGTGCATCGCATTTCAAATAAAAGTCAAAAATAAAGTCCAAGGTCCATATTTGGTGTTTTTGGTACTCAGTATAGGGGGCTGGTTTACTCCAGAAACATACATGCTATTTATGTGTATGTTAAGGAGCTGCTGCATCTAAATTAGTCACTTTTCCAAGAAATTAGGGTTGTGATAGGTTTCTTTTAAGATTCCAGAGCATTCCTCCTTTGCTGTGACTCAGCATTTAAATATCCTTTATCAGATTGGATGGTTTAGTCACAGACTTTTTCTAAAAGTGTTATGCTTTTCTTTAACAAATGTGGGAATGAAATTGCGTTAAAATGTACAAAACAGTGAAATTTATCTTCCCTGGCCAGGCACCTCTGGGTGTTCAGCACCCCTAAACATTTGATCCTAGAATCACCCCTGGTGAAAACTCGAAGTCTGTTAACCTTGAAATGAGGGAAAGTCAGAGTTTTCCATTTCACAAAGGTAGGTAACTCAAACCAGAGAAAGAAGGGTAACTCTAGCCTGTTTCACAGAGAAAGGTAATTTAAGCTCTCGGTCAGTTACCGTAGTAACAGACTCTATGAACCTAACCTGGTTGGGACCAGGTTTTTCTCAGTAAACCTTGAGTTTCTCTCTCTCTCCACCCTCTTTCAGCAACACACACTATCTGATTTCCTCATTCATTCATTCAGTCAGCTGGTAAGCTTTGGCATAGCCTAGTTCTGCAGTCTGTTAAAATGGCATGTCCTTTCATGAACGATCCAATGGATGAAGGAGTAGCATTACTGCGCAGAGAATTAAATATTTGTCAGGAGATTGTTATCAGACCGAGCATAAGTGTTCTCACATTTCTGGACAATTAATCTTTTTGAGCGGGGCCGTTTCACATCACAGTCCAACCACAGTCATGCTGTCACATCTCAGCAGATATTGTGTGTTGCGCTGCAGTTCTTTGCAAATAGAAATTTTTTTATATAATGTCAGAGATGCAGAGCACTTAAGTAAGGCAACTGTATGCAGGGCAGTCAGAAAAGTGTGCCTTGCCCGGAAACGGTTTCTACCCGTCTTTGTGTTTCTTAAAATGTTTTTACTTATTTATTTTATTTTACTCTGTTAAGCGCCTTGTGCTACTTTTGGCTGTTGGAAAGCGCTTTATAAATAAAATTTGATTGATTGATTGATTGATTGATTGATTTGTGGTTTTCCCTGGACATAAACTTGTCACCTGAGCCATCAAGGAGGAGTTCCACAGGATTGCAGGTGAATGATGTAGAGATCTGTTAAATGAATTTTAATTCATATTCTGTTAATGACATTGTGCTGCAACCTCAGACTGGGATTAGTAATTTTAATTTCTTTTTGGATTTCCCAGTGTGATTGGCTGCATAGATGGCCCACACATCCCCATCACAGCTCCCTATAATAAAGAACATGATTACGTGAATAAGAAGTCCATTAATGCATTAATGTGCAGGTAGGCTACAGTTAGATTGACCACGGTTTCAAAATGTTAAAGACTGCATCATAATTCAACATCTGTCATTCTCTGCACTGTCAGGATCATATGTGATGCTGCATACATCATTTTTGATGTGGAGACATTAGCCTGGGTCTGTTCATGACTCAAGGATTTATGGAGAGTCCAACCTGAGCAACAGACTGCAACATGGTAAGCAGCCTGAAGATTTTAACAATATAATTCACTTGTCTCCCTCCTTTAAAATACTCTAATGTATCCACTATATATTACAGGAGAGTTTGATAGCCTTCTGCTGGGTGAAAGGGATTACCCATGCCAACCTAGGCTGATCACCTCACCCTGACCCTGAACCAGGCCCCCAACAGAACTTCAACCGGGCTCACTGCAGGACGAGAGCCCGGTGGAGATGACCATAGGCCTGCTAAAAACGCCCGTTTCTAGGACCGACGTCGCTTCAGGGTGACCCCTGAGAGGGCCTGTGATCCCCCTATAGGGACCTTGTAACTGTAAGTTACATGGTCTGTTGGGCCAAAAGAATTGTCATATATATACACATACATACACACACATATATATACACATGTGGGGGGGGGGGGGGGGCTGCACAGTGGCGTAGTGTTTAGCAAGAAGATCCCCGATCTTCCGAGTTTGCATGTTCTCCCTGTGCATGTGTGGGTTTTTCTCCGGGCACTCTGGCTTCCTCCCACAGTCCAAAAATATGCTGAGGTTAATTGGTTACTCTAAATTGCCCGTAGGTGTGAATGCGAGTGTGATTGTGTGTCTGTATATGTAGCCCTGTGACAGACTGGCGACCTGTCCAGGGTGTCCCCTGCCTTCGCCCAAGTCAGCTGAGATGGGCTCTAGCACCCCCCGCGACCCTAGTGAGGATAAAGCAGTGTATAGAGGATGGATGGATGGACATCTGGGGGGATGGGATCTTTCTGCATGGAGTTTGCATGTTCTCCCTGTGTGTGTATATGTAGCCCGTTTTTGTGTCGGTCTTTTTTTTCTTTTACTGTGGTGTAGTGATATTTACACGGGCGGACTAGGATTTGCAGTGCGTGCAGCGGTTTTTGGTCACGTGGACCAATAGGAGCCAAGTTGTGGTATCACGTCAAAACAACATGGCGTCGACTGTATCGACCACAGATACGAGCAAAGATGACGAAAAGAAAAGAAAGACAAGGAAACCACCTTCAAAAGTTACTAAAAAAGGATCGAAGCGATGCTATATGCATCTCACAGATGTCCAGGGCGAAGACGTGCAGGACTTTACACAGAAATGGTGGGAAACTTACACAACCTGCGGTTGCAGAAGGCTGCTGAGCTGAAGGAGGACACCAGCGTGCTTTTGTACTGTGTGGCCCTGGAGGTGCGGTACCACAAGACCTGTTATGCACAGTACACAAAGTTTTTGTCAAGGCCTATGGAAACAAGTACTGCAACCCAAGATGAAGCGTGAGTTATTACAATTCATTAACATTTTATTACACATTGTACGTTTCAAAATGAGGCATTGACAAACATAGTCTTTAGTTTGTTTAACTGTAGTTCCAAAAACCTATTTGATAATTTCATTCAGGAAAAATTGGCTGAATAGACAAGCTTAGATAATCTTGATTGGATGATTATGTAAATATGACATGGCTGCAACAGTTTACACATGGTTTGTGTGTGTGTGCGTGTGTTTTTCACTGTTTTTAACTGAAACACCATTCATTGACAGCTACAATTACTTCTGTGAGACTGTCATCCGTCAAAGGAGTATAGTTGACCAGGAAGTGCTGCGAATGGACAAGCTACGAAAGACATTCGTGGACATAGTGAAGAATCAAGAGGGTCTTGATGCTTCAGAATACAGGTAACCGAAATATCATCTCTCACGTGCCTCTCACGGTTCTTGTAAACAAAAAAAGTAAATACTACAAGGTTAATTGTTATTGACTTATTCTCACAAAAAAGGGTATGTTTATGTAAACACACACGTGCATGCACACACACATACTCATCTTTCCCCGTATTTTTTATGTTTCAGGCAGGATCTACTGAAGAGGCGGCTGACGCGTGACTTCCCACAGCTCACTTTCCACTGCCCTGCCAAGAGAAACATCAGTGAACTTGTTTTTGTTGAGACACTGTCAGCTGACACTATTACAAAAGATACCTCCACAGTCAGGTACATCTACTGAGTCCACTGAGGTAAGCCAAGCTGAAAGCCAAACTGAAAGTGACAGTGAACACATGGCTAGCACAACATCCGGACAGAATACTACTGATGTCACAAGGACACTATACAATGCAGGCTTGATCTTAAAGAGGGTTCTCAGTGACTCTCCTGGTATGACATGCCCCTGGCCTCCCACCGCTGACAATTTAAATGTGTCTGATGCTCAATCTGTTGTGCCAGAAGAACTATATAATCTTTATAGCAGTGGCGGCTGGTGATAAAATATTTTGGGGGGCACACTAGCAGACAGGCATTACAACACAACAAAACAATTACTTGAACATAAATTTTGCTCTCCTCTCCTTCAGACCAGCAAATTTATCAATGACTTTCTGATTGAAATCTGTCATTTCACAAACAAGTATCTTTTCCATGGAGAGCATGGCCAAGGCATTCAGCCTTTCCTGGGTCATGGTGTTTCTGAGAAAAGTTTTCACTCTTTTCAAGGTTGAGAAACACCTCTCTGCTTCAGCTGTGGTCATGGGTGTGGTGATCAGGATCCTTAAAAGACTGACAGTTTCTGAAAAGACAACTTCAAGATTGTCCTCCATGAACAGCTGGAATAGGTCCAGTGTACCACAGCAGGCTCTGAACTCTACTTTGCTGTAGATGAGACCGAGTTCTGTCTTCACCTTGCTTCCATTCAGCATCGGGTAGGCCTTCAAAGTGCGTTGCAGTGCCTCTTCAGGAAATGACCCGTGATGTTCTTCAAACCTGTCCCCCTGCAACAAGGTTGCACAGACGAGATGGTTGGTGAAGGAGAAGCGCTCCTTGGTGTGTCCCAGAATGGTGTGGCAGATCTACAGAGAGAAGGATACAAAACATATAGAGAAAAAATAGATATGAAATTAATATACTTTTGTTGACACTGTTACCCTCTGTTGCTGCATGGTTTTGGAAAAAATATCTTGCTATTATTGACTACTGCAATTGTGATATGATTTTTAATATTTTTGAATAATTTTCATTAAACAGATAGTGATTAGATGATCTCTGCAACATGACAATGACATATTTAATGCCACATTTCAAAACACATTTCTCCTCTAACAAACATTACAACCTCCAATGAAACATAGACTACGAGATTTCTACAACATAAACTCACCTCTTCTGCAACCCTTTGACGATCCTCTGAACTGAGTGCCCGACACCTCTTTGCTGCCGGACAGCCACTTCTTTGCTCACCCATGGAATGGAGAGAATTTCTGTGAAGGATAAGGAGAAGTCATAATAACCAAAAAGGGGAAAAGAGATCATGTTGAAAAATGTGATGATCATATTACTGACAGGAATACTTATTACCTGATGTTTTCAATGTCCTGTTCAAACTGCTGGATGCTCACTTTTATGTGGACTGCATCTATGTTCTTCTTCTAGAGCTTGGCATAGACGAGGTCCACATGTGGCATGATGTGGTGAACATGATGTGGTGATGTGGACAGTATGTGACGATTGTCCTTCTTCATTGTGCCTTCTAATGCCAACTCTGTAGCCCTCATCTAGTTGTTCAGCAATGCTAACACGGCCAAAAAAAAATGTAGCTTCATGCTGTTGTCAAGGTGGCTACGGCTACCTTCATGCCGTTTGCATTTTTCAGAGAGATGTTTCAGATCTCTGACCCCCGTTGTTGTCCACAGAACTTCAGTACCAAGATTTTGAAAAAGCAAGCAGGGAAAACAATACAGAGCATTGCTAACTTCACATCCAGCTAGCCAGCTGTGTTTAGCATAACACAGGCGGGAGAAGCCCCGGGTGTAACTCCGTCCACGGTCACTTGCCTGCTGCTGGATTTGTAAATCAGGTTGCTCTGGTCCTAGCTCCTTTATCCTTTTTTTTTCCTCCAGCGAACACCTCGTAAAAGGATTATTTCATAAAGAAACAACCGAATTTTCTTTTGCTGCCACCAGCATCTTCTGTCTTGTTGTTGTGGTCTGTCTGTCTCTCTCTGTATGTGTCTCTGTACGCTGCCAGGGGTGACTTTGATTGACAGGTATCATGAATCAATCAGATCAGATGAAAAATGACCACCCAAACGCGCTGATTCGCCAGGGACGCAAAGAGCTGCGCCCGGAGGACAATCTTTAAGTAACCAATTTGAGACCAGTATTAAGTCACATGAAAGCCAAAAGTTTTAGAATGTACATGCACGCTCATTTGGCAGGCGCCCCTCGCTATTGAAATGTGTAAAACAACCCCGAAAAAAAACCCCAATATGGAATGGAAAGGCTTAAAAAAATAAAAATGAGACCCATTGTATGAGTGAACACTGTGCAGATGTGTTAATTACTTTAAATACGTATTTATGTTTACTGTGTCAATACCTTTTTCACAAAATCTTGATGGGGGCGGCGCCCTAGCGCCCCCTATTAACAAGCCGCCACTGCTGGTTGGACTGAACAAGACTAAGACCAGGAACAGTCTGGCTCTAGAGGGAACACTCTCCTCTATTTTGACTATTAAAATGGCTGGTTTGGAGCAATGTCATAAATGGGAACCCACCCCAGAGATAATCAAGGCTTCAAAAAAGGCCACCAGAGAGGACAAGATGGCTCACAAGAATATATTTTTCCCTGTTCTTTCTTTTCTTGACTGTGTTTACAATTGTGCCTTGTATTCTGAGTTTACAGTCTTTACTATTTATTTTTGGGCCTAGTAAATAAGTTATTCCCCCAGCTCCTGTGAGGTCCAGTCAGACCTAGTTTAGTCCTGGGTTTAGTTCATGTCACCCTGCTCCTGTGGGACATAGTTTAGTGCCTGATTGTAATTCTGTTCAGTGAATGCATAATTTAAGTTATGAAGATGTTTTGTTTTTGCTGAAGCACTTTTTAAGGTTTAGTTTGCTGATGTGGTCAACTTGAAGCTGTTGAGTGTGTGCATTAGAATCCTCCAAGACAAATGTTACAAAGTGGTTGCTGGAGTTATTTCAATTATGCATATATTTATGGAAAATACTGAAATAGGATCAATCGTTTTCTAAATTTTCTGGGGGAGGGCCCCGGAGCCCCCGTCAGCATCCCGCACAAACCAAATCTCGCTCTAAGGTCTGGTCTAAAGTTGGCAGCCCTGGGATTGCATCTAAATTAAATAACTTAATAGGCTACCATTCAAACAGTTTTCCCTTGTATTTTTAATTGTGATTGCAAAGGACTACATTTAAACTTAAGCATTGACACGGGCAGCAATGTTCTCCTACACCTTCTCCCTCTCTGCAATCTCGTTATACATTGTGTTGTATAATGGCAATAAAGAATATTCTATTCTATTATATCCTAATCTCTGTTTTGCAGCTGCAGCGGTGTTGCACTTCTTTCTAACAACATGTTAAAACTTGCCATATGAATGCATTTAGATTTCCAATTCAAGTGGTGTAAAAAAACCCGCAGCCCTCCACTTCCCCGTTGGCATGGTGACTCGTCGAATCGACGCTCCATTGATACTGGCTTTTTAGAGTTGTGGTGCAGTTGCTTAACTGCGGGTGAAGCTACTTCCGAGTTGATTAAACAAACTTAAATCAGCTGTTCTGGAACCGAAAACTCAGTTTCCTATCTCAGAGTAGATCAACTCAGAGTTCAAGGTTATACTCAGAGTTTGTTAAACTGGCTTTGTGAAACAGACCCCAGTACTGAAGGTAATCTGGGTTTTGACAACATGTTAACACCAACTGAAGTTCAGTTTGTTGCTTCCAGTTGTTTGTTGGCAAGAATACTGTGCACATGTAAAGCAACCACTGAAATTTTATTAATTACCTATAAGTTATGCTGACATGGAGACCGGGTCGATTATAATCTTATGGTAAATGGGATTTTGTACATCAGACAGGTGAGCTGTCATACACAGAGTGAACCATTAGCCATCTTCAGGTTGAGTGCCGTCATAGCTGTTTCGTTTGAAGAATCCTAAATAAATCAGGCCAATAGTTATTTGGACAGTTTAATATTCTTACCATTAGTTTAGATTTTGTTCATTAGTGTATTATTATGCATTAGAAATGACTTGATGGAGTGTTTATTTTCTATTGCATAAAACATGTGCGTACCGTGGATCTCTGAATGAATCCGTAAGAACATAATTTAAAAGTGACCTACATTTTGTCTGATTGAAAAAGACAGCAATGTCCCAAGGGCTATAATAGCTTATTTGTGGGTTGTGGCAAGCGTTTGTTGGTTTTGGTTTCTTTTGTTTGTAGCATAATTGACACAAGCAAGTTTTTGCCCATTCAGCAGAGCTAGCTGAAATTCATTCAGATGGTGTGACTGCCTGAGCTTCAGAATCCATTGATGTTGAGTTTTACACAACAGCACAGCACAAGCAAACACATACCGCTAGAGTAAATTAGAAGCAACACATGGACCAGGGTGTGAAGTTAATATTCAACAGAACCATCAAGAGAATACTCAGCTACATGTAGAGATACCTAGCCTTTACATGTGTGCACACATGTGGCCTGGCATCATTTTTAACTTTCGATTGTGGAGGTAATTTTAATTGCAGAAGAATTAATGTACCATAGCGTTGCATGCAAGCCCCATACAAGATTCCTTATCAGCAGCAAATCACATCAAAGCAACATTCCTTTTTCCAAAGTACCTCCGATACTCTATGAGAGTGCAGCCAGCTAAGCCTCTCTGATGGAACCGATATTGAGAGATTTTTTATGACAGATGCTGAGACAGATGATTATTGTTAGCATATGGTGCTCTGTGATTCAGTCCTGCTTCACTGTGTGAAGGATTTATAGAGACGCAGCATTGCCATATTCCAGAAACAGACTCGCACTGACTCAATAGAGGAAGGATTAAAGCTTAGATATGGTGTGATGGGGTGCCAAAAAGAAGAAAAACAACAGGAGATAAGGGACTGGCTATAGTCTTATAAAGTCCACTCACTTTGGTTTCAAGTGAAATATCTCAACTGCTGGAAGAATTACATTGAGATTTGGCACAGACATTCATGAATTCTCGAGGATGGATCCTTTTGACTTTGATGATTCTCTTGCTTAGGACCACACTGATGATGAAATGTATGAGCCTAAGTGAAACGTTTCAATAACCGTCGGTTTCACTGACACATTTTGTGCTTAATCCATTAAACCCTAGAAACTAGAGGGTATTTAATTCCATTTGTAGCAGTTTTTCAACTGTAAGACCCTAATTAGCTCAGTGGATATGACTCCAGTCCTCAAGTGTAAGATAAATAAAAAACTTCAATTTTCCTTCTGTAAATCGAAACTATAAATCAGAGAGTAAATAACAGCCTGATAGCAATGAATCAGTGACACTGAGGTTTCTGAGTCTGCTCTATCATATTTGATGTCACATCTATATACATTTCAGGCATAGAGCTACAGGGAAACATTTTCATTGAATGAGCTTGGCAACCTGGTAGACAGTTGTGTTTTAAAAGAGATGCAGGCTGGTCCTGGTACAGAAACCTCCATGGTGGAATACCTTGATTATCAAGTATATGATAATATGCTGAACTATGAGGGTGAACTATCTAAGCATGTTTGTCATCTTATGTTTATTTCCACCAAATGCCAGCTTGTTAGCGTTGTAACTGTAAGACTTTAACACAATGATATTAGCCTTTATTTGATCACACCCCTTGAGCCTCAGTTGTGAGTTGACTCACTTGTTGAGACTCTTCCGAGTACATCACTTGTTTCCACATCTCTGTAGATCAGTCCCATGTTTTTTTTGTTTATTTTACCACTGAGCTCTTAAATGTGCATTCATCTTTCCAGTGAAGATTTGTGCATTGAACCCCTACTACAATATCCCCCTGAAGCTCCTGCCATCAGTGCCTCAACAATTCAGAGTTACTTTGATCTTTTCTTCTTGCCAGCTTGAAATAAAACTGAAAAACAACTGGGCCTGCACCTCATTGCTATGTAGGACCCTGAGTCAATGCTAAATGCGTTATCGTACCATGCAGTGCTGTGGTATGAAATCATGTGCGTTTGCTGTGTTGAGATGAAAGGTGAGGTAAATTATGAATACAGTATTGATTCACTGTTTAATCCTTATAATGAAAGCTGCTGATGATCTTGAACATCTTGTAAAGTCAATGGTAACTGCAACCCCATGAGTACATTCCATCGCTATAAGTGCAAATAATTCCAGTGGCTTTGATCTGTCTTTGCAGGAAAAGGTGGCCTTGCATTGCGCTAAATGTAAACAAACAGCATCTGATTAAGTCTGAGCCCTGCTATGATTTACTGCATTAATTTATGTTCATACATACGCAGATAACAGCTGTGATATTCTGTGAGTGGCGTGTGGTATATTGATGATTTGATTACTGCTGCATTTCCATTGACTGGCTGTCGTGCCATTCAGCTGGAAAGACGTACGCAGCTTAAACTGAAAAATTCCCGTCATTGCTTCAGGGTTCACCGGGGGTTTGTTTGTCAGCATCAACAGGATGCAATAATTCAGATGTTATTGAAAATATTTGACTGCTTATCTTGGAAATGGTGTTATGAGGTTGTATGAATATAGAGAGAAGTTCTAGTCCACAATATTTGGATTGGGGCAGCTACAGTGGGGTCTAAATTGACAATGACCACCATTTTTAGGCTAGCTCATTGAACTTTAAAAATATTACATCTGCAAAATGTTTATTTGTTTTGTCTACTTGGGGTCAAATATAATGTAACATTACACTTTGAGAAAAATATTTATGGATGGGCTATTCTGGTGCATTACAGGCTATGGCTTATTTTCATGGTTTTAGACATTTTTACTGTCGTTAGGATAGCATATAAAGGAAAATCTTAAAATCAGAGTTAAGGTTGTTGATTGTGTGAAGCACTTTGCAATGTGAGCTTCAAAAAGCGCTTGGTAAAAATTTTGTTATTTTTAAAAGCCTTTTCCTTTTCAAAGTGAAACATTGCATACTTCCTGTTAAGCATAATTGAAAGTGCATCTTCAGACATGAAGAGTCTTTTTCTATCATTTTGCATTAAACTGAACACAATGTTGGAATTGACTAGTTCAAGAAAAATAGGTAGCATACCAACAATAAGGTTTCAAATGTGAAGAGCCAGTGTTGCACTGGCAGCCCCAGTTATGGTGGTCCACTGCACAAAAAGCTATTCTCTTTACAATAATTGCTGTAACTGTGTGTTTGTTGGTCTGTTTTTTTCTGTTGGGTTGTGTCCATGGCATGTGATTTCCAAGTTTCACATCACATGAAATACAAATTTTTTCTTTTTTCAGTATTACACATTGGATTCTCACTGTGGGGAGGACAGTAGGTTTTAAGTGACAAACAGAGACCATTTTGGAGTTCTGCTTTTAGTTACTCCGCCAAGGAACATGCCGAAGTTACGTATATGACTAACAGCATAGTTTTGCCTGTCTGTCTGTCCGTCTGTTCGCAACATTACTCAAAAACCAACCGAATGGATTTCGATGACATTTTCAGGGAAGGTCAGAAATGTCACATGGACCAAGTGGTTAGATTTTGGCAGCGATGCAACTTATAGTCTAGATCCACGGATTTGTTAAAGATTTCTCTATTATTATAAGATTGTGGCGTGATGTTACTGCAACTATGAAAACAAGTGAACACTATATCAGCTGCCTGCTGATAGAAGTCACATTGTTAGGATTGGGGGGTGTGGAGAACCCAGGCGCAGACATCACAGACAGAACACTGGGCATGGTTAAAAGATTTATTAATCAAAATCAAAAATCACTAACAACTGAAGGCGAGACTGAAGTGGACAAAGAACAAAACTAGACTGTGACAAATGACCAAGCTAAACAAAGTACTTACATATGGAGAAACCGACGACTAAAGCAAAAGCAAAACTAGAGTCCAAACAACCATAGAGTCCAAGGGGATATTCCAGAAAAAGGTGAATCGTGACGAAGTCCAACAAACTGATAATCCAGCAGTGTAGGAGAGGTGGGGAGTGGAGTCAGAAGCTGCATCAAAGTCCTACTATACACCAGCAAAGACTGAGAGGAATGGCAGAGCTTAAATAATAGGGAAGGGAACCAGGTGCGATGAATAGAGCTGATTGCAACAGGTGAGAGTGATGAACTAATGGGAAGACAGAGCCAGGGGACGAGCGACAGGAGAGAAGGGCCACAGACAGAGGGAGACAAAGACACACCAGCTGAAGCACACACAGAAGGACAACAAACACTGAGGGGAGAAACAGGCTTAGGTCAAAAGCAAAAGACAACAGAATCCAAAAGGGTTAATTCCAAACGAGGGGGAGGAAGGAAAAAGAGAGGAAAAGTGGAAAAGGAACAAGAGGCAGCAACAGGGCAGAATCCTGACACACATGATTGTGAACCTACAACAAACGGACCACTGTGGACTTATCGGGACTTATCCGTCATAAATGATACAATGCACAACTGATCAAATTGTGGACGTGTTTCAGAGTCCCATCAATTCCCGCCATCTGCTACATATTTAAGTCACACGATTCGGTATCTGTACATAATGTACACATGCATAACACACGCCTGTGCTCAGTGCAACATCATTTTGTTTGTGGGTTACATCTATATTTAATGGCCACATTCTGTGTTGCTGTGATTTAACAAACAAACGCTGAGTTCTAAAAAGAATGCGGCATTTTTGACAATGCCACATAGGGGAATGAATAGCCTTGACACAGTACTGCCCTGTCTGCTTTTCTTGTTACTATTTACTTTTGCTTTCTGATGCAGTTTGCAGTTGTTTCTGGTTACTTTTTGCTTTAGTTCACGTGCTTTGATAAGTTTAGGCACCAACACTACTTGGTTAACTTTTGGAAAAGATATGCTTTGGGTTAAAATACACGAGTGCAAATGCTTTTCAGTTGCTATTTACTTGTTACTCATTTTCAATTACTGCTCATTTTCAGTCACAGTTTGCTGTGGTGTAGGCTACATGGCTATGTAGTTAGGTTTTGGAAAATATCATGGTTGAGGTCAAAATACATCTGCAAATGCCAGACACAAAGGTCTGGCTTTCTTGGGTGCTACAGTGATGAGTCCCACCCCAAGAGTAGTCCCTAAAAACATAGGCATCTCACAATTTGTCAGCCTTTTTTGTGAAAATATAAAATTTTGCACTGTAGATCAATGTCTACTACAATTTTTTTCTTTATTTTTGTGAAACACCATTCTTATCACTCAAAAAGCATATCTGATACTGTAAAGACATAACTGTCTAGCTCTCAAATATAATACAAATCTCTCAGTTTTACTAAAAATTAAAAACATTTGAGGAGACTAAATGGCCGACAATAAAAGTCAAATCAGAATGACCCAGAAGTGTCCTTTACAATCCATACGACGAAGTGACTCTTTCCATTGTTTTGTCAAGATACACACTGAACTTCACCCATAACCCATTACATAATATCTGCTTTATTTAATTCCGTTACCATGACTTAAACTTCAGCAGTCTGTCACATCTGTAAGCTACTTCACAGGCTCCCGGCCCCTTGAAATAAGATTGATAAAGTGGAAGTGAAATTCCTTTTTGATGAGACATCTAAACTCCAAACAGTGCTGTGACCACAAAGAACATGGATAAAAGCTGCAGATCGTTTTTCAGAAGGACATGTTGCAGCACAGAGTGAACACTTGCGTGGCTTCTTGCTATTGTGGCTGTAACTCTCTCCAGACTGTTAAAAAAAAATTTGCCAAAGGCTGGCCAAACTGTGGATGCACTCTCACACACAAACACACACACACACACACACGTACACACACACACACACACACACACATATATGTTTGTTTTTCTATACCGGTGGGAACTTACCATTGACTCCCATTCATATCTAACTCCTAACCCTTACCCTAACCCTAACCTTAACCATCACCAAATCAATGCCTAACCCTAAACAAACGTTTTTGCACTTTTACATTTTTTATTAACAACAATATGGCCAAGAAAACGGTGTTGCCACCCGTGGGGACCTCATTTTAGGTCCCCACCGTAAGACAAGTCCCCCACCTTTATAGCAAATAGTCAGGACAAAGTCCCCACCGGTATAGCAGAAACAAGTACACACACACACACACACACACACACACACACACACACACACACACACACACACACACACACACACACACACACACACACTCCTGTCTGCCTCTCTGTCAAGTTAATGAAGTGTGGCTGTTCTGACAGGAGAAACCCACTGAGGAGCAAGGTACACCCCTCAGATTTCCACAGAAAACACACACACATGCATCCAGGATTACCCTGAGTCTTCCAAACTGATGGTGTCAGTACTGTTTGTGTTCGTGCGTGCATGTGTGAGACAGGCTTGGGGTTTTCAGTGGCTTATGGAAATGTTCTCCCACCTACGATACCACATCTGTTCCCTCGGTACCACTCCCCTCCTTCCCTCTGATCAGTGTCCAGATGACATTCCTGCAGAGCCAGCCTCATCACAGTCCCAGGATGGATGAGACACATTTACAAAATCATTTACATAATAAACTGCTGGAGATGGAGACACAGGAATGAAAGGAAACCTACTTGAACTGTGACGCCTGTCTGAACTCTGTGTGACACATTTTGTTTCTTTTTGGGGTGAAAAAGCCACATTTGCTGTACAGTTATGAAAGTAAGTTAGATTTGTTGAATGTGATAAAAACTGCTATAAAAGTTTGGTGACTTTGCCCCCAAAATAACTTTTAAAAAGCCCAAAGGTTCTACTTTTCCTATGCAGTTTTACAACACACGTGCATCAGTGCAGGTTCATGATTGGTCAGTCACCCAAACACTAGGCTTACCAAAGTGATTAACCCAGAATTGTAGCAATAGCTTCATTTAGCTACGTAATTTTTGGTGAGCCCGCTGAAAGCGGCCACAGCCTCCTGCTGAAAGAGGCCACAGCCGTCAGAGAATACCGTTTCCATGACAGACTCTACATGGTCTGCAACAATGCTTAGGTAGGTGGTATGTGTCAAAGTAACATCCACAGGATGGCAGGACTCGGCCATCCATGTGATGTAAAAGAAAACGTTATTCATCAGACCTGGCCACCTTCTTGCATTGCTCCGTGTTACAGTTCTCATGCTCTTGTGCGCATTGTTGGTGCTTTCAGCAGTGCACAGGGGTCAGCATGGGCACCCTAACTGGTTTGCAGCTATTCAGCCCCATATGCAACAAACTGCAATGCACTGTGTATTCTGACACCTTTCTATCAGAACCAGCATTAACTTCCTCAGCAATTTGAGCAACAGTAGCTCATCTGTTAGATTGAACCACAGCCTTCTTTCCCTACGTGGATCAATGAGCCTTGGCCACCTATGACCCTGCCACTGGTTCACCACTGTTCCTTCCTTGGGCCACTTTTGATAGACACTGAAACCTGCAGATCAGGAACACCCCACAAGAGCTACAGTTTTGGAGATGTTCTGACCCAGTCGTCTAACCATCACAGTTTGGCGTTGTCAAACTCGCTCAAATCATCATGTTTGTCCATTGTTCCTGCGTCTAACACATCAACTTTGAGGACAAAATGTTCACTTGCTGTCTAATATATCCAACCCACTAACAGGTGACGTGATGAAGAGATAATCAGTGTGACTCACTTCACCTGTCAGTGGTCAGAATGTTATGCCTAATCAGTGTATGGTATTTTCCTCCCTCTTTGAGTTGAAAATCTCCACCATGGCAGCATTTTCATACACCAAACCATTGTAGCTGTAGAACATTTTGTTCCTAAAAATATGACAAAAATGCGTGTTGTCCTTTCCATTGATTGCATTTTCTGATTTAGTGGTATAACAGAGATATCCAGAATCTCCTCTGTAATAACATTTTAGTCTCATGTCAACAAAATGAAAAAAGAAAAAATTGAAGTTGGCTTTTAACTCATGTTCATATTTTGGTCCTGAAAATCAAATGCAATTCAACATGTAAAAAGTCATTGCTTTACTCAACAGGGGGAAGTTTTGTGTTGATACCCCTTAGAAAATGTCAATTTACTCTGTTTAATGTCTCCATTTAATCAACATTTGAATTTAAACTAAGCTCTGCAAGTTCCTGGAAATGAAGGGTAGAACGTCATTTTACACATTGTTTTCATGTGTCAGATTATTAGGTCATATTGCTTTGTATGTAATGATCTACATTATATTGCCAAAAGTATTCGCTCACCCATCCAGGTAATCAGAATCAGGCGTTCCGATCACTTCCATGGCCAAAGGTGTATAAAATCAAGCACCTAGGCATGCAGACTGCTTCTACAAACCTTTGTCAAAGAATGGGTCGCTCTCAGGAGCTCAGTGAATTCCAGCGTGGAACTGTGATAGGATGCCACCTCTGCAACAAATCCAGTCGTAACATTTCCTTGCTCCTAAATATTCCACAGTCAACTGTCAGCTGTATTATAAGAAAGTGGATTTGTGTGGGAAAAACAGCAACTCAGCCACCAAGTGGTAGGCCATGTAAACTGACAGAGAGGGGTCAACGGATGCTAAGGCGCATAGTGCGAAGAGGTCGCCAACTTTCTGCAGAGTCAATCTGTCACGGACTGAGCTGGTGGACCTGAGCAGAAAACCACACTACCAGGGCTGGCTGAATGCAAGTGGTTTATTGTTTGGGGTGAAAATGGTGGCTAGGTGGGGGAAAACCAGGGTGTAGGAGCGGGGAGTTCCGGGCAGGAGTGGGGGTCCAGGCAGGAGTGGGGGGTCCAGGCAGGAGTGGGGGGTCCAGGCAGGAGTGGGAGTTCCCGGGCAGCTGAACTGAAGAAGCAGGAGAAAATAACGTCAAAAAACACGGCAGAAACTCAAAACAGAAAATGTTGAAGGCTAGAGCGCAAACCGAACTGCATGGTTCTTGTTTAATACTCTGGCAGGGAGTGGAAGGCTGAGCCGGTCTTTATTGCAGAGGTGAGTCGTTAGTGAGATGATTGTCAGCTGCCCGGGAGACGTGGAGATAGTTGATTGCCTGAGTGGAGTCAGCTGGAGAAGCTAGACTCCACTCAGGCACCGAGCTGTAGGGGAAAGACAGGACAGAGGAGCAGATGAAAGATAGGCAGGCCAGGCAGGGCAGAGGAACAGATGAGACAGGCAGGGCAGAGGAGTGGATGAGAGACAGGCAGGGCAGAGAAAACAGGAGAGGGGGAGAGAAGCAGATGGGAAAAGGGGTATTCGGGGATGTCAGGTGGGAAGGATGGGGGTGAGGAGGGAGCCCTGACAGTACCCCCCCCCTCAATGGGCGCCTCCTGGCGCCCTATGGAGCCAGCCGGGGCGAGAACCCACGGCTACCAAGGGCAGCCAGGAGCCCCACAGGGGAAACTAGAAGGGCCCACAGGGGAAACTAGAAGGGCCCACAGGGGAAACTAGAAGGGCCCACAGGGGAAACTAGAAGGGCCCACAGGGGAAACTAGAAGGGCCCACAGGGGAAACTAGAAGGGCCCACAGGGGAAACTAGAAGGGCCCACAGGGGAAACTGGAAGGGCCCAAAGGGGGAACTGGAAGGGCCCAAAGGGGGAACTGGAAGGGCCCAAAGGGGGAACTGGAAGGGCCCAAAGGGGGAACTGGAAGGGCCCAAAGGGGGAACTGGACTGGGGCAGGACGGGGACTGGACCGGACTGAACTGAGAACAGGGCAGGACGGGGACTGGACCGGACTGAACTGAGAACAGGGCAGGACGGGGACTGGACCGGACTGAACTGAGTGAAGGGAAGGGCCGGACTGGACTGAGTGAAGGGAAGGGCAGGGCCGGACAGGGCAGAGGGGCCGCTCCGGCGGACGGCTCCGAGGCCGGACAGGGCAGAGGGGCCGCTCCGGCGGACGGCTCCGAGGCCGGACAGGGCAGAGGGGCCGCTCCGGCGGACGGCTCCGAGGCCGGACAGGGCAGAGGGGCCGCTCCGGCGGACGGCTCCGGGGGCCGGACAGGGCAGAGCCGGGTCCGATGGGTCCTCCGGGGGCAGGACCGAACACTGGGCCAGGGGCCCCTCCGGGGGCGGCGCAGGATCCAGGGGCCCCTCCGGGGGCGGCGCAGGATCCAGGGGCCCCTCCGGGGGCGGCGCAGGATCCAGGGGCCCCTCCGGGGGCGGCGCAGGATGGGAGGCGCAAAGCCTCTTCCTGGACTCGGGGAAGACCTTAGTCCCTTTTAAGGTTGCCGAGGTTCCAGGGAGCAGAGTCGGGGCGTCGACGGCCTCCTCAGGGAGCGGAGGCGGGGCGTCGACGGCCTCCTCAGGGAGCGGAGGCGGGGCGTCGACGGCCTCCTCAGGGAGCGGAGGCGGGGCGTCGACGGCCTCCTCAGGGAGCGGAGGCGGGGCGTCGTCGACCTCCGCGGGAACTGGGGGCGGAGCGTCGTCGACCTCCGCTGGAACTAGGGGCGGAGCCGGGAGCCCCTCCGGGGGCGGAGCCGGGAGCCCCTCCGGGGGCGGAGCCGGGAGCCCCTCCGGGGGCGGAGCCGGGAGCCCCTCCGGGGGCGGGGACTGGGACTGGAGCCCCTCCGGGGGCGGAACAGGAGCCGGGGACTGGAGCCCCTCCGGGGGCGGAACAGGAGCCGGGGACTGGAGCCCCTCCGGGGGCGGAACAGGAGCCCCTCCGGGGGCGGAACAGGGTCCAGGGGCGGGTCTGGAGGGGAGGCCTTAAGCCTTTCGACGGCAGCCGAAGTCCTGGGGGCCGGAGGCGGAGCATCGACCTCCGCGGGAACGGGAGGCGGAGCGTCGACCTCCGCGGGAACGGGAGGCGGAGCGTCGACCTCCGCGGGAACGGGAGGCGGTGCGTCGACCACCGCGGGAACGGGAGGCGGTGCGTCGACCACCGCGGGAACAGGAGGCGGTGCGTCGACCACCGCGGGAACAGGGGGCGGTGCGTCGACCACCGCGGGAACTGGAGGCGGTGCGTCAACCACCGCGGGAACTGGAGGCGGTGCGTCGACCACCGCGGGAACTGGAGGCGGTGCGTCGACCACCGCGGGAACTGGAGGCGGGTGGCTGCCATGGGGAAGTGTGACGGAGCTGTCCAGGAAGTCCAGTATCTCCTTGGGTAGGCGGCAGGTTAGCTCGGGCCTCTGGGCTGCTAACCTGCGCGCCAAGACTACCGTGCTCTCCTTGCCAGTCTCCTTCCACTCCCACCAGAGGTCGCTGACAGCATAAAAGAAAACGCTGTTCTCCTTGCAGGAAAAGAAGAACACGTAGGAAGAACCTGAAGTCTGGGTCTGGGGTTCAGCGGGCTGGGTCGAGGTCTTGCTAGGCATGGTGACTGAAAACTAACAGGGTGGCTCCAACAAAATTAACAGTGGTGTGTACTGGGCTAGACTGGATTTAACAAAAGCAGAGTTACTCACAGGACTGACGGTGACCAGACGAGGAGCAGAGCAGAGGGATTCCAATTACGGGGACGGCGAGGGCTGTGAAGGGGAGAGGGTTGGTCCAAACCCCGGTAGTGGGCTCTCTGGGTCCGTTTGTTGGCCAGAGTATTCTGTCACGGACTGAGCTGGTGGACCTGAGCAGAAAACCACACTACCAGGGCTGGCTGAATGCAAGTGGTTTATTGTTTGGGGTGAAAATGGTGGCTAGGTGGGGGAAAACCAGGGTGTAGGAGCGGGGAGTTCCGGGCAGGAGTGGGGGTCCAGGCAGGAGTGGGGGTCCAGGCAGGAGTGGGGGGTCCAGGCAGGAGTGGGGGTCCAGGCAGGAGTGGGGGGTCCAGGCAGGAGTGGCGGGTCCAGGCAGGAGTGGGGGGTCCAGGCAGGAGTGGGGGGTCCAGGCAGGAGTGGGGGGTCCAGGCAGGAGTGGGGGGTCCAGGCAGGAGTGGGGGATCCAGGCAGGAGTGGGGTTCCAGGCAGGAGTGGGGGTTCCAGGCAGTAGTGGGAGTTCCCGGGCAGCTGAACTGAAGAAGCAGGAGAAAATAACGTCAAAAAACACGGCAGAAACTCAAAACAGAAAATGTTGAAGGCTAGAGCGCAAACCGAACTGCATGGTTCTTGTTTAATACTCTGGCAGGGAGTGGAAGGCTGAGCCGGTCTTTATTGCAGAGGTGAGTCGTTAGTGAGATGATTGTCAGCTGCCCGGGAGACGTGGAGATAGTTGATTGCCTGAGTGGAGTCAGCTGGAGAAGCTAGACTCCACTCAGGCACCGAGCTGTAGGGGAAAGACAGGACAGAGGAGCAGATGAAAGATAGGCAGGCCAGGCAGGGCAGAGGAAAAGATGAGACAGGCTGGCCAGAGGAGAGGATGAGAGACAGGCAGGGCAGAGGAGTGGATGAGAGACAGGCAGGGCAGAGAAAACAGGAGAGGGGGAGAGAAGCAGATGGGAAAAGGGGTATTCGGGGATGTCAGGTGGGAAGGATGGGGGTGAGGAGGGAGCCCTGACACAATCGCTACAGACCTTCAAACTTCATGTGGCCTTCAGATTAGTTCAAGAACCATACGCAGAGAGCTTCATGGAATGGGTTTCCATGGACGAACAGCTGCATCTAAGCCATACATCACCAAGTGCAATGCAAAGCGTCGCATGCAGTGGTGTAAAGCACGCTGTCACTGGACTCTAGAGCAGTGGAGACGCCTTCTCTGGAGTGACCGATCACGCTTCTCCATGTGGCAATCTGATGGACCAGTCTGGGTTTGGCAGTTTCCAGGAGAACGATACTTGTCGGACTGCATTGTGCCAAGTGTAAAGTTTGGTGGAGGGGGGATTATGGTATGGGGTTGTTTTTTAGGAGCTGGGCTTGGCCCCTTAGTTCCAGTGAAAGGAACTCTGAAGGCTTCAGCATACCAAGACATTTTGGACAATTCCATGATCCCAACTTTGTGGGAAGAGTTTGGAGCTGGCCCCTTCCTCTTCCAGCATGACTGTGCACCAGTGCACAAAGCAAGGTCCATAAAGACATGAATGACAGAGTGTGGTGTGGATGAACTTGACTGGCCTGCACAGAGTCCTGACCTCAACCCGACAGAACACCTTTGGGATGAATTAGAGTGGAGACTGAGAGCCAGGCCTTCTTGTCCAACATCAGTGTGTGACCTCACAAATGTGCTTCTGGAAGAATGGTCAAAAATTCCCATAAACACATACTTAAACCTTGTGGACAGCCGTCCCAGAAGAGTTGAAGCTGTTATAGCTGCAAAGGGTGGACCGACGTCATATTGAACCCTATGGATTAGGAATGGGATGTCACTTACACCCCGTCAAAAGTTTTGAGACGGGTTCTGATTCAAATGAATGAGAACCCGTCTCAAAACGTTTGACAGGGGGTGCACGTTCATATGCGAGTCAAGGCAGGTGAGCAAATACTTTTGGCAATATAATGTATATATGTTCATGTTTATATATTTATAATTTGTCACTTGTGAGTAGATTCAGACTGTACAGTTAAGCATAGAAATGTTTTAGTTATATCAGGCTATTGTATACAGTTCATAGTTTCCTTCTTTTAACTTTTAAATCACAGTGGACAGACAGGAGGAATGTAGGAATCACAACATGGCAACAGGAAGGGATCTATATATGTCTACAAACAGAAAAGACACTGTGTGAGGCAATCAGTATTTCCCCCCTTTCTCTCAATGTTTCTGTCTCCTCTCACAAACACATGCCTCCCCAACTCCTACACGTTTCCATCATTCAAATAATTCATAACACCCACTTGAGCCATCACATAGATGGAAATATTGATCTTCCTTTTGGTGGCAGACTTCGGTCAAGGGAAATGGCTTGAAACAAATGTGTGGGGCCCCGGCCTTTGATTTAATCTTCCCAGAGTTGCATGTATACATTCAGAGGGCTGCTTGCCTTTTCTGACATACGGATGGAAAACACAAGTGTTCAGTCAAAGTGGGTGCTGCGGGGAAGGCCGCCGAGAAGCTTTTCAATCATGTGTGGGATGTAAACACCTTCGTCTGTTATCTTTCGTTTTTGTGTTGAAGTGGGATTGGCCTGTTTCTGAGTTTGAGGTGGGGACAGCAGGGAAAGTTCGCTCACATGATGGCAGTTTCCCATTTGTTCTTAACTTCTGTGGGTATGTGAGTAGTTTCTATGCACTGCTTCTATTGCTGTGTGCCTGTTTTGTTGTCTTTGTGTTGGTGTATGTGTATGTTTGAATGTATTCAAGGATATACTGTACTCGATTGTGTGTGTGGACCTGTGATAGGCAGGTGAACAGATGGCCTGTCAGATGCAATTGGCAGGTAGCAGCTGTAGATCATTTCTGAGGTCACACACGTCAGGCCATTTTATTCGTGCTGTCCTGGTAATAAAGGAATCAACAAAGGACTGTTTTGGATCAAAAACTAGAAAGATAGACAGTGGGAGGTAGTCTAACTTCTAAAAGTTTGTGTTTTGAATGATAACTATGGATAAAATGTCAAAAAAAGTCATATTTCTTCTTCCAAAACACAGAATTCGGTACAATAAGATGCTTAGCAGGGGTGTATGTCTTCATAAAAAATGTGTGTCTATATTCCCTGTGGGAGTGATCAATTGCTGTCATCACTTTTCCTTTTCCTATGTGAACAGCCAGCTTTTAATCCACATTAGCCAGACTGCGACCATCACTGAATGGTTGACACTTGGACTGTGATTTCTCACACCGCCTATCTGATGCCAGCAGCAGTTGGCCGCCTGACTGGAATGGTCTTTGCTGTGTTATGTAATCTTTTCATCAAACAGTTTACACATACAGCAACTGCAATAACATTTAGATATGATTCAGGTTGTTAATATCACGTTTCCGACTTAATGCACAATGGTGTGTTGTTTGCAGTGGTCTAAATATGCTGTTAGCTCAGAGAATCTGTGTGAATAAACTGTGGAGATGCTGATCATTCTTTATGTCAGACCACCATGTCCAGATGGAAATATTCTGAGTCGCAGAGGATGCCACCATGAGGTTGATGTTTTTTTTTTTTTTTTAAAACATCTCAACAGCCACTGATTGTCAGGTAATCTGATACAGACGTTCCTCCCAGAAGATGAATCCTAATTGTTTCTGTTGTCTCTGGTATTTTCTTTAGTGCTGCCATATGTGTGACATCTCTGTTTTATAGTGTGATGACAAGGTATTTTGAAGGATTTAGTTCTTCCCTGCATTTCCCCTCTGCATCACAACATGAGGTTGGCTTTCATGTTTTTGAGACTTGGTGAAGACTTTCTTATCCTCCTCACAATCATTTGGAATAACTTTCCTCTGATCTTTTAACTAGCACAGTCATTGAGACAATCAAAAAAAAAAAAATCACATTAATCACAGAAAAGCATACAGAAAAGTAGGTATATACATTTGTATATATGGGGGTTTCTCAACTTATGTTGGAGTTCCGTTCCTACAGATCGATGTAAGTTGATTTTTGCCATAAGTCAAAATTCTGGCAAAAATGTAAACAAAGCCGTTATGTGCATCACGATATCAATCAGTTCTTTGGAAAAGTCATGAATACCAGTGCCGGCAATTATTCTGGCGACTTGCAACAGCCTCGGTGTAACATTTCTGTCAGTTGTTGAGCTGTTAAGTATACCATCATCAACACTAACATATTGTGACACCCCTATTAAGATTAAATATACTGCTCAAAAAAATTAAGGAACCCTTTTTAATCTAAGTATTGCATCAAATCAGTTAACATGTGGTATACTGATCTGGTCGAGTAAGTAACTGAGGGGCTTTTTAGTCAGTTTCAGCTGCTTTGGTGTTCATAAAATTAACAACAGATCCACTAGAGGGGTAACAATGAGACAACCCCCAAAACAGGAATGAGTTTACAGGTGAAGGCCACTGACATGTTATTCCTTTCTAATTTTTTCTGACTGTTTTTCACTAGTTTTGCATTTGGCTAGGGTAAGTGTCACTTCTGGTAGCATGAGGCGATACCTGGACCTACAGAGGTTCCACAGACAGTCCAACTCCTCCAGGATGGCACATCAATGCGTGCCATTGCCAGAAGGTTTGCTGTGTCTCCCAGCACATTCTCAGGCGCATGGAGTAGATTCCAGGAGACAGGCAGTTAGTCTGGGAGAGCTTGACAGGGCTGTCAAAGGTCCTCAACCGATCAGCAGGACAGGTATCTGCTCCTTTGTGCAAGGAGGAACAGGATGAGCACTGCAATAGCTCTACAAAATGACCTCCAGCAGACCACTGGTGTGAATGTCTCTGATCAAACAATCAGAAAGAGATGTAATGAGAGTGGTCTGAGGGCCCAGCGTCCTCTCATGCCCGCTGTGCTCGCTGACTGGCACCGTGGAGCTCGGCTGGCATTTGCCATAGAACACAGGACTTTGCAAGTCACCACTGGTGCCCTGTGCTTTTCACAGATGAGAGCAGGTTTACCCTGAGCACATGTGACAGGCATGAAAGGGTCTGGAGAAGTCGTGGAGAACGTTATGTTGCCTGTAACATTGTTCAGCATGACCGATTTGGTGGTGGGTCAGTGATGGTGTGGGGAGGCATATCCATGGAGGGACGCAGAGACCTCTACAGGCTGGACAATGGCATTCTGACTGCCATTAGGTATCAGGATGAAATCCTTTGACCCATTGTCAGACCCTACATTGTTGCAGTGGTCCTGAATTCCTTCTGGTGCACGACAATGCCCGGTCTTATGTGGTAAGAGAACTGATACCATTAGCTGGCCCCATGCTCACCTGACCTGAATCCAATAGAACACCTTTGGAACATTATGTTTTGTTCCATCCGAGACCATCAGGTTGCTCCTCAGACTGTCCAGGAGCTCAGTGATGCCCTGGTCCAGTTTTGGGAGGAGATACCTCAGGACACCATCTGTCGTCTCATTCAGAGCTTGTCCTGGCATCGTCAGTCATGCATACAAGCACATGGAGGCCATACAAACTACTGAATACCATTTCAAATGGCTGCCAAGGCATTTCAGCTAGATGGACTAGCCTGCCACATCAGTTTTTCACTTTGATTTTGGGGTGTCTTGAATTTAGCCCTCCTGGGGGGTTGATAATTTTCATTCCCATCAAACAATATGACACTCTTCATTCCTAACACATTATCCAGTCCATATCAATGCTAAGATCCAGTTTGTTTTTTCCCCCCGTATTGAAATATGATGTATTTTCAAGTGTTCCTTTAATTTTTTGAGCAATGTACTTAAAAACTAGTAACAGAGCAGCCTTACCTATATATTGTGCCATTATCTATTTTAGTATGTTAACACTCAGATCTAAAATGTTAAATATCAGCACATTAGCATTTAGCACAAAGCACCACTGTGTCTAAGAACAACGTCACAGTGCCTGTCGTGTGGCTGTAGCTTCTTACTCTTGCTATCATGAGCACCTGTGCACTGATAATAAATGTTAATGGAGTAATGATTTGAATCAATACTTACGTTGGTTAACCGAGGCACATAATCCTATTCTTGGATATCAACTATATACATAATCTCGAAAGTGACCTCTGTTTATTCATATATGCAGAGATATTTGATATTTTCTAATTAGGATTACACAGAACATGACCCAGTATCTGTTGGTACACATGTAAACACTCATTATGAATATCTTCAACACGCAAAAGCATTCATTCTCGATTTGTATAGACTAGATACACACAGAATCTTTAATGAACAGATTAACACACATCCTGAATTCAGTTCACTCAATCTGTATTTCACCCTGTGGTAGTTTTAAGGTACTTCTCCCACTTTGACAATGTGGGACCGTCTCAGTATTCCCACATAAAGCAGGTTGTGCCCTCAGCTATTAGTAGCTCAGGCTCCAGAGCAGGGACCTCACATAGTCCCACCTCACCCCAGGGACAGCAGCCTGTCCTGGGTTGACTCTGTAAGACCCCCCAGCGGGAGCACAAATCTCTGTGGGAGTCGACACTGACAGAGCTTGAGGAAGCTCAAAGAGGAAAAAAGATGAAAGGCAGAAGCAAAGAGGGAAATGCTGAGGGGCCCCTTCTGTTTCTCCCCTGTCGCTTGTCTCAACTTTTTCCTCAGTTCTGTCTCTGTTTTGTCATGTTGCAATAGCATCTTCGTGCTAGCAATTTATGTTTGTAATAAAAAAAAGATGCAATTTTAATTAGGCTCAGAGAGGGGAAGCGGGGGGGAATCAAAGAGAAAACAAAGTAGAGCGTGGAGTTCCTGTCTCAGCACCTATCTATTAGTCATCATGGCACAGACTTGGCAAATTTGCTCAACAACTCAAATGTGATCTTCACTTGTTCTCCTCTTCTTGTCCTCCATCTGCTATCTCTGTGCTTCCTCATCCTCATCTGCTGCATCTTTCCCTTACCTTTTCCTTTCCCTCTGATTCATTTACTCCAATGTTTACCCCTCTACTACCCATGCTTCCCTCCTTCTCTTTTGCATCCTGATCATTCTTCTGGTGCACTTCCTTCTCTTGCTTAATCCTCACCCTTCCCTCTCTGTCCTTTTTTGGTTTTTCCTTCCTGTTGTTTTTTCACTTCTTATCCTACTCTATCTCCTGTTTTTCAGCTCCCTCTTGCCCCTCTTGTCTCCTCTCTTTCCTTGTTTTTTTGCCTCCATGTCATTGCCGGCATATAATTTATGAAGTGTTGAAAATGCTCCTCTCTGCCGCACTCCTCCGTAACCAAGGTTACGAACATGTGAATCAGTATCACTGAAATCACGTGTGATTTTTAGGTGGGCAAGCAGGAATGGAAAAGCTTCAGAGTTACAGCTTTGTATAGTCTGGAGTCTTGTGTTTACATTTTTCAATTAGAGGTGATTTTTGTTTCTAAATGACTGATATTGTTGTTGACCCTTTTCAGGCTCCCATAGCACACCCACACACACCGCATGGACGCACCATGTGAGTCACGCAGAGTGCATTGTATTACCGTATTGTTTTGGATTGCATGTGGGCTAAATAAACTGACATGCTCATTTTCTTTTATTTATCATCCATCAAATAAATAGAAAAGTGAGACCACAGGCAATCCCCTCTTGTCCCTTACTGACAGCCTTCTGTTCTGTCCGGCAGATTCATCTCAGCCATGTGAGTGTGTGTTTGATCAGTGTGTGAGATAGTCCGGCCGCAGTCCTGCCATATCTCCAAGACACCAGGAGAAAGTACTGCGTCTAAAGGAATAATTGACATTTTGGTGAAGAAGATCATTAGGTTTCTTGCTGAGCGTGTGATGAAATGATGAACGCTACTTGTCACATCAACATAGTAAATATATAGCTCGCAAGTTAGTAAATTTCCCTTTGTAAAACAGCAAATTGTCATTGTTACAAAATATTGCAAAGCAATTATTTTCCAAATTGAACAAACCAAAAAAGTATTGATTAGTGTGGCATTAGATATAAGAGACTAGAAAAAATGGGGTCTTTTTCCTTTGATGAAGCCAGGAAAGCCATCCACTCTGTTAGTCCGAATGTAAAGCTAACCAGCTGTAGATTCCAACATATAGACTGGTGAGGGATAGTTACTCACTTAAGTCCTCGAGCCTGACTGACATCAGATTTTTGGGGCCAATATCGATTTTTGTGGAGTCCAAAAGGGTCGTTGTTTGCAATGCCTTTCCACAAAGAAGTCTGCAACTTCCTGTGATTGCTCCTTGACTCTGCACCACTTCCTGCTCAGCTGAAATGCACACTCTGCTACATGTGCAGCAGCCAGTGCTGGGAGTGTTGTAGTGAGCGAATTGGAGCCCTTTGCTAAGGCAAAACATTTCTAAACAAGAAAACCACTCAGAGAGTGCAGGATTCCGCCAAGACTGCTCAGTCGTATCATTTCCGACGACTGAAATGCAGAAAAAATTTGTTTTCTTGCGCTGATCACAGGCATGCATTGCATGTGTACATTATGTACGGATCCGTATCGTGTGACCTAAATATGTAGTGAGTGACGGCAATTGATGAGACTTGGAAACAACTCCACAATTTTATAAACTGTTCTTGTATCATTGAACCAATGGCAGGTATAGACTCTCTAATGTACTTACTGTAAGTATCAATGTTTGCAAATATCAGTGCAACAATCATTTTTTGAAATGGAATTGTAGTTTTCTATGCCATATGCATACAGATTTTAACTCACTACCTTTAAAGGATTAATTACAACAAAAATGATCAGTTAGTTAATATTTTTTGCCACGTTAGCAGCAGTCTGTGCACTACTAACAGCTATTACATTTGTTACTAAGTTACTATTCAGGGTCCCAGAGAATAATACGAATGATTTTGGTGACAGGGCCATCACCAGAACATTGACATCTGTGTTTTTATTACTGAAAGACTATACAGTAATTGGATAGATTGCCATGAAAATTGGCCCAAACATTCATGTTCCTCGCATGATGTTTCTAATAACTTGGTAAAATCTTTGACATCTAGCACCATCATCAGGAAAAAATATGACCGTCTTCATACCTCAGACGTTATACGCTGTTGCAGATGTTTCTTATTGCTAATGATCTTTTGGTCATGCTATCTGTTGAAGGCTGTTAGGTTGGCTTGTTTTAGAAAGATGCCCATATTCGTGTCAGCAGATGACATTGAATCCCTACCAGCTCCAGAATCTCTGACCTCTGACCTCCCCATCAATGGGTGAAAGGATATTTATGTAACCATAAAATGATTCTTATTTATATGATCTCATACCTGATTATCAGTGATTATAATACAGTGATGCACTTACATGTGCTCTAAGTATTTGTGTTGATGTGTATGTGAGTGCAATCTATTCCTGTTATCGAACCCTCATTAGTCTCCCCTGCAGGATCCATGACTGAGAATTGTCCAGAGAGGTAATACTATATCGATTCATAGAGTCATCTTGCGTTCAAGCCCCAATATTGTCTTACAGATAATCTTTTACGCTACAGGACAGGGGCCTATCCAATCACTCAATTACTATTGCGTAACTCTGTTACAAACGAGCCTACAGTTTGCAGCACCGCATCCCAAAGTAAGGAGCCAGTTCTTTTTCATCCTGTCACACAGGCACACTGAAAACAAACAATTACTGTTTGTTGCCATGAGGAGAATCAGCAGCAACAAGCCAGTGATAATAAAAGCACAATTCATTGAAAAGGAACTTAAAGCAAACATCTGCTTCTTCACAAAAAATGCAGTAAAGTTGATGCAGAGATTGGTTCAGATATTAATATGATGCAGTGCTTCAAACTATTTCTGCATTACTTAAATCCCATTTTTTGGCAGATAAAAGTGAGGGAAAGGTCAGAGTTTCACAACATTTGACATCACATGTTAAGTTTGGGGCTGCATAGTGGTTCGGTGGTTAGCACAGTCGCCTTGCAGCTAGAAGATCCCCAGTTCATTTTCCGGACTTGTCGGATCTTTTCTGCATGGAGTTTGCATGTTCTCTGTATGCATGCATGGGTTTTCTCCAAATACTCCAGCTTCCTCCACAGTCCAAAAACATGCTCAGGTTCACTGATAACTCTAAATTGTCTGTAGGTTTGAATATGAATGTGACTAATTCTGTGAGACCTGTCATAGACTGGTGACATGTTCCAGCCTTGCCTTCACCCCTATGTCAGCTGGGATAGACTCCAGCACCCTCACGACCCTAACGAGGTTATAGATAATGGATGAATGGATGTTATGTTCAGCTATTACTTTCAAGATGCATCTTAAGAACCTAAAAATTCTAAAGTTGTGTGCCCATAGTCTATGGTTTAGTGGTTCAGAGCTGTCTTGGCAGCACTAAGGAGACCTATACAAAGTAGGCAGGTGGTTTTAATATTGTGCCTACTATTCTTGTTAGTCACTAAGAATTTGACCACTACCGTTTTTCTTGTATTTGTGTTTGAATTGGCCAGGCTGTATTTGTGTCTAAATAGACGTTAGCTGCAGCTTCTAGACTGGATGGTTATTGCATGTTGAAAGCACAGGGTATTTGGGGGTTTAGTTAGCAGTGGACTAACATGACAGAGACTCCTGATGGTTCATGACATCTGCAAGAGCTCGCAAAGAGAAGATGAACTGAAATTTCCTAGAACATCTTTCTTATAGCCCATAGACGAATTAACCACTGTTCTTAATGTGATATCATATGATTTTATTAAAACTTACTCAACCAACACATGGATAATCTCACTATGATTATTTATTTATTTATTTTTTATAACCATTAATTGACTACTGATAATAATGTGACCAGTTAGGGAATTTTGTATTCCTGATAAATTGCAGGTTTTATCAGAAACTTTGATTTTGCTGGATTTTCCTTGTTTGCTTTGGACAATACAGCTGCCAAAGAATGAAGTAAAAGCACTGATCTGTAGCTAATTCAAATTTCTGCCTGGACCAAAGTTCAGGGTAGACTGATCAACAAACGGCAACAATATGCAAAGAACTCCTCCAATAGCATGACTGATACAAGAAAGCACCCAGTACTATGTAGCCATGGCTAAGTGATTGCGATCTACACTAGCAAATCACACGCTGTGGACTTAACAGGATTTCTTCATCGGAAACAAAACAATGAACAGTTGATTAAAACTGTAGGGGTGTTCTGAGTCCCATCAATTCCTAGAGGTGAAAACGATTCAGGATCTTTCATAGCATACACAGCATAACACATGGGTATCTATAATAAATGGCCACATTCTGTGGTGCCGTGCTTCTGCCACAAATTTTTTTAAAAGATTTCAGCTGTCGGAAATCATACAACAACTGAGTGGCGCCATGCCGCTACTCTTGCAGTGATAGAGAAATCTTTGACAAATCCATAGATCCAAACTATAAGCTACATCACTGCCAAATGTAATCACTTGGTCCTTTCTTGTGTCATTTCTGACCTTCCCTGAAATTTCATCTAAATCTGTTAGTCTGGTTTTTTGAGTAATGTTGCTAACAGACAAACAGACCAACTGACAAACAGATGGACAAGCGTACGCCGATCGTCACATAAGTTTCCCGATCCTTGACTGAGTAATTATCAAGTGCAGAGGCCAATTGCAACTCAATCTATCAGTTGTCAAGAGCACAACCTGATTAGATTAATTTGCAGGCTATTCTCAGCAACCATTTATTTACAGATTTTACATTTTCAAATATTTCTGTCTTTCCTTAGGCCCATAATTGGATTACTTCTCTTTGGATCAGAAGTCTTCCTGTGCTGTGGGCTTGGATGGGAGCTTCTTGTTAAGTCACTGTCAAGTAATGCTTCAGTGTCAGGATTTTTCTGTCAGTACAGTCTTTGATCACGTTCAGCCAAAGGTGAGCACCAAAGAATAAGTAGTGCAATTGTGCAAACACTGCTGCAGCCTGTGGAGGAGACATGAAAGGGAGGAATCTCCCTAGAGAATCAGATCAATTCAGTTGATAAATTGGGGTCTACCTCAGAGTGGCCACCACTAACAAACATTATTCATCACTACTCATAAAGTTGCTTGAGAAGTGTTCTGGAACTCAGTGTTGAAATGCCAATGCTTCATTCCATTTAATGAATAACAAATGCATAATTGTGTTTTGCTTATAAATGAATGCATGTTGAATGCTATACTTTTAGGTGTGCTTTAACCAGAACTTGGTCAGAATGGTGTTGTATTTTTAATATTAATGAATTCAAAGCAATGCTCATCCTCGCTTAGTCGCTACAGACCATGCCGGATGCTGCAATGAGTACTTTGTCAAGAAGTACACAATTAAGGTACACTCTAAACATGGTTTATTGACCAGATGCCTTTAAAGAGTTGGCTCTCACTTTTTCTCTCTTTGACTGTTCATCCTGTGCGCACATGCAGGTGTTTTGTAGGTCATGTGTGCACATGAGCTTCTCAGTCTTCATCTTTCATGATGAGCTCCGTGTAAACAGTCCAGGTGATTAATACATGCTGCTGCACACTGGCGCTCGCTGCGACGGTGCTTATGAGAAAGAAAATTGGCCCTCCTCATTGATTTGCCCTGCTCTCAGATCAATGATCATACACTGTAATGAAAATAAAGTACGCCGCTGCTTTGTAGTGAATAATGTGCTGAACTGTGTGTACATGTGCGCCAGGGTTTAGAATCACAAAAAACAACTGGAAAAGATATGAAACAGGGAGCTGCTTTGTAATTCCTAGACACTATGTCACTTAAATACCGCTTCGTGCAACTATCTGCTCTGCCTCAGGCTGTGGTACTTTCAAATTGTCACACTCTGTGTGTGTGTGTGTGTGTGTGTGTTGTGTGTGTGTGTGTGTGTGTGTGTGGTGTGTTGTGTGTGTGTGTGTGTGTGTGTGTGTGTGTGTGTGTGTGACAGATGGCCTGGGGAAACATCTTCCCCTAGTGGCACCAGCATGTATGTCAGAGCACTTTTCCAAGACCCAGGGTCCCAAGATCTGGCTTCCGAAATAAAAAAGGAATACCATTATATTTGAATGACACTATATTTCCTATGTAAGAATTCTAGATTTCAGTTTTCCTTTAGCTGAAATGCAGTAATGACTAGAAACTAACTTCTCATTCTCTTCCAGATGAGATTTCTGGGGACCCTGGTGTGAATCTAGAGTCTTTGGGACGGTTTCCTCTGCATAATAATTTACTTGTCAGATTTTTTGGCACAATACAGTAGATTATTTGACAGTTAAGCAATCCTCACTATCAAAATGTGTTTTGTCCTAAATAATTACGATTTGTGCTGTAATTCACCAGAAATGTATACCTTTTGAACTGAGGCAACAAGTCTATAACACTCTACAACAAATTATTATGCTCAACAACAACAACAAAACAAATTAAGAGTCTTTTTTGAGTTATGATGATGCCAGTGAACAATGCTGAGTTAAAAAAAAAAAGAAGAGTCCTTCTTTGCATTCAGTGTTGTTTTTCTTTCTTAAATAGCCCTTACTTAATCATTGGTAGCATAAACATAAGTTAATAAAGGGCTTGTAGGATCTGAACTCCAAGGTGAGAAAATTCAGTTTCATGCCAATTTAATTAACTTACTACAACTTAAATTTAGTTTTCCATCAATTAGCACAGGCATTATAGCTGGTGTAATTACCAAAAATATTATGTCAACACAATTCCATCAAAACAAAATTTGCAACTTCAAAGGCGATTTTTTAATTATTTTTTTTGTTTTAGCTTGCAGCCATGTTTTTAATTAAGTGGGTGGTTCCCTGAATTACTTTTTTTGCAATGTACACACATCTCTGTATTTTCAGTTGCAGTCACATGCACCCTGTGGCAACTTTTCTACCACTCAAAGTTCCTCATAATAAAGCTCTGCACCAATCACACTGAGGTGCTCCTTCGATGCCATCACTCCCTTGCTTCTCATTGGTTGACAGCGGAAATTAAGATTCCAGCTGTTCACCCCCTCCCCTCCGTGTGCAACTTAAACCGACGTGTAACTCACCCACTGAGGAGGGAGCACCGAGTCAGGTCGCGGCGTGATTGCGCAGAGCGAGCGCTCTTTGGGGCGGGAGTGAGAAGTTGGGATCCCCCATCCAGCTGTGTGAGCTTCGCTGATGGACGGAACCGAGCGAATACAGTCTGGAGGAGACAAGAGTGAGAGCAGGAGCGCCCGGTCTTTCATGTGTGCAACTATGGAGAGGGAGGTGTCGGTGATATTTAGAAAATACCAAAGGTCTCTTTGACGTGCAGCAACGGGATGCGCAGCAGCATCTCGTGGATCTTTAAAACATTGATGCGGGATATGCGCTGAAAGAAACGCCTGTGGATGCACGAAAAGTGTTGGATTCTTAATTTAAATGAGGAAAAACAGCGGAGGAAGCGCCGTTTGAGTTCTCCTGTTGTAAGGGTTTGTCCATGCAGCTCTGTGGAGGAGGAGGAATCATACTGAAGTTTGTGCACGGCTTCAGTAATTTTTACAAAGGCGACGCGCTGTGAAGTAGACAAAACTCTCACTGCATGCGCGTTTATTTCTAACGGGAGATGGTTTCAAGTGTTGCTGAGGCCCCTGGAGAGGTTTCTTGGACAGCGGAGACCGGGGCCTGGGCGCACCTGCGTCTGCGGAGACGGACCCGGCAGCAGCGCACCACCTGGAAACTATACGGTCGCTAGACGCACAAAACCCACGGAAGCCTCTCTTTTTCTCCCCCTGCCCCTCTCTTCTGCATCTCTTCCCTCCTCGTCTCACCTTCTGACCAATCGCTTTATTTCTTCAGCCTGGTGTGACTTTGTAGCCACGACAAAAACTGATCATGCGATGACTGAGCGTGCTTTGGGCACATCTACCGAGTCCATTACAGGTAATAAATCGAACGGGAAAGATGCTGCTTCACTCTTTATCGGCAAATAGCTGTTGTAAATCACTTGAAAACGAATGTATTGTGAGTGGATGAAGGATGCTGCTGAGGTTTGGTAACGAATATTAAGAATCGTAGCTATCGTTGCAAGATTTTGATTTGTGTTTTAGTAAAAAGGAATGCGATCTCCTCTTGAATTTTTGGAGCTCCATTCTATTCTAAATAGCTGTTATTAATCCGTCAAAACAAAGCAGGCCTGCATCATATGTGCTGCTTCAAAACAGTTCTTGTAATCATTTCCGATGATGGGTGCGCATATTTTCCGAAAATAACCTCTCCACCACCTGTCTTTTTCATATTGTTGCTTGCTTTCCAAAAATGTAGATTTAATTGTCAGCATATGTGCAACAGTGTATTTTATTTATTTATTTTACGAGATGCAAAGTTTTTGTTTCAAAAATCAAAATCTGCAGCTTTAAAAACACCTTTTCCCGAAATGTTAACACTGGCCATTATGCGCTCTCCTCTGGCTGCTGCAGATACTAAGCACTTCGATGGTTGTCAGCTACATCCACTGTGTCTAATCCTGTGTATATGGTCGGCTATTGCTTGCAGGAGGTGAATGATGGCAGAGGATGGGGGAAATCTCTCCGGGGTCCCCGACGTCAGGGACTCGGAGTGTCGCTCCTCTCTGCCGAGGACTTTCATCCGGCTCAACGACCTGTCCGGGCTCGGGACAGGAGGCGGGGAATGCAGCGAGGTGGTGGTGGAACCGGCGTCCCCGGCGCCTGACGGGATCTCAACAGGCGGGGAGGAGGCGTCGGCGAGCGGCGGCGAGAGTCTGCCCTACCCCGAATGGGCCCCCGTGGTCTTCTTTTACCTGAAACAAACCACGCGTCCTCGGAGCTGGTGTCTCAAAATGGTCAGCAACCCATATCCTTTTATACCTAGAAGTCTGCTCATGCGCACATGCGCGCTCCCACCTGTGACAGGTAAGAAACACTTGCTTGGCTGTGCAGCTTCTCCAGTGGACCTCGGGAGTTGGAAACATTTCCTTACATGTGGATGTGAGTGTGATTACTGCTGGCTATTGTTGTGCAGATGAGCTTGGGCCTGATTTGAACAAAAACAAAGGGTCAGATGTATTTGTGTGACTACAGATATGTGTGTTGGTCCCACTGGAGCTCCATCCACAGTCGTCTGACTGAACATGTGAGTGTATGTGTGCTTCGGCCCTCCAGTCCATGCACTTCAGCTTTTCTGTTCCCACGTCCTGCTCTGATTCCTCGGAGCTGGTGTTTAGCTTCCAGATCGATTATTAATAATGAGTGCGGGGATGAAAATCCATTGACCTCACATGGCAGGGCCTACAGACAGGGGCTGTGTGTTATAATTAGTTTATTGATACACACCTGGAGTGGCTGCTTGTGGAGCAGGCTCCTTTCCTTAGCAGTGGAGGGGTGGAGACTATCAAGTCACAGAGCTTTATTAAATCAGTCTTGCCACTGAAGTGCATTATTGATTCATAAGTGTACAGACCTGATCTGATGTTGCCAGGATGGCAGCAGGAGAAAGGAGGCACTAGAGATTCCTTTATTTCCTCTCAGTGTCTGTCTCTCTCTCTCTTAGTGTTTAGGCAACATGTGTGTATGTGAAATCTTGGTAGCTGGATGTGAACAAACTGTGGGAATAAATGTGTCCTTCGCTGGATGTTTCAAACAGCCTTTGTTTTTATTCCTCTTAGATGCTGCGTGTTAATGTCTTTCAGAACACCTTTCTTCCCTGTCTGCCTCCCTCCTACGCCTCCTCTGTCCTCCCTCCATCCATCCCTCCTGCCTTGTCTGTTGCTGTACATCCTGACACCCCCTCCCCTTCCCTCATTTGTCACTGTTTAAATTGAAATGCAGTCAGCTTGTCCTCCTCTCCCCCTCCTAGGATTGTTGTCTGTGATGCTGCTCACATTGTTACTCCTTCAATCCCTCTCCTCTCTCCCTTCTTCCTCTCCTTCTGTCGTCCTTCTTTCATCTCTGTTTTCCATCTTTATTCTGTCTCAGTCTCTCAGCGATCACAGCTGATTTCCATGTCTGTAAATGTCAAATCTTTAAAGGTCTTACAAATACACTTTTTTAGCAGCAGGGGCACATGAGTCCCCAGTGGTCCCTCAGGGAGTGAAAGCGTTCCTTGATACTATTATCCAAGTCAGGGGTTCTCAAATATTTACTTTTCACGGACCCCCTCCAAGACCGCCATTAAGGCAGCACGTTCGGTGATAGGAATGATCCTAAACCCTGAGCTCTTTGATTACATCTGTGATAGAAATGAGTTGGTTTTGATATTGTGATTTACGATGCTCAACTTCTTGTCAGTTTTCAGGTTTAAAAGATATTGGTAAGATGGAACTGGATGTCACAAATGTAGAACTCAGGGATGATGCATTTTGTCAGTAGAGATGTTTTAGATAAGAGACATTTATTTGGAGAAGAATAAATATACCTGAGAGACTTACTGCATTGTATTTGATTTACAGTCAATGCAGAAAAGACACGGATTGATGCAGAAAATAAAATGTTTGACACTCAAAATCCCCTGCTTGAGGACCCTCACACCCCCTCTTAATGTATTTCACCCCCAGTATTCAAATGAATGTTATCCCCATATAATACATGTTATCTTGTAACCTCACAAGTCGTCATGATTTAGAAGCCGGTGAAGTTATTATTTGTTTAATGACAAACAAAAGCAGCAACTTATAACTATTGAGTTCAAGCCAAATAATGTTTGAATTCTTTTACTAAACATGCTCTCAAAGTCATCCAAATAGTTGCTAGTTTACTGCTAATATACTAATTGATTTTTCTCCTGGAGAACCATTCCAATTAGCTCCATAATGTCACTAATGCATTACTGAAAAAGAGTCCCGGATCTGCCGCAAATGATCCGACATCCTGCGAGTCCCACCAGAGCCACTCACAACCTCTTACGAACTCGTAAATTTAAATTTTTTTACTAAGTGCGACGCATATTGGTTTGGTTTATAGTTCAATACTTCTATAGCTGTGACCTATTTAGGCCCAATCCTGCATAATAAAGCTAACCTGCAGGTGGTGCCCACACGGATGTACTGAAACCTGTGCCACAGACTTATTGCACAGGTCCTATACGTTGCAAACTTAGTTTTGGCTTTTCCTTAGTCTGGATGCTTTGTCCTGAAATCGATGGGTTTTGCACGTTTTGTTTGATTATTTAGCGCATGTCGACTCTCATCAAGTTTTTTTTTTTGTCCTGACAACTGATTCTTGTCAATCAAATCACTTCTGTGGTTTGATCAGTTTCACAGACCCTGCTTTAAAATGCAGTATGGATTTCAAGGCATCGACAGGACTGCTGGGTAATTTGCGATGATGTTTGAATGTTCCTCCAAAGAGGTTTGTGTGTTCAGCCGTCCCTTGGGCTCCGTGGATTGTATTTCTCTGTCATTCTCGGTCTTCTCGTTTGCCCTTTAATGTGTATCTGCACCGATTTAGGAAAAGGTCACTGCTTTTGTAATGCACTGTAACGTTACTGAGATCGATCTGTCTCTATGCTCCCTGTGTGTTTGTGCGCTGTGCTGTGCCGTGTGAATCCGAGTGTGCGGGGAAGTTTTGTATCCAAGAGAGCAGATGTATCTTTAGCTATATTTTTAACTCTTCCTCTCTTGATCTGTGGCCCTCCTCTACTGCTGCCTCTCCACTGGTTCGAGAATTAATCCTGCAGTAGTCGCTCTCTCTCCTGCTATAAATACATCCACAGCACACCAGCAGCAGCAGCAGCCAGGAGGAGGAGGGGATGCACAGAGACTTCTTCCTCTGTCTGACGCTGTAGACCAACAACACAGGAAAGCCCGACTGATCTCAGAGCCAGAATCTATTCTAAACAGGCATATCTTGGTAAGCCCTCGGCCTTAGGCAGCCCACGGCCATTTTCAACAGTCTGAAGTAATTAGGACCCCTGGATGCTCACTGAGGTATTTAGGGTCTAATGGAAGACCCCTGAGGTGCACGCTCTGAGTGATGTTTTGCCCAGCACATTGCCTGTGTGAAATTCCCTCTGCTGGTTTTGCTAATGATTCCTGCAGAATCTGTGTATGATAAACAGTCCCTCCAGGATTTCGCGGGCGTTTTTCGTGATTGTTGCGGCCAAAAATGCCTGAATTCACGGCAGCTCTTCTAAAAAATTGCAATAAAAGTTGCGGTGTTTTAAGGTTATTTGTTGCGATGAAATTGCGGGAGACAGTGACAATTGCTAAAAAGCTGCATTTTTTTCCAGCTTGTAGAACATGTTTCAACACTGTAATTGACAATATTTATTCCGAAATTAATTATTTAACGTTCCAAACCATTTCCGTGGAAAATTTCCCACGGTGGGAAATTGGCAGCAGCCAGATACTGGTTTAACATGAAGTGGTTGGTAGATGATAATTTGCTATTGAATGAATCATATTTGGACATATCTGTCAGTGGCTCCAAAAGTTAATTTCACTTCCTGGCACACGTGTTCAAACACACGCTCACGGCTTGCCACGTCAGTTAACAAGAGTACAGTACTCCACCAAGACTGTTCATTACCTGACCTCGCGCTGAACACAGGTGTGTGTTCTGTATGTGTATGTACTGAATCGCGTGACCTAAACATGTAGCGGGCAAAGACGGGAATTGATGGGACTCAGAAACACCCCCACAATTTAATCAGTTGTTCCTTGTGTCATTTCCGATACGTCCACAGAGGTAGATTTGTTGTAGGATCACAATGATGTGATCGTCAGCAGGCCACTGAGGTTGCGTTCACTTGTTGCCATGGTTACCGTGCCGCTATCAGATGCCGTGCCACTACCTCAATGGGAGATCCTTAACAAATCTGTGGATCCAAACATTAAGCCGTATCACTGCCGTGTCCTTTATCCAGGAGAAGATCTGACACCCTGAACGCCACACACTCCCAGAGCAGATGGACAGAAGCAACCACTATACCAGCTCTGACAGGAGCTCTGCAGTGAGGCAGCCAACCCACAGACGTCTTTTCAGAATGTCACTTCTGACCGACCCTGAAAATTTCATTCAAATCCCTAAATCCGGTTTTGAGTAATGTTGCAAACAGAAGAATGATTCACATATGTCGATCGTCACATGACTCCGGCGTGTTCTTTGGTGGAATATTTAATCTAATTTACCTTCATTCCTTCAGTGCTCTAATGGATCTCGATGCAACAGTTTCCATCATGGTGATTTGTCTGGTCTGCTGTCTGCTCATTTCAGCCTTTCTAATATGTTTCGTGTTTAGAAAAAGAAAAAAAAGTGTATCAATCCATGATTTTTTTTTTTGTATTCCACCACAATATAGCACGGGTGTTAAACAGTTTAGCTCCGCTTTGGTGAAGAACATCAGTGAATTAATTGTTTATCACGATCTTCAGCAGTAATTTTTGTTGGTAAATGAGAAACATTAGTATCACACATGTCTCCATCTTCAAACCAGAAACAAGGAAGTGAATTCGGTGACGTACATGCATTACATTTGCGCTGGGAGCTGCTATGATTGGTGGAACTCTTGGGAGGCGGGCCAAAATTGATTGGCCAAAATTACAAGGCCGCACAAAATTTGCGGAGATTGGTTGATTTCGCGTGAATTCGCGCTATCGCAACATCGCAAATTCCTGGAGGGACTGGATAAAGCTTTGTGTGTGATGCTGTGTAAGCAGCACACACACACCACACACACACCACACACACCACACACACACACACACACACACACACACACACACACACACACACACACACACACACCACAGGACTCCCGTAGGCGCCTCCTCTCTGGCGGGGAGCCTGAATGTTGTGCCAAGATGGAGGAGGAGGAGGGGGAGTTTGGGAACCCATCCCCAGTCCTCTCGTCCCTTTCCTCAAACTTTGTTCTTAAGCAGAGGATTACACATGCCCAAGCACAGCAGAAACAGTGAAGGAGGACACCTGGCCTGGCTAGGTGTTTGTCATCACTTTGAAATAGCATAATTGGATGGCTGATAAACCACTTGCACTCGAGGGAGTGGAGGGATTTTGCGAAATATGCTACTGATTGTTTTGTCCTTCTGTTTCGCTCTCTTGCCGCGTGTATCTGTAAAGCAGGGCTTTCTATTTGTTGCTCATCACTGTGATGTGTTCGTCATGGAAGCCGAAGCGAATGCTTACTTAATCAGCAGAAATGTCTCCTGCTCTCCCTGCTGAGTACTTCTCTCTTCACCCTCTTCCTTCTTCTCCTCCTCTTCATCTTCTCCAGCTTCTCTTTTCTTTAGGACCCGTTGCTTTTCTCCCTCTTCTGGAGTTAAAAGCCTTCACGTTGACTGGAGAGCGAGGAGGGGTGTGTGGCCATCTTCGATGGCCTCCAAACCAGTGGAGGACAGAGGAGAAGCAGATGAAAAAAAGCACAAGAGGAGAAAAAAGAAGAAAAAAAACAAGGCTCAGTTAGAGAGCCGAGTGGGATTTCAGAGAGCCATTTTTTAAGAGGTGAAAAAGTAGGCCTGCACCCACCAAAACTTCGCTTTCATATTTTCTCTTTCTCCTCCCACACTCCATCCCCCCTCTCCTGGTTCCTCGGAGAATTCCTGGCGTTCCCACTTCGTGCAGTTTGATCCTTGTTTGTGAATTTATTAGAAGTTATTATTTTAGGCTGTGTAGGATTATGTGGCTTCAAAACTACATGTGAACTCAAAAAGCATGTTCTTTTTACCTCACCCAGAGGCTAAATATGAAGTCTGCTGATGCACTGAAAGATTATATTTATGAAGGATTCATTAAAATGTATAGGTTTTTGTGTGTGTGTGTGTGTGTGTGTGTGTGTGTGTATGTGTGTGCAGGGTCTTAAAGCTGTGATTCATATGTCTCGCTGAGCATGTGATTTGACTCAAATGTGTTTTGCATGTAAAGTGCTTGCCACATGGGATGTGTGCCTGTGTTTGATTGTGTATTTCTGTGTAAATTCAGAGCTGCACTAATGATCATATTGAAGTTTATCTGGTGAATTTAACATATGCCTTAACGTAAATTTTTAAAGGAGGTTTTGTATGTAAAACACAACTTGCCGCAACAGATGGGTCTGCAGGCGGTGTTCGTGCATGGTTGTCCAAACAGAAGAAGCCCTGCATGATTCATTAGAATACATAATCATGAGGAAAATGTGTAATTGGTCAGTGATTGCAAGGTTGAAACAGATCACTTAGAGATGTTTATAACTGAATGTTATTATTCCAACCAAAGAATGTGGCGGAGTTCTGTGACGATCAGCATTGGTTTGTCTGTCTGTTTTGTCTTTCTGTCAGCAACATTACTCAAACACAGAATAATGGATTTAAATAAAATTTCAGGGAAGGTCAGAAATGACACAAGGACCAATTAATTCGATTCTGGCAGTGATGTAACTTATAGTCTGATCCACGGATTTGTTAAAGATTTCTGTATTATTGCAAGATAGTGGCATAGCATCACTGTAACTATGACTACAAGTGAATGCTACATCAGCCGTCTGCTGACGAACACGATGATTGTGATCCTACTACAAATCCACCACTGCTGATTGTCAGGACTCATCCGTCGGAAATGATACAAGGAAAAATTGATTAAATCTATATTAAATTGCCACATTCTGTGGTGTCGTGATTTCTGTCGCAAGTATTTTCAAGATTTCAGCCGTTGTAAATGATACGACTGAGCAGCTTGGCAGAGCACTGCTCCTCCTGAGTGCTTTTCTTGTTTAAAACAGTTAGCATTAATACTTTCCAGTTGAATTTTGTTGTGTGCTGATATTTGTGACCATTTAATATGTAAAAATGTTTATTTGTGCTTAAGGAAATAGAACCCAAAACCAAAAATTCTTTCTGGGGAAAAAAAAAAAAAGAATGTTGATGCACAGCGAAGTACATGTTTGGTGGTGTAATTATTCTAAACCCGCTGTGTAGATAAATCAGACTAATTAGAATTTCAAGCTGCTTTCATTCATTTCTGGCCATTTGGCGCAGGCAGCACAATCCAAACATTAGTCATACGACACTGAACAATATGGGTATGTATTTCTGTTAAATGTACACTACCCTTCAAAAGTTTGGGGTCACCCAGGCAATTTCATGTTTGCCATGAAACTCATGCTTTTTTTTCCATGTGCTAACATGATTGCACAAGGGTTTTCTAATCATCAATCAGTCTTTCAACACAATTAGCTAACACAATGTAGTATTAGAACACAGGAGTGATGGTTGCTGGAACTGGGCCTCTGTACCCCTATGTAGATATTCCATTAAAAATCTGCCATTTCCAGCTAGAATAGTCCCCCAGAGGAAAGCAAATCCAAGAAGAGATCTCATTGTTGTCTGTTTTATTTCTCCTAGACACAAATGAGATATTATTGATACTAAGGTGAGACCAAAGACTTTTTCTCCTGCTTCTCAAATTTGACTCGGGAGAAACAGTCACATATAATCTCATGTTGGATCAAAGCACGAGATCTCTATATGATCTCAAATAAATTTAATTTCAGTCTCTTGAACGTGAGACCATGAGATCAAAGAAAGAGCTCAAAGAAAACTCAGCTATGGCTCCCAAGATCTCATTATTCTTTCATTAATGTCTCAGTTTTCTCATAGTGACCTCAGGAGAAAGAGCTCATCTGTGTCTGATTCTGATCAAAGGATAGATCTCTACATGATATTAAATAAGTCTAATTTAAGTCTCCAGAACATGGATCAGAAGCTCCATAAAATCTCATAAATCAAATTTTACTTTACTTTTACTTGTACCAGAGTATTTTCATTTTAGAGGACTAGTTTTTATACCACTATATTTCAAAGTCTGTATTGTACTTATTATAACACTGAACCCTGTAACTGAGAAGAAAACAAGACAAAATAATTCAAATTTTTCCCCAAATTATTAATAAAATAATAACACCCAGCATAACTAGATTATCAACCACTTCCCCAGAATATGTACCATCAGAAGGAAAATGAGACTAGAGATAGCAAATAATGTAGTGATATTGAACATAAAATCCTCATTGGGGTAAAAAAAATTGCAGTAGCAAGTTTGAAGCTGGCACAGAGAGTAGGCTGGGTTATGATCGGACCATAATTGGCGCATAGTTTCCTATTGGTCAGGTAGGCTGTCACTCATTTACTGGTCGACTGCAGAGCTGCCTGATAATAAGAAGTCGTCACTGTGGGACACGCCCCTTGTTGGTTGGACCACCAGTTTTGCCAGTGACACCTGTTAACGCTGTCAAGTGGAAGTTATGGAGTGGAGGTAAGTTTTGAACTTCTTACATATACTTTAGTTACGTAACCGTCAGCAGCATTATACATTGACACCCTTGATGCACAGATATCAGCAGCCAGTTTATTTACATTTTGGGCAGTGAATTTTGAACCACCATGCATTTAAGCTAGCTCTGATTTCAGCTAGCTGCTAACATTACAGGTAGCGGCTTTCCCTTGATTTTTAACCTATTGCTCAAATATTGTGTGTGGATATCTTTCCCAGAATGTCAAATATTCTCTCAGGTTAAACTTCCATAAAATAAAACCTGCACGCAGATGTGCTGAAGTAGCCATTTTCAGTAATGCATATAAGGTGAATAAATGCCAACAGTAAATATTAAGTGCAAACATTTCCAAATACATGTTCCTATCAAATTCCATAGCAAATACATTTGGATAATTTTGGCTCATGTTTAGCTTTGGTTTATTGCCTTGACTCAAAAAAACAGTCTCTCTGATGCACACGTTAAGAATTCTGTGGCAAACATTCTGTATTATTTCGAAAACACTTAAGCGAAAAATATTTCTGAAATCATTTGAAGATAAATAAGCTGCAGCAGCTGATGCTGTCTTTGGTTTAGTTCACCGAAGGCTACTTTAGATGTTTGAGGACAGTAGAAGTCCAGTCTACTTTATGAAGATGTCATGTTGTATGGGTGTGTGAGTTATTTTATTTTTATTTATTTTTTGTATTTATTTATTGTCTTCTTTGTTTTTAATTCTTGTGAAGCACTGTGTTGTTCTGCATGCAAAGTGCTATACAAATAGAGTTTAGTTTAGTTTAGTTTATGCAAATGAGCTGCAGGTAAACACACCGGATCGCAGCTGGAAACGCACCGCAACCGGACCAGCATGCCACCAACGGTGTGCGTCATCTAGTGGACACACACTTTAAGTCACTACATTATCCTGCGTTTGTTCCACTTTAAAATGAGGAAACGTAACATCAGTAGCCTATTTCTGTTAGCTCGCCTGATGCTAGCTTTTGCTTGTTAGCTGATTAATAACAGTGATAGGGTGTGTGTGACTGTGAGAGATGCTTTTTATTTCACTTTAAACAGCTTAAGCATGGTTTGGATATGCATTATAAATAAACGTAACTTGCACACAGGGGTAGTAATAATTTAAAGATTGAGCCTCAAGTTTTAAATTTTCAGACAAAGTCTGAGTGAAGACACTGGTCTGTGTTGGAGTCAGGCAAGATGAATTGCATTGACAGGCTTCATGATGAGAAAAACCTCATGTACACCACAGCAAGCAGCTGTCTCACTGAGAGCATCCTCAACATGATGGTCACTGACATGAGGCCTCTGTTGATGGTTGAAGACAAAGGCATCACTGCAATGATCTTATTTGCTCTGTCATTCCAAATCTTCGATTTCTGAATAAAGAAGCAGAAATTAAAAATGTATTTTTTAATCCAATTCATCGATTAATTGAAAAAATAATTGACCGATTAATCGATTATTAAAATAATCATTAGTTGCAGCCCTAGTTGGTATTGACATGAATGCATTTTCTACTTACTGTAAGTGTTTATTCACTCCATTTAATTCACAGTAGTGTACAATGCTAATTCAGCCCTTTATTTCCTGTTTGACATTTCCAGAAACTGCTCTGTACCAAGAACACATCACTCCAGTCATACAGTTCTACAGTAAACTGTTAAACTCAACTGATGTCTTGCATACTCTCTGACCAGAGCCCTGCAGTGGTCAGTTAGGCTATGAATCAGCATCAGAGGTCTCAATCTTCAACAACATGCTTAGAGATTTTTTTCTTCAATGCACAGAGAAAGAATAAACTCACACATCACATACATTTAACCAATCCACTCACCGTTTGTGCTCCATCACTTGAAATTTGATTTAGCTTATTGTGCATGTTTTTTTTAAAAATACTAAAGATAAAGACAAAGGAAAACAAGTTACAAGTTCAGTCATTTTTAGGGACCAAATGTCCTCTTTCAGCATTGCCTACCTCATTTGATTAACACTATATACAGGGTGACACAAAAAAGGGAACGTTTTAACAATCCAATAAAACCAAGAGTGATGGAAGAAAAATATTTTATTCATAGTAATTGAAACCTTAAAACATGCCATTTAAGAAACGATGGAATTTTCATTTTTTTAAAAAATACTTCCTGTAGATGGCGTCCTCCTGTACGAATGCATTCTTGAAATCTACCTGGGGCTATCTCAAGAGTAAAGTGTACACGACTCGACCAAGAACTCTGGATGAGTTAAAACAGAGAATTCAGGATGAAATTCACAGTATCCCAGCTGAGATGTTGCAGCGGTCAATGAGGAATCTCAACAGCAGATTCACAGTGAATATGGAGTGGGATTTTTCTTTCTCACTTTCATTATACACTTAGATGGAACCATTTGTGTATAGTACAGTCGTTTTACAGATAGCCAAATGGACAGAATATGCTAGAAAAAATCAAAATTAATCTCAGCCCCTTTCCTTGTTTTGTTTGCAGCCAACATGAGGCGGTGCACGACGATGGAGAACTGGAAACCAGTAGAGGAGGCCAAGCTTAAAAAGGCACGTGTAAATAAATGCTATCAGAGGTCAGTAAAGTGACTGGCTCTTCAGACATAATGTTTACAACTGCCTCTTGTTTACTAGTCCTGCTTTTTTTTTTAACCATTTTTTGACATGTTTTTCAACTAGTGATTCGGAACTGATAGGTCAAGACCCAAATGTGTGTTGCAGGGGCATTTTTGATGGGTTGTAAATTCAATAATCTTGTAAATTTTGTACCTTTTTTCAGAGTTGAAACTTGTTTTTATAACTGTCTTTTCAAAAATCGTGACTTTTTTTGCCAAAAATTTTGACTTTTTTTTCCAAAAATTGTGACTTTTGTGATTGCTATCATTGTTACATTCATTGTGTTGTATTAAATAAATGGGGCTGCAGTTTGTTCTCAGTTGGTTCTTATTTCTTCCATTTTAATCTTTCTATTTTAATCTCAGTTTTGTTTTACCTTTGTCCCAAAGTCATTATCACATTATCTCATTTTTTTTTAAAGATGGGATGATGAGATCTTATCTATGACTTACTGTAATTTCCGGGCTATTGAGTGCACCTGAATATAAGCCGCACCTTCTAATTTAAAAAGAAAAAAGTTTTGTTCATGTATAAGCCGCACCTGACTATAAGCCACAGGTGTCCACATTGTAACATGAGATATTTACACAGAAAGATTTTTTTTAAACTTGTAATTAAATACATACTTTTTTTCCGAACAGTACCTGTAACACGGCAGTGAAACACATTGAGTCAGTTCACGCTGCCAACTCCAACGTCTCACCATTGATTCATTGATGTCAAGCTAACGGGCAGCAGCTCTATTTTATTCTTCGTCAGGCAGATCAGTTGCCTTTAACTTAATAGCTGTGTTACCGACCCGATTCTGCCGGCTGCCGAACCGTGGTTGGGCAGCCTCGGGTAGCGCTAGTGCGCTTAGCTTAGCGCGCTAGCGCAAAAATTTATCTTTAAGTTTTTTACTGTATTGTATATCATCGTGGTGCATTTTGCTCTGCCTCCGTTTAATACACACACACAGCTGCAACACTCCTCCTCACGTCACTCTCACACACACACACACCGCAACCTGCCTACGTTTAAGGAGAGCAGGCTTGGCCTGCAACAGCTGCATGGTATGCATTTCTTCGTGTTTTCCATGATGAGGTTGTGTGAATGAAGCGCAAAATGACTGATCTGAAGAATTTTGTGTGTGTTCAATTTAATTCGAACAGTGTCAATGGTCCACTGTGACCTCTTTGGTAATTTTATTGGTCTGATGTGACGAGGCTAAACTTAATGATGGCAAGAAGCTCGCACGTAAAAATCTATACATTAGCCGCATCGATGTATGAGCCGCAGGGTCCAAAGCGTGAGAAAAAAGTAGCAGCTTATAGTCCGGAACTTACGGTACATTTCTCTTACACGTCTCAAAAGCTCCGTCTGACATTATCTCATTTTTGCTCCACAGGGGGGTTTAGGAGCAACAGTTGAGATTCAAATGATCTTAAGAAGAAAGGAAATTGAGATCTCTCTTGCCACTCTATAGTGCTCCTCCTGACTTTTTAGGAGCAATAAGCAAGACATGAATGAGATCGTAAAGATATGATGATGAGATCTCACATGATCTCAGTTTTGCTCCTAAGGGGGTTTTAGGAGCCATAATTCAGACTGAGATGATCTTAACACGAAAGGCAATTGAGATCTCTCTTACAACTCCTGAATGCTCCTCCTGGCCTTTGAGGAGCAATAAGCAAGACATGAATGAGACCGTAAGGATACAATGATAAGATCTCATATAATCTCAATTTTGCTCCAATGGGGTTTTAGGATAGCCTAGCTGCGCTAGACAACCCACGGCAGCGAATTTAATTCTCTGCCAGGGTGGGTCTAGTTACCCTCCATAAGGCTCGAGGCTGGATTCTCCTAAAACTGGCCGGACGAATCACCATGAAGTTTAGAGTCAGAAGGCGGGCATAACTAAGTGACGACAGAGGCGAGACGATTCTGACAGAAACAACCGGTGCACAATAAACAGTTATCTTTCGACTCGGCTTTGGCCACAGCCCTTAAAGATTTGAAGCTAAAATTCAACTTGAAAGATAAACAAAGGACGGCACTGAAGTGTTTCATTGAGAAGAAAGACGTATTTGGACTTATGCCGACGGGATATGGCAAATCCTTAATATACCAGTTGGCTCCGCTGGTTGGGAAGCTAATGGGACTTAGCCACAATCCGCCGGCGCTCTAGGAACTACATCAGCCTATTCGTAGTGCTGATTGGTTGTATATCTACCCAATTGCTGCAGAGTGATTTGAAAGACAACCTTTTAGCCCGCCTCCCTCCCTGTCGAGCGTTCCTAGACCCTTGTGCCTTCAGAACATGGGTCTAGCGCGGCTAGGCTAGTTTTAGGAGCCTTAATTCAGATTGAGATGATCTTAAGATGAAAGGAAATTGAGATCTCTCTTGTAACTCCATAGTGCTCCTCCTGGACTTTGAGGAGCAATAAGCAAGACATGAATGAGATCGTAAAGATACAATGATGAGATCTCACATTATCTCATTTTTGCTCCTAAGGGGGGTTTAGGAGCAATCATTCAGAATGAGATGATCTTAAGATCAAAGGCAATTGAGATCTCTCTTAAAACTCCTGAGTGCTCCTCTTGGTGTTGTAGGAGCAATAAGCAAGACATGAATGAGATCATAAAGATACAAAGATAAGATCTCATCTATAACTTACATTTCTCCTACAAGTCTCAAAAACTCAGACTCACATTATCTCAGTTTTGCTCCTAAGGGGGTTTTAGGAGCAATAAATCAGATTGAGGTGATCTCAGAAAATCTTCAATTGAGATCTCCTTGCAGTCTCGAGAGTTCAAGAAAAGACTATCTTGAGCAAGAAAATTTTCCTCTGGGCCTTTACCACATTAACAATGTCTAGACTGAATTTCCGATTAAGTTAATGTTATCTTCACTGGCAAAAAAAAAATTTTTTTTCAAAAATATGGACATTTCTCAGTGACCCCAAACTTTTCAACAGCAGTGTACGTTAAAAATTCTCTTTTTTTGCTTCACCAATTCCTGAGGCTAGTATTATGGTTAAATTCACCACTATGTTCACCAGCTAGTTGCTAACTTTAGCTGTGTAGTGGTGGGCTGGTAGCATGCAGTGGGATCAGAGGTTATTTGCTAAAATAAAAGCTGTGTGGTGTTGATGGAAATGAGGTTGATGAAAGAAGAGAGAGTGAACCAAAATCCGATATAGTAAGTGTTGTGCTGGAAAGTGAGCTGAAAGATGCTCTATGGTTCGAAAAAGGTCTGCAGAGTTGGGTGATAATTGGGAGTTTGTCAGTATATGCAATGTTTTGACAGTACAAAATGCAGTTTCAGCTCGTTGTAACAGACTGATGAAACTTTAATGTTTAGAAATCAATCAAACTTTTTAAATTTAGCTATGTTAAAGCATTTTGCACTGCTGGAGTATCACAAAAGTGGGAATCCATCCCAGAAGAGTAGAGCAAAGCATTCCTTCCACTGACAAATAATCTATCAGTTATTTGCTCGATTAAGTGTTCTCAGAAAACAGTGAAAAATGTCTATCATTGTTTCTATACGCCCAAGATGACGTCCTCAAATGTTGTGTTTTTGTCTACAACCCAACCATTTGTAGTTTGATGTAGTAGAGGAGGAAGAAAACAAGAAAATTTTCACATTTTATAAAGCTGAAAATAGAGAATATTATTATTTTTACTTAAATAAATACTTATTTCGATTAATCATTATCCAGATGGTTGGTAATTACTTTAATAATTGACAACTAACAGAAAAATCAGTTTCACATCACTTGAATGTAATGCAGTTTAATACTGTGATTTGCCCTTCCTATGGAAAAAAATGGTATTATTGTTCTATTTCTCTCTCTTACAGGCCAAGTACTCGGATTTATTCTCTGTAGGTGAACAAAAGCATTCTGGGAAACACAGGAAATTATTGTGAAGTTGAGAGTCAAGAGGGATAATGGGTACATGGAATATGTTTCCTATGACACCTCTCTCTGAAATGTTACATCTCCTGAACTGTTGGATGGCATGAGTGTGAACTTCTCCGTCTCACTTTGTGCATCCCCTTTTAAGATGAAAACTAAGTGGTGGATTGAAAACTTACATAACTGCAAACCAAAGAACTCTAATGAGAGCACAGCTACATTCAAAAAACAAGCAGCGCTGTTGCTGGTATTTATGTAGGCGTGTGCATGTGGGAGTACGGCTTTGTTAACAGGCTTGAGAATCTTTGTTACATTCAGAATTTAATGTTAGTTAGTAGGGATTTATTACTGTTAGTCACCGAGCCTTTGGTCTTGGCTCTGACTGAAGGAAATGAGTGGGTGTTTATCATATCCCTATCCAAATATCAGTTGCAATGTTTACCAGAATAATTGCGGTGATGTTTTGTGCTCCATATCGTGCAGGCCTACTGTGTGTGTTATAAATCCATCTGACATCTGTTGTATACACACTCGACACACATTCACAGGCACCAAGGTTGTTTGAAGTAGGTGACGGTTCTCTTAGCATAATGTGCTGAACCCGAACCAAACTCTGATTCACTGAAAACAGTGATAGATCAGTTTACTGGCAAAGACTAACACCCAAATCCGGACACACTATACATAATGTGCGTGAAATTCAGTGATTCAGCCCCCGCCACAGTGAAAGTGCCAATTATTGATGAATAACAGAAGTGACAATCAGAAAGAGATAGTAGAAGAGAGAGTTGGCTGGAGGGAGTGAGGCCGAGGCAGAGCTCAGACTACAGCAAGGTGTGAGTAGACGACTCAGCATGTGGTCTGGTCTTAATGAAGAGCTTTGTTTAAGCTGTTGAACACAGAGAAAAACCTTTCTTTGTACTCAGGCTTCCACTCATTTATCTACTCTGCTGATTGCTACAACACTGTAATTTCAACATTGAGTCATATTAGTCAAGCTTTTACTTTTCTCTGCATTACACACCTCATGTTTGGGAGGTTTTTCTCAGGAAAAGCTCTCCTATGAAGCAGAGAAAATGAGTACTGCATTTTTTTAACAAGAAAATTGCCGCTACCAGCAGCTAATGGATTCCTCTTCAAAGAACTCTCACAGACAGCATAGAAATAAAAACGTTCGATATTGGTTTACTAGTGCAAAATGCCCCTCGTGTTGTATTGAAGGGTGTTCAGACCACTCTGGTGTTGCTATATGCTACTTCTCCATTCAGTTTCCACCAGGGATGTATTGATTTTCAGCCTCAAGTCACCCACCCACCCAACAAACCACCCAACTGAAGCTAACAAAATCCAGAAAAGAAAGGAAGGCCCCTCATAGGTCTTCTTCACACTGTGTTTACACCATAACACAGCGGACTATATTGTTTTGTCTGATCAACTTCACTCCCTTCAGTTTGTAATGGATTTTCTGCTTCAGGCCCTTCTGAGATTTACCTTAGACAGCTCCCTCTAGAGACACAAAATAGACTATGTGGGTCATTCCAGAATTGAGGGACATTTGGGCTTCAAAATTTTTGAAAAATGCAGTCTATTTTTTGTCTTTCATAATTTTCTGCTACATTTTCATCAATAATAAGTAATAAACTTATTATTGCATGTTTTTTTTTTGTTTGTTTTCTCACAGTAACAGGGTTGCAAGTAACAGGGTTGCTAATCCATGCTAATGTTAGCTTTTTCTCAGGTATAGAAGCTAGATATTTCGCTAGCTGTTACTGCTGACCAAGAGGACAAACTAACTGATGTAAAACAGTAAAGAAAAAGGCAGAAAGAATTTTTGTTATCCTAATAATATGCATAACAGGGTTGCATGAGGCAGAGACATTCAGTCAAGGATGACAGTGCTATGAAAATCAGTTTTCTTCTTCTACTATCATGCTTAAAAGTTATGCTAACAGGGTTGCGTGCATGTTGTAGGGCACACATTCCATGCATAATAATTATTTACAATATTATGTTGAGTTAAAATGTTCCCATCAGTACAAGAAACACCAATGAAAAAATTAATGTCAAAAAAGGGATTTAAACTTAATTTTAACTGTTTTATTTGAGAATTTCAATTTGTTCAGTAATCAGAATCAGAATCACTTTATTCATCCCCGAAGGGAAATTCAGTATAGTATAGTATAGTATTCAGTATATAAATTCAGTAAGGTGGGACAAAAGAAAAAAAATGGCATTTTAGGGAGAACTCCAGACTTACTTGGTATTCTAAAAATATTTTCAGAATTCTTTTCTCTTAGTGTTTTTTAGATTTGGTCTCAGGACAAGTAATTTACAAAACAACTGCCTGTTTTAGTATTTTTTTTTACATGCATTTATTTAATGAGTAATGTCCTCCAATTCTGGAATGACCCATGTACAGTTGCAACCAAAATTATTCAACCCCCAGTGCCAATTTGGGTTTTAAGTACTATCTACAACTTTTAAGTTGTTTGGAATAAATTTAACATACAAGCGAATTTTAAACAGCTGAATATAACCAATAATACAAGGGTTTTAAATTCCACACAAAATGTTAATTTTCATAACTAGTGCAGTTTCAAAATTATTCAATCCCCTAATGTCAAGTGTCTTTAAAACTTGCTGGAGCATTTTATGACTGTTATAACCTTTTGCAAATAAGATATTTAACCAAACAATACCTTCTGGTAATCCAAATGAAGAATCTGAGTTCCTTCCTCATGGGAAAGTGTCCTAGTTCAGCATAATTCTTGAGTATATCTGCTGCAACTGTCTTCACCAAATCCCAATAAAGATTTCCTATGAAATCCTTCCACTACCAATACCACTCTAGAATATTCTAGGATGTTTTGGAAAACCCAGCCTTTGTAGACAATGTGATAAGCAGGGTCTTGTTGCTGGAAAGCCAAATGTTATCCCCAAGCATCATCTAATTCAATGTCAGCATGAAATTAGCTTCTGAGATTTCCTGATACTATTTGATCAAATTCATCTAGTTTTCTACTTATTATAGTTTTGCAGTAGCTGATGAAGCCAATCAGGCCAAGAACAGCATTCGGCCACCGACATGCCTTACTGTAGATAGGGTGTATTGTCATCTTCCATGTCCAGCCATATATACTGATAAATCACAAGCCTACAGAAGTTCTTATTTTCTTTCAACGCTTTGGAAAATATGATTACAAAACAGCTATGGATTATGTAACTGGATTTAAGAAATTTTGAGCTGATTTTTATGTGTTTGCTGTGGGTCAATAGAGGTTCCCATCTTTGAGTACCTGAAGAAGCCCTTTGGTGTGAAGTTGTATCTTACTGTACCAACTAAATATCAGTTACTGATTAGTTCCTGATGTCAGAATATCTTATTGTAGCTCTTTTATAGTCACTCAAGCTATTTTGCCACTTTTCTCCATAGAAATCTGGTGGTAGTGGTGGTTAAGTTATTCTTTCTCCCTGGTCAGGTAGTGTGGCCACTTTATGTAAACCTATTAACTGGCGAACTGCGCTTTCAAAAATATCCTTAGAACAATTTAGTGCACATGCTACCTTTTTGGATCAATTTCATTGCTTATGCACAGACATTGCCATTTTTCTTAATTTTTTAGGGTAGTGTTCTTGACTTTGATACAATATTAAACTATAAGATGCAAATCCAAGCATGTAGAAAAGAGAATTTGCAACTGTAGTACTAATGTTAGCTTTCACGCACGCTATAAAAGCTTAACCACACTTGATGTGCAATTGTGTGTCTTTATAAAGAATGCTCCCTAGGGGGTTGAATAATTTTGAAACTGCACTAGTTATTAAAATTAACATTTTGTGTGGAATTTAGAGAAAACCCCTGTATTATTGGTTACATTCAGCTGTTTAAAATCCACTTGTATGGTAAATTTATTCCAAACAACTTAAAAGTTGTAGATAGTACTTAAAACCCAAATTGGCACTGGGGGTTGAATAATTTTGGTTGCAACTGTAGGTTTTCTCAGGTTGGATTGTATACCTCATTATGTTTGACTGTCCTTTGTCTTGTCCTTTGTTTCCTTACTGGCAGAAAGAAACTGCCATTTATTTAAAAAAGACTCATATCAGAAACAGGGTGTCATTTCTACTTTGTTGCCTGTTTCCCAGTTTATATATACTCAAAACATCCTCCCCATTTCTGTACATTTAACATTGAAAGTATTAAATGCTTTTGAGGTTAAAAAAAATGCAGGAAAATTTCAGTTTGTTTAAGGTCAAAATGTCAGTCGTTTAAAATTGAGAGAGCAAAGAAAAATAAGGTCTACAATCTAATTAAATGGTGAATAAGACTAGTGGGGAATATACAGCGCCCTCAATAATTATTGGCACCCCCGGTTAAGATGTGTTCTTTAGCTTCTAGTAAATTCATTTTTTCCATATAATATAGGACCACAATGAAAAAAGAGCAAAATCGAGCCTCTAATTAAAGTGCATTTATTGAGTGGGTTAAAAAATCACACATTAAGAAATAATTCTTTTACATAAAATCATGTGTGCCACCATTATTAGCACTCCTGATGTTAATACTTTGTACAACTCCCCTTTGCCAACAAAACAGCACCTAATCTTCTCCTGTAATACATTCTGTACAATTTTCAGTGTGAGAGTATGCTTCTGCAATACAAATTGAATTTTTTTAAGGCTTTCAACACATCTTAACCAGGGGTGCCAATAATTATGGAGGGCGCTGTATCTGGACTCTGTTGTTGACTAATGCAAATGTGAATATTACTGAATTTACCATATGAGTAGACCACAAATAGCTTGACATGCAAGACTACATGACAAGTAGTTCTCAACGATATGCAAAAAAGTCATTGTGACTATTTTGACAGATATTGAGATATGCAGCTTTAGTTGCAATGATAATATTTACTTTTTTCCTGACTGAAAAGGATATGTGAAAATGATAATGTGATTTTTACCCCAGTCTGCTAAACAAGAGCTACACCTTGGGGCATCTTTGTCGCACCACAGTGCTTCATTCAGAATGATAAGTGGTGACACATTTCACCTTTATCAAATAACTGCAGCTCCTGTGATTTCAATAGTGCATCTCTCCATATTGCAATTTCAGTATGATTTAATAAGGGATAGAATATCACAGACTGATAATTAAAAAAAAACAAAAAACTTTTTTTCAGATACACAGATGTGTACCTGAGTTTTTGTGAATGTATAACCTTTACATTAGGAGTCAACTGATGTGGTATTTTGTTTTTCCATGGCTGATATTTATTATTAGTAATTGAGGAGACCAATAACTGATGATGTGTACTGATACAGATTTGCAGTAAAAATGAAACTCCCGGTTTCAAAATTGTAAATTATGTAAACTCCAACACAAAACTTAACTGAAATGTTTTTGTCTGTTAAATTAAAACTATACTTTTAAAAAATGATTTTAAACGCTTCTTTAGCATATGTATGTATATATATATATATATATATATATATATATACATATATAAACTTATTTCCTTTTTGTTATGTCATTTGCACATTCAAGCACATTCTCATTTGAACATTCTGTCCCTCTCTTATCTTGATTTTTTCTGTATTTTCTTATTTTGCTTTGTTTAATTTAATTTTACCTTCACTTTATACCCTAATATTCTGTGCTGTCTTTTTGTTTACTCATGATTTGAATATTCATGCTGCTTTAACAACCTAAATTCCCTCCAGGGATTAATAAAGTCGTCTAAATCTAAGTCAAAGTATCGTTTAGTGTTGATTGGCTAGTACTCATTCAGTACACACAGTGCTATCGGATGGGTGTAACCAATCCGATAGCGCTGTGTGGCTAGAGAATGGTGGCAAGAATTGGAGAGCGGGGACTATGTGAGAGCCAAGGAAGCACATTCCTACATTAATGTATTTTATTCTGAATCACAGTATTCATAAATGGAAAAATGCTGAATACTGGGTCCAGTAATGGCCAGGTCGATAATCAGCTGATCCCTATTTTACATCCCATGAAGAATCTTAGTAAACTAATCGAAACTTCAGAGCACCCTCAGACTACTTTGCATTCACAGTGCAGCTCTGTGGACTGAAGCTGTGGTTTGGCCATTCTTTGTTAGAACTATCATGCATTCTCCAATTATCTCCATAACTGGGTTCTTCTGAGTAACCCGGTTACTTGATGTGTTTGTGGTGCCCGGCAGCTGCCTGTGTGCGTGTTGGCAACGGCTGATCGGCTAACCTGATCCACACCCGGTGAGGCTCCGACCACAGTGATTCAGGAGCAAACCACAAACTCCACTGTAGACTGCCAGACAGCAGCAGGAAGCACTCTCACTGTCTGTCAGCATACTTATGTGCCAATGCATGATTGTATGAATGTTTGTTGTTTCTCAGTTCTTGATGGATTCATGTGTGACCACTGATTAGGTAGAGTGTACATGAGGCATGCAAACTTTTTTCATCTGTGTCAACTTTCTGACTCAGTGAGGCAGCAACCAGCTTTCACGCACTAGCTTTGTTACTTCTTTATACATGTTGCTTTATTTGTCCTGTCTGACGTGTTGTGCCCTGTGATTCCGGTGGCCTAGTTAACAAATTAATGTGAATCCTGTAAAAACCACAGGCTAGCTGCTCAACGGAGAAAAAAAAGGTAGAATGAGAGGGAAAGGGCAGCAGTGGAGCGGTCTGGTGACAGGAGGTAGTGAAATTCAGAGGGAGGGATGGAACTTAGACTTTTACAGATGTGGTTTCTTCCAGATTGTCTGCGGCCCTATAAAAATCACATCACAGTGTGTGTCCCTCACCTGCTCATATTCCTTATTTTCGCCTGCAGCTGCAGTATTGCCCCTCACATATTGCCTGTGGTTGAGAGGCACAGTCTAATGGGTGTTTGTCTCCAGACAGCAGATTCAAAACTCCGTTAAAATAATGGAAAATTAGTTAAAGTTGCTTAACGTTGCTTATAGTAATTGCTTTTAGTGAGTTGATAAGTTGATCGATTAGTGGCTGGTATACTGATTTGGTGGTTCATGGTTGCTTATTTTGATGGATGCTTGCTTTGTTGAAGTGTTAGAGAATTGAAAATCTCAACTTAAACATACAAGATATGTTTTACTGAGGTGAAATACTCAAGTCATTCTATGAATTATCAACCCGGTCTCACGGGGATTCGTGAAACTGTCACGTAAGTTTTAGTTTCGGTTTCGTGCGCACCAACACGATTTCGTCATGTTTTTCGTGCCGCTCACCACGAAATGTTTTTCGCTGTGGTAATCACATCTGAAAGTGGTTTATACCGGCGGATTCATGACGATCTAAGCTGTCCATCGGCGTATACTGCTTGTGTGATCGCGTTTGCGGCCGCTGGCCGCCGGACATTCTTGAAATTCCTATGCAAATTGGTAAGTGTACCACCGGCTTATGGTTAGGTTATGGTTAGGGTTATGGTTAGGGTTATGTTTAGGGACGATGTCATGCAAAATATAGCGTTGGATTCGCCACGGTTTTACATTAAAAATATAATATACACATTCTTCTGAAATACGTTCTGAGTGGCACGAAAAATCCGCCGTTTAAAATACATTGGTGCGCATTTCGTGGTGAGCGGCACGAAAAACATGACGAAATCGTGTTGGTGCACACGAAACCGAAACTAAAACTTACGTGACAGTTTCACGAATCCCCGTGAGATCGGGCTGGAATTATATGTCCTAAGTGGGCACTGCCTGAGTATTTTATTTCCATATTTATAATGGATGTCATGATACCATAACTTTGGTAGTTGGTGCCAATACCACTGAAATTCTACACTTCTCAACACTCTGCATGTTCTCTGTTTGAGCTGCTGAGGTAACTTTGAGGTGTTTCCTCCATTTGTTCCACATGGGACACTGTTTGACTTCTGGTTGTTGGTTATCTAAAACTGGTCCAGCAACAGTGATTTAGTCATTAAATGTCTATACATACATGACATCTGAGGGGTTTTCTTGTCCACATGTCCACAGTCTTCATTTTGACAGCTGCAGTATTTTAGGTACTTTTGTTCTAGAAAATAGTACTGTCATGTTTTATGAATTTTGGTATAGACTTGATACTGAAGTATCTGTCTTGTGGCAGATACTTGAGACTCGTATACAGGACTGAGAAACGCTGAATTAATATTCAGTGAATAAATACTCTTATGTATGTATTTAGAACTTAATCAAAACACATTTGCAAAAAGAATGAGTTGAAAGTTAATTTTTCTTTGATTGTTCAGCTTTAGTTGACTGGTTAGGGGGTTACAGACTGGTCAGTTTTAGTTGTTGGTTTGGTGGTTGGTTGGATGGTTGGGAGATTACTGTTTGCCTGATTGGTGTGCTGGTTGTCTCAATGACTGGTGTATTCATTTTGTGGCTGAATGGTGAATTGCTTTAATGGATGGGTGGTTTGTTGTTGAACTGTTGGGGAATGCAAGGACCTCAGCTTATACATATATGTTTGGGTAAAGTTCAACAGCTTTTTAAATAGGATTGATTTTATCCTTTACACGTCATCTTTGCACTAAAGTTGTTTACACCGTAATCAATGTAATTTTGAACATTCTGAAGTGAATCATTTACACATTGCTGCACACTGTAAATCTTACTGTTACTATCTGTTACTTAAAACTCATTGGATTTATTCCACCTGCTGTTTATTTGGGTTTTAACACTTACTTCTTCTGTGTTGTACCACTTACTGACTTGAAAGACTTGCTTTCTTTTTAAATCTTTTAATCCCTCTTTAAAAACCTCTTCTTGTCAGCATTCACTGTAATGCACCAAGACACCACGCCAAACTCCTCATATGTGAAAACCTCCTTGGCAGTGCAATAGATTCAGATTCTGAATAGTTTAGTCAACTTTTAAATGATATAAACTAAATGTGTTATTTGCACTGCAGTGTAGTAATTAATTTCCATGTACAAAAACTATCGGAAAATGAGGGTGGTAGCTTGCCAGTACGGTAAATTTGCACTTGGCGCATTTGTATTCATAAAACATCATACTTTCTGCTTTTGGTAATTACCTGCTATAGCTTAAGACTATGTTTCCCATGCTGTTAGCACAGTGCACCCAGTTCCTTGACATCTTCTCTTGATACAGATGTAAAAATAGACATACACGAAGACTTTTTTATATGCTTTATACATTATCGATATAATATATGTACCATACTCAAACCAATGGAGATATGTCCTTTTTAAATTTGTCTTATTTTTGCTCTCTTATGATATTTTTTCTTCTTATTCAGCCCCCCTCTCCACTGGGCTGTTCCGTGAGATGGCTGTAAGTTTATGTAGGCCTCAGTTCAGGATTTTCCTACCAGCTTTTTCTCATTAGGGTATTGTAGAAGACTCGAGCTTGGCTGCACAGAGTGGCAACAGAAAGGGGTGGGGGTAGAGAAGAAGGATGAGGACAGGCGTGGACAAGCTATACACTTATTCCTATAGAGTGAAATTTCGCTGGGCGTCTGAATCAAGTGGAACTGTCTTACCCACGTCATAGCCGATATCTCAGTCTCTTTATTCCACCTTCACCTTTTCTTAAACTCCTTCTCCTCTGCTTCTCTCTCCATTCTTGCCACCTGCTTTAGTCTTCATATACGCTTCATATTTCTAGACATATTCCCCTCTTTTCTTTCTCAAACCCTCGAGACACAGGGTTGGTAATCGGATTTACAGTTACTCCACCCTCTGCCTATAGTTCCCGCGATAACTACATTTCCCCCCCTCCTTTCCAACTGTATTTTTCCTCAAACAGATTGATAAGCTCAGCAGGGGATGCCATGTCTGATAGAAGTGCCCTTTTAAGGCCGTGTAACTAACTCAGAACTCAGGTGGCATTGACACACACCAGACCTGACCACTGGCCTTATCTCTGCACCAACACACACATACTCACAAACACTTATCAATGGACAAACATGAAGAGTGGCGAATCAGTCGACTGTCAAATGTAGCTGCGGCAGAGATACCAGCATTGTCAGTAATTCACACCCCCAGAGACACATTCAGAAATACATCTTTCTTGTCACTTTCTGCACTTTTTTGTCTCCCGCTCCACCTCTCTCTCCTCCTCCCTTTCTGTCTCTATATCTCTATCATCAGGACACTAATCAGGATTTTTCCACAGCAGGACTGGAGAGCCTGGTGAGGGAGTGAGGAGAAAGAAAAAGAGAGATGTCCTATTATAGATAACAAATGAGCGATATAAATACCTCTGGGGTCGGGAAGCTTATATAAGAGTCATGATATGTCCGTTGGCCTCTCAGCTGAGTCGAGTGAGCGAGTGAGTCTGTATCTCTGTGCATGTCTGTCATGTCCATAGCCTCGCCCATCTGTAGCTCCACTTTCCGCCATATTAAAACTCTCTCATTAATTTAAACGCAATATATCACATTGCGTAATCTTACAGCAGCAGATTGCATGATAGTGATTCACTGAATTAGCGTTCTGATTCTGCAATGTGTCTGAAGCCTCGCTGCACCGTTAGCCCGGTTTGTTCTGGTTGATGCAGATACAGTGAGTAAAAACTAATGAACTTCACCAGCTACAGTAGGCTGACCACCAGAAGGGAACTGTATGTGTGTGTGTGTGTGTGTGTGTGTGTGTGTGTGTGTGTGTATGTGTGTGTGTGTGTGTGTGTGTGTGTGTGTGTGTGTGCATTAACACATGTGATTGTGTTTTCAGTCATTATGGATAGCTGTTGTGTCTAATCCCCCCATGGTGTGTGTAATTAAGAAGCAGCTACAGAAGGCAGGAGAAACTGTTTGTTTTCTTAAAAGCATGGCCATGTATTGTTGAGCATATGTGGTGTGTGAGCATGAGTGAATGCCCAGTCATTGCAAATCTCTAAACCCCTCCTCCAAACATCGACTATCCAGTCATAGCTTAGGTCCAGTCAAGCTTTCTCCACATGGTGAAATATTGTGCATATGCAGTAAAAAAAAAAAAGAAAAAAAAAGATCTGGTAAATGAATACCTTTGCAAAACCAGCAATTTAAAAAAAAACACAGGCTTTCAAGTAAAAGTGAAGAACCCTTCATGACTGTGTCACGTGTGTAGGCTCAACACTATGTGTGCAGGCTGTTTCTGGAAGCCACAGTGTCACAGTGTGCGAATAGAGTTTAGTTGTAGCAGCTCTGTCATTTGGAGGAGATTACACTCCAGCAACCCTGGCCTAATGTGTTATCTAAAACAGTGGCAATTTTTTCATGTGGTGACCCCTGTTGTTGCCTGTTCCGCGAAGTAGTTATAATTCATCTGACCTTCCAGCCATCTCACACCATTCTCACCCCAAATGTACTCATCCTGTGTCTTTTTCATGTTTAAATTAGCTGCTTCAATTAAATAAATTGCTTTATATAAAGTTCACTTTGTCATGCGGTAAGAGCTAGGTTATAAAAAAATCAATGCTAAAGCACAATTCTAACTATAGTCTTGCTTGTCTATGTCCAAGTGTGAGTTTGATTATTCTCCTCATCATAGGCAAAATAAGTAGCTCCATGTTGCATGTATTTTGACATTTTTTTCTTATATCCATGTCTGCTACATTGATCCACAACTAATAAAGAAGCTGATTTTATGCCTGGATGAGTACCTTTGGTGGCATTTTGCACAATATATGCAGAACTAGCTTAAAATATTGAAAGGTACCATATGCAAAATCCAATTTTTCATTGATTTTGAACAATGCTTGTCTCCAACGTGCCTACAAAGGCACAAAATATGACAAAGACTATCCTTTCGTTTCTTTGCTTCCTACATAGATCATAGGTGTGTCTCTGAATGGCGCATTCAGGTTTGCAGCCTGTTGTGATGTTACAATAGAATAACCACCACCCCCTTGGCTAGCTCCTCCTCGTCAGGGTTCAATGAACAGAGAAGGTGTGAAAAGAGGTGTGTCTAGGGTCATCTTCTTTAAAGACGTGGTCAGCAACAGCTCAGTTTGATTTAAAGCTACAGACACTGAAATAGCCTGAGAACAGTGCTAATAGAGTATAGTACAGTGAAAGATCTGTTTGTATTTTAAGCTGAAATCTGATGTACACATTTTGGAGATACAGGGGACCCAGATTAACTTGTTAAAAAAATATGGTATGGGACCTTTAAAACAGCGAGAAAAGGTTACCCTAGTTTAGACGGCTATCTAGTTACAGCTGCTAAAATTCATCGGTGGTAATTGTCATCTCAGCAAACTGGCTTATTGCTGGCTATAAATGAGAACTGCTTTTATCAACCTTTGTCTGAAAGTGTCCCAGTGTTTCAAAAATTACTTAAAGCCTAGAGTTACCACAGGAGCTACACACAAAGCTTTCATGACCAAGAAGTCAGTGTAAGTGAGTAATGCCAATTTGCCATATTTTGATGAGCTCTTGATTAGCTCATGTATAGGAAAGTGTATGTCTCTCTGTGTGTGTTCTGTGTCCTTACCTTTGTCATACAGTAATTACTCCGCTTCACTTCAGTGCCCTTTAACTGTGATCTGTTTTTCGCAGACAGCGGCTCTAACAATAGATTCACAAACACACACACACACATACACACACACGTCTGGTTCTGCTATTCCCATGGGGACATACCATTGACTCCCATTCATACCTAATCCTAACCCTAACCCAGACCAAAACAATGCCTAACCCTAAAGAAACTTTTTTGCACTTTTACTTTTTTCAGCAACAACAACATGGCCAAGAAAACACTGTTTTCCCCCGAGGGGCCTTATTTTTGGTCCCTACCGTGACACGAGTCCCCACCTATATAGCACATAGTCAGGTTGAAGTCCCCACCGGTATAGATAAAAACGTACACACACACACACACACGTTTGTGTGTCTTGCTATCATTGTGGGTACATACCATTGACTCCCATTCATATGTAACCCGTGACCCTAACCCTAACCTTATCCAAACCCTAAACCTAACCAAAACAATGCCTAACCCTAAAGAAACGTTTTTGCACTTTTACTTTTTTCAGTAACAACAACATGGCCAAGAAAACACTGTTTTCCCCCGTGGGGCCTTATTTTTGGTCCCTACCGTGACACGACTCCCCACCTATATAGCACATAGTCAGGTTGAAGTCCCCACCAGTATAGATAAAAACGTACACACACACACACACACACGTTTGTGTGTCTTGCTATCATTGTGGGTACATACCATTGACTCCCATTCATATCTAACCCCTGACCCTAACCCTAACCCTAACCTTATCCAAACCCTAAACCTAACCAAAACAATGCCTAACCCTAAAAAAACGTTTTTGCACTTTTACTTTTTTCAATAACAACAACATGGCCAAGAAAACACTGTTTAAACTTGTGGGGACCGAAATGGGGTCCCCACAAGTGACATAGTTTTCGGTTTTCCTACAGTTGTGGGGACATTTGGTCCCCACAATATAGCAAAAACATGGGCACACACACACACACACACACACACACACACACACACACACACACACACACACACACACACACACACACACACACACACACACACACACACACACTCACTTTACCGGGCTCTCTCCCCTCAGCGCTTGGCCCAAATCACTGTGACATTTACAGTTTCGCAGCCATTAGAGCTTAATGTCCCAGGGGCGGCTGTGTAGTGGCTGTTCCAGAATCAGATCACAGCATTTTGTGAGAGTTCCGAGCCTCGGCATCCTTTTAAGCACTACACCTGTGCTGGGATCAGCTGAGGAGAGAACGGGATCAAGTCCCATGAGCCTGGAGCTTACTAGATTTAAAGGCAGTTACAAGGACAGGTGAAACAGGTGTAATCCCTTAGACTGACAAAGAGAAATAGTCACAGATCAGTCATTCTTTTAAAGATTTCAGCTAAACCAACTGTGTTTCTTTAGTGGACTTTATGGGATATGGATTTGCTTATGTTATTAGTTAGTAGCAGTTGCTATCAACTGCACTTTGAAATGTCAAAAATATATTGTTTGGAGTTTTATTTTGTGCCATTTAAAAATGTTGGAGGATTCTTTTGTAAATACATATACAAGTATTGAGGCAGGAGGTTGGCAACAAAGAATATGTGTAAGCAATACCATTAACATGAAAAGCACTCAGAGAATGCAATACTCCACCAAGGCTGCTCTGTTATCATTTCCGACAGATGAAATCTTCAATAAAAAAATGACCTTGTGCTGAGCACAGGCATGTGTTATGCATATGCACGTTATGTATTTATACTGAATCACATGTAAATTACCCTTATAAAGGTCTGTTGATCAGTTCATCAGTTTTGGCAAGCCTTTGTTTTGCTAGTGTTAAAATAACCCTTCCATCCAGGCTTATATTTCGAAGGCGTATTTTGAATGCTACGGACATTTATTTTGTAACCATTCCAGTGGCACAGGAAGTGTTTCTCTAAGAAGAGGTTTATTGACATGACGAAGACACTGCCGAAAAGTCCGAAAGTTCACGTGACGATGAAAGATGTTGCTGTCTAGCAAAGGATGTGTCTAAACTTAGAAGCAGCTAGCTGGAATGGGGGCAAGCTCTTACGGTGAAGAAATGAGTGAAGGACAGAAAGGTAAATTTGTGTTCAAAATAAGGCTGAACTCAACGTGTCTGGCTGGGGTTTGCTACATTGCGTGGCCTAAATATGTAGTGGGTGGCAGGAATTGATGGGACTTAGAATCACCCCACAGTTTAATCATTTGTTCCTTGTATGATTTCAAACTGATAAATCACAGTGAATTTGTAGTAGGATCACAATCATGTGATAACTGACAGGTAACTGACAGTGTTCACGTTATGGTTAGAGAGACGACGTGCCAGCAGCTGTATCTCCCAATGGGAAATCCTTAACAAAGACGTGGATCCAGACTATAAACCACATCAGTGCCAAAATCTAATCACTTGGTCCTTGTGTCATTTCTGACTTTCCATGAAAATTTAATCCAAATCCGTTTTTCGTTTTTGAGTAATGTTTCACACAGACATATTCACAGACAGATTCAGAGATTCACAGACAAACGTACGCCGATCGTCACATAACTCTGCCGTTCCTTGGTGGAGTAATAATGGCTGCTCTCATTTGGACGCTCTAGTTTTAAGGCTGTAGTATTGTGCATGCTGGCTCACAGACATGGGTTACTGGGACACTTAAATAGAACACAGCCTCTATTATGTTATTAGTTTCACTTGTGCTTTCCCTGTTTTGACTACACTAAAAACCTGCTTATTTGAATATATCCAGATTTATGGAATTATGTACATTTTAATGTACACTGCTTTTCAAAAGTTTGGAGTCACTTAGAAACATCCCTATTTTTGAAAGAAAATCTTTTTTTTTTCCAATGAAGATAACATGAAATTAATAAGAAATGCAGTCTAGACATTGTTCATGTGGTAAATGACTATTCTAGCCGTAAACGGCTTATTTTTAATGGAATCCCAGATAGCAAACTATGGGTGAATCAATGTTGAATCTATGTTGAGACCTAACGTCAAAATTATACAGAAAGCACAAGGTTGATAAAATGTTGAGTCAACGTTTGCTTTTCAACCATAAATCACACTTTACCCAGATAGCAAAAGATGTTAAATCAATGTTGAATTAGGGTTAAGAAGGTTGAATTGTGGTTACGGTTGAAGATTGATGGTTAGATCAACGTTGATTCAACAACATTTTGTCAACATTGAAGTTTGTGTTTAAAAGATACCATTGAATCTACATTGTATTTTGGTTTAATTAAAATGTTTGACAGGTCAATGTTTAATTAATGTTGAATCTATGTTTGCAAACATGTAATCTATGTAAGCAAATGTTGACTCAACATTTTATCAACCTTGCACTTTCTGTATAATTTCGACGTTAGGTCTCAACATAGATTCAACATTGATTATTGATTGTGATTGTTTGCTATCTGGGATATCTACATAGGAGTACAGAGACCCATTTCAAGCAACCATCACTCCTGTGTTCTAATGCTACACGACAGGCTCCCGGAGGAGCGGCAGTAGAGGGGGGAACGCACCGGCACTCATGGCGATCCGCAGAGAGACTCATCTCATTCATGCAGATCACCTGCAGCAGACGTGACTGATCAGACTGCTGGTAGGAAGATACTGAACCAGAGACAATTAACATTAAATAAGCATTCATCACAATCATAATTTTTGTCTGCTAACCACTATACGAAAATAACTGACCGCGGCCTTTAAAATTTAAAAATGCGCTCTGCTCTTAAAAGACGTAGCGCACTTATGTGTGCTGTTTTCTCCACTCACAGAAAACAACACATGGACAAAATCAATCACTTTCATATTGGACTAATCTAAAATGAGGACACTTTATCTTACTATTATGAATAAGTAAATTTAAACAAATTTTGCTCTCACACCTGTCTGATCACCCAGCCACTGAGCAGCATCTACCATACTCTGCGCTGTGTGGCGTTCAGGAAACATTGGTAAATGTCCCTCGATAAGTAAATGAGGTGTTTCACCTGTAACCAGGTAGGTGCAACGAACTTACAATGTGTATCACATTTTATTATCAAAGACAATAACGGGGAGGGGGTGCGAGCAGAATTAAAAGATCGTATTTGACATTACTAAAGTAACTGCAAAAAATATCTTAAAAATGTACTATTGCAAAAGTTAGTCTGGAGTATCAGTATCGATATCAGCGATACTGATACTCCCTGTATTTACTTGGTATCGGATCGATCAGCCCGATCTCACGAGGATTCGTGAAACTGTCACGTAAGTTTTAGTTTCGGTTTCGTGCGCACCAACACGATTTCGTCATGTTTTTCGTGCCGCTCACCACGAAATGCGCACCAATGTATTTTAAACGGCGGACTTTTCGTGCCACTCAGAACGTATTTCAAAAGAATGTGTATATTATATTTTTAATGTAAAACCGTGGCGAATCCAACGCTATATTTTGCATGACATCGTTCCTAAACATAACCCTAACCATAATCCTAACCATAACCATAACCCTAACCTAACCATAAGCCGGTGGTACACTTACCAATTTGCATAGGAATTTCAAGAATGTCCGGCGGCGGCCGCAAACGCGATCCCACAAGCAGTATACGCCGATGGACAGCTTAGATCGTCATGAATCCGCCGGTATAAACCACTTTCAGATGTGATTACCACAGCGAAAAACATTTCGTGGTGAGCGGCACGAAAAACATGACGAAATCGTGTTGGTGCGCACGAAACCGAAACTAAAACTTACGTGACAGTTTCACGAATCCCCGTGAGACCGGGTTGGATCGATACCAAATCTTGCAGTATCGCACACCACTAATTGTGTTAACTAATTGTGTTGAAAGGCTAACTAATGGTTAGAAAACCTTTGTGCAATTATGTTAACACATAAATAAAAGTGTCAGTTTTCATGGAAAACATGAAATAGCCTGGGTGACCCCAAACTTTTGAACGGTTGTGTATAGGAAGAGGAATGTGAAAGAGACCTCACTGATTGGTCCCATTTTACATGAGCTGTCGTGACAGTCTGTTGATGTCACCAACCTTTATATATTTCAAGAATTTGTTATTTGGGGATATGGTTGTTAGATAAGGGAATTCATGTGACAGCTAGATGAAAAGATTGATCCCTCTAGCATGTTTGTACACTAAATATTAATACAGCTAGTTAGCTTAGCTTAGCAAATAGAGTGGAAGCAGTTACCCTGGCTCTCTATAAAGGTGACATACTTCAATGAATACCTCCAAAGTTCACCAAGGAATTCATTATATGCCATTTTATCATATCAGTCATATATTTCTAATTTAATTTCAATGTTCACCTTTTATCTCTATTTTTGGTCTCCATCAATCCATAGGAAAAAATTTCTAGCTCTTTTGGTGCCAAAAGATCCACTAGCTACTTGCTACCTTTGTCTTTCCTGTACTAAACATGTAGTATACATTGGGTTTTATGGCTTATTGTAAAAGCTTTTCTTACTGGACGTGTGGTTAATGAGTGCCTTGAAAGTGAACGAATGGCACTGTACATATCTGGGAAGCTAAATCAATCTTACAGCAGGAAGATGCTAATTATGACTGGCAACCGCTTTAACATTACTTTAGCCTATTTTTAATGACAGATTTATTGACATCTGCACTTCTAGTGCTGTGACAAGTCATATGCGTGGTGCTAAAAGGTTAGGTTTGGGAAATGGTTTGCCGGTTTGCTTAGACTGTTCATGAGTGAAAAATGTAATATATGCTGATCAGCCACAATATTAAAACCACTGACAGGTGATATTCAATTCAATTCAATTTTATTTATATAGCGTCAATTACAGTCAAATTGTCTCAAGACGCTTTACAGAACCCATATGCCTGACCACCAGAGCAAGCCCAAAGGCGACAGTGGCAAGGAAAACACCCTTTTAACAGGGAAGAAACCTCGAGCAGAACCCGGCTCTATATAGGGGGGACCCATCTGCCTGCTGGCCGGGCGGGTTGAGAAGGACAGAGGAGGGCAAGGGGGAGGGATGGGAGAAAAGGGAGGGGTGGGAAAGCAAGGAAAAACACAACACACATTTGGATACATGTATGACAGGATATGTGACACAAACAAAGAATGGCTTGAGGAATGCGACCAGGAGCCTGGGCATTGATCTGGCCCCTAAACTCCACAGATCTCTGTCCAGTTCATGTGTAGAATGTACTGGAGCAAGCCTGATCCAGAGAGGCCCCATCTTGAAAACACAGAACACCCAAAGATCCTGTGTCCATGGCATGACGGGTCAAAGCTATTTTAACGACATGAAAGGAACTTAAAAAAATATTAGTCATGTGATTTTATTGTTGTTGCTATTGCTGGATTATTCATATTACATTTTGTATGCTGCATTATACTGTACAGATTGAATATTGCTTTTCATTACTGCCTCAGATGAAGTCATGCTAACCCAGACTCTCGCCTAGTGTCAGCTGGAATAGATTCCAACCCCTCGCGACCCTCTGCAAGATAAAGTGGGTAATAAATGCATGGATGAAGTCATGCAAGATTAACAACTAAATTGGGAAGTGAGAAGTATGAAAAAAAGTTGGGAAAAGCAATAAAATATTCTATGCACTGTATTGCGAAAGCCCACCAGCTAGCACAAAGAGTCACACAGCAACAACGGCTTAGTAGAATGTGAAAAAAATCTACAATACTCGCATCCTACACACATACAAATGATAGGTAAACGGAAACAGCTCGACCCTCTTCCTCCATTACACATATTGCTCCCTCACATTCATAAATGTGACAATATCATTTCATGGAGAAAACTGCATGCGCTTCACCCAAGGGTGCAGACCATCCCACATGCAGGATGAGGAAGAGAGCGTGATCTGCTTTTTGTCTTGATTAATATTTCCTCTTAGTCACCAGTATATGATCACCCCAGTTCTCTCATTTCTACTCCCCTGTGTGTGTGTGTGTGTGTGCTTGTAACAAGTGTGCATACTGTTGCGTATCATGCTGTAAGATCTGGTCTTTATTAGTCTTTATGTTACCATGGGCTTACACAGCAGAGCTTGGCCCAATATACAAGCACACAGGGAGGTCTCAATGCTCAGTTGCATGTGTGTGTGTGTGAGTTTTGCAATCATGCCATACATACAGTTTGCAGATGTAGACTGAGAGGGAAACCCTGTCTGGTCCCTGGAGGGGTGTGGGCCTGTTTTGTGCAGGTACATGTGTGTGTTAGTGATGTGAAACAAACTTGTATTGTGTTTGTTTGTGCATTCCTGTGCCTGCATATTTGTCTGTATTTATGCATTGTGTAGTTGACTTGCCATACGTGTGGTTGTGTGTTTGTTTGTATACAGTAAGCCTGCTTTTAAATGTTTCTTTATTGTATGTTTGTCAGTAGTGGCTCATGCAGTCTATCTGGGGGTGTGTGTTGTACTTTCAGATACACACATATATACACGGAGCACAGGGAGGGGTGCCTCGGCGCTCGTGGTTTCGGTGTCCCTCGTTAACTTGCTCTGTTCAGGATTTCCTACAAGATGTGGCTACAAAACCAGTTCCAGACTCCTCCGTCTCTGCTCCTCGTCTCCCTTCACTTCCTCCCTGTCTCTTTGTCTTTTGTGAGAGAGGGAGAGAGATGCAGAGGCAGGCGAGAGAGAGAGCGAAAGAAAGTCTGCTTCTAATTTAAAGTGTTCCTTGGCTGTCTTCCTCAGGGTCCTAACTCCCCTCTGTGTCGAGGCAGGCCGCCAAGTGCCTCTTTAAGAAAAACACAAATGAAATTCATAAATAAAACTGTGTGCCTGTGGCTCGCAGGGGAGCCCTTGTTGTTTGCCCTTATCCTTCTTATTTGTACGTGTGCATTACACGAAAGCTGCTCTCATGCTGATAGAACATCATGTGTCCAAATTGGGGCTGCAACAAGGAATAGATAAAATCGCTAAAAATCGATTATTAAAAGCGTTGTGTCACGTGATTCATACTTCACTTGCCATGTCGTAGAGCCATCTACTTCACCTGGAGAGCTTTGTAAATGCCGGCAGATGGCAGTGTTGCCAACTCCTCAGTAAGGAAAGTAGCTATTGGCTGTGCTAAAAGTCACTAGAAGTTGCTAAATGACATCATCGCCTAATTTGCATAATTTCCTGTTTGCATGCTATTATAGTCAGCATTTTAGGAGAGAGGAGTAACATTGTGGGAGAGACAAAAAAAAAAAAAGAGTATAAAATACCCAAAATATGTGTTTGAACTAGAGACTAAATGCAGCGATTTATTTTAGTATGACAGTGAATTAACATTTTCATTTATATTCCACTATGTAAGCAAGGATTGGATCTGCAGCGATTTTGTGCATGTGCGATTCATCTGCCATCTGGCAGTGATGTAGGTCTCATAGACTGTATGTATGCATACATAGACTGTCTTTATATACAGTCTATGGTAGGTCTCAGTGGGACTGCTGCGGGGTTACTGGAATGACCACCTGTGCTTTGTGAAGGGGAGGAGCTCACAGCAGCTCACCTGCTGCTCGTTGAGGACAATAACTACAGAACGATCCGAGCTTTCATGTCAGAGTCTCCAAAACGCCAGAAAAAGTTGCTAGATTTGTCGCTGCTTGCTTTTGACAAAAAAGGTCGCCAGGAGGCTTTGGAAAGTCGCCAGATTTAGTGAGAAAGTCGCCAAGTTGGCAACACTGGCTGATGGAATAAAGTTTTGTTGTTTTTAAAAAAAAAAAACTCCACCTGCAGAGCGAGTTGAACACAGTGAGGTGGATGTAGAGCAGAGGCAGTATTTTCAAAGGAAAAGTAAATTCAACAAATAAAACAAGACCAACACGGAGAAACAGTTTGACCGAAGTCCTCAAAAGTGTCGGAGCACTTCACGCTTCACAAAACAAAAAACATGCGTAACATGCAAGCTTTACACAACTGATATGAGATGACACGGGAACACCATGATCATGATGAAACCTGAAATGCAACATGTCACCGATGAGAATGAAGGGCCCTTAACAGCAGAGTAAGTCACTACTATATCCTACGTTTGTTCCTTTTTAAAGTGAGGAAACGTAATGTTAGTCTCTCTTGCTTGTTAGCTAATAAATGACAGTGTTAGGGCGTGTGTGTGTGATACTGTTATTTCACTTTAATCAGCTAAAGCAGGATTTGGATGTGCTTTATAAATAAAGGTAACTTGCACACAGTGATAGTAATTTTAAGATTGAGCCTCAAGTTTCAATTTTCTGACAAAGTCTGAGTGAAGACACCGGTCTGTGTTGGAGTCAGGCAGGATGAATTGCATTTAGACAGGGGTTAAAGTAACTTATTACATCTGCTCAGTTTATGTAATGAAGTTTTTTTTATAGTGCTTGTACTGTGTGTGTGTGTGTGTGTGTGTGTGTGTGTGTGTGTGTGTGTGTGTGTGTGTGTGTGTGTGTGTGTGTGTGTGTTCTTGTACTTGCTACATTGTGAGGGCCATTTTATGCATTTAACTATCAAAGTGAGGACATTTTGGCCGATCCTCACTTTGAAACAGCCATGTCTGAGGGTGAAGACTTGTTTTTAGAGAACAGGTATGAATTGAGGTTTGGTTAGGGTTAGGGAAGGATTAAGTTTAGGCAATCAGTTATGATAGTTAAGGTTAGGGTAAGGCTCTAGGAAATGCATTACGCTTATGGATGTCCTCGTGTGTGTGTGTGTGTGTGTGTGTGTGTGTGTGTGTGTGTGTGTGTGTGTGTGTTTTATGTTTTGCTCTTTGGGCTACTTCCTTGCCTTAACCTAATACTGCAAATAAAGCAAGATAATTATTGAGTTGTTGTAAATTGTGCTATAATACATACTCATACTATACTATCTTTCTCATTTCATCAACAGCAAAAAATGACAGGCTTCATGATGAGAAGGACATCATGTAACCACAGCAAGCAGCTGTCTGGACTGATCATCACTGACACAAGGCCTCTGTCGATGGTTGAAGACAAAAGCTTCACTACAGTGATCTTAATTGCTCTGTCAGTCCAAATCTTCTCTTTCTGAAAAAAGTGGTGGAAATTAAAAGTGTGTTTTTTTAATCCGATTCATCGATTAATTGAAAAAAAAATAATCGACCGATTAATCGATTATTAAATGATTGTTAGTTGCAGCCCTAGTCCAAATGCAGTTTGCTTGTCCCACCTATTATTATGAGTTTGCCAGCTCTTTATAAGGTGTGTTTTTGTGGCAGAGTTACCTCTTTTATGGTACACAGCATTATACTGATTCATCAATATATATTATACTTATACATTAGCAAGAAATTCAGTTGAGGATGTGTTGATAGATAATATAACGAGATGGGATTGTCTGTTTTTGACACTCATAAGTGCCTAACAAATGAAGGTACCTCATCATATTGATGCAAGTCAAATATTGCCATCAGGCATCCCTGTTCGTTGATCTCCAGAATTAATAGTAATGGTTTAATACAACCAGAGCTATTACAAAGACACAGTACATTACATGCACTAAACCAACCAGGTTAAAGCCACGTTTCTTCCTTTAGATCAGGGGTGTCAAATGTGCGGCCCACAGGTCAAAACCAGCCCATCAGAGGATCCAATCCAGCCCATGGGAAAATCACAGAGAAGACATAAAGTGCAAATTTTAAACTTGTAGAACTATAAATTTCAGTTAATTTCTAGACCATAACAAGTTGTTTTGATAATAAAATACTATATTGCTCATTGTTCTTTTTTCATTTTGTGTTTCATTTATGTAATTTTTTGTCACTTTGTGTCTCGTTTTTGTCGTTTTGTGTTTCCTTTTTGTCTCGCTTGTGTCTTTTGTCTCATTTTTGTCATTTTGTGTTTGTTTTGAGCATCGTTTTTGTCATTTTATGCTTTTTTGTCTCGCTTGTGTTGTTAGTCTGTCTCTGTCGTTTTGTTTGTTGCTTGTGTCATTTTTAAACACGCTTGACGTACATCAGCAGGGTTACTGCAATCGCTTCGGTATCTGGCTGGCTGGGTATGTATGTTTGTATGTCCGTTCCGATATCTCTGCAAGTGCTGAAGTCAGGATGATCAAACTTGGCAGTGATGATCAGTCTAAGGTCCCCTGCTCAGGTGTGGAGTTACAGGACAGCATATCAAGTAGGAAGGGATATACGTAGGATGATCAAAATTGATACAGAGTCATATGCAAGTATTTAATGCCATCTACTGAAACTCGCCAGGAGATGGCGTGGTTCTACCCTCTACTGAGATCTCGTCTAGTTTGTCTAGTTTTTGTCTTTGGTCAATTTTTTTGTCCCTTTCTAACTTTTTTGTCTAATTTTTTGTTCGTGTCATTTGTCTCATTTTATGTAATTTTGTATTTCATTTTTGTAATATTTTGTGTTTATTGTTTTTTGTCTGACTTTTGTCACTTTGATCGTACAATATAATACTACATCATTCAGTTCCAGATACCTGTGACTAAGTGTTTTGTGCCTTTGTAGACACATTGTGATCTGTAGGTTTTAAGGTGTAAATGATAAACTGAGGCATAATACTGTTGAAATTGAACTTAATTTTCTTGTTGTTGTTCATAATGTTTTGTAAAAAGATAATTTCCTTTCTTTTTCTTTTCTTTTCTTTTCTCTTTATTTGTTTCGGAGGGACACTGCACATTAATAAACATTTTATATACATAAAAAAAATGTAAATGCACCCGAATTAGCCAAAAGGCTAGTTTGCATCGGCTGTCCCCCCTGCCAGAATTAAAAGGCCAGTGCCTGGTAGGAAAGAGATAAAAATAATAGACAATATACAAATGCAAAGTACAGATACCATGCAAATCAACAATAAAAATACAAGAAATGCATTAATAAACAGCTAGATACATAGTATCATACTATGTGACCCAGTCTCATACTCATAGCATATATAAAAAATTTAAAAAAGTTACACGTTAGTACATAAGATTTCTACCTAACATATATCATATACATGTGGTTACAGTAATGCTCGATGCTCAGAATCAGAGCAAAGAAAAACCAGTTCAGGCTCCAGCAGATGTAGGATTCAATGTTCACATCTTTGACTATCGATTAGCCAACTCTTGAGTTTATTTTTGAAGGAGATGTATGAGCTGGATTCTCTGATGCTTTGTGGGATCTTATTCCATTCTTGAGCCGTCTTGTAGGAGAACACAGACTGTCCAAATGCACTCCTTCGAAGAGGAATTTGACAGTCACCTCTGACTGCTCCTCTCGTTACAGTCGTTGGAGATCGAAAGTGTATTAAGTCACAGAGCGGAGAGGGGGCAGAGCGCTGATGTATCCGGAACATTAGGCAGCAGGTTTTAAAAATAATGAGATTTTCCCAGCTTAACAGTCTGTATTTTTGCAATATCGTGCAGTGATGGTATGCTCTGGGTTTTTTATCCAAGACTTTGAGAGCTTGTTTATATAGAGACATGACCGGTGCTAAGGTAGTGCTGTTAGCAGTGAATCAAGTGGATAAGCAGTAGTTTATATGGGATAAAATAAGACAAAACATGTACATTTTTGCAGCTTTGGTAGTCATATGATTTCTTAGATGACGAAAATTTGCCAAAGCAGACCTTATATTTCTACAGATCTTGGAGACATGATTTTTAAATGTGAGATTACAGTCAATCACAATGCCTAAGTATTTGTATTCCTTTACTATTTGTATTCTCTGTCCACCAAATAACACTTCAGGGTCTTCATAAGCTTTATTTGTTTTATCGAAGAACATAGCAACTGTTTTAGTAGTGTTGAGTTGTAGGCAACAGTTGTTCAGCCACTCACTTACTGTGACCATGGTATTTGTGAGTAGTGTAGCAGCTTCTCTGTGGTTTCGACCTTTAACAAAAATGACTGTGTCATCCGCATACATAAGTACTTCACAGTCCTGGCACGCGGACGGCAGGTCGTTGATGTAAAGACTAAAAAGGATTGGGCCTAAGACTGATCCCTGTGGAACACCTGACATAAGGTTTTTATAGCTGGACATAGAATTAAGGATTTTAACACACTGAGTTCGATTGGAGAGATATGATTTAAACCAAGTAGATGTGGATATAGAGAAATTAAATTGACTTAATTTAGCCAGTAAGACATTATGATTGACTGTATCAAACGCTTTCTTAAGGTCAAGAAAGACAGCACCAACTACACCACCTCGGTCGATCAAGGATTTGACCCTCTCGGCGAAGTAAACAGTTGCAGTTTCTGTGGAGTGGTTGGCCCTAAAGCCATGCTGCATAGGATGTAATAGTTGATAAGTATTAAGATAAGAGATTAATTGTTTTGCCACCAGTTTTTCAATTACCTTGGATATAACAGGAAGTATACTTATGGGCCTATAATTTGACACTAATTCAGGGTTGCCACTTTTGAGGATGGGAACGATAGCAGCTGGTTTCCAATGTTCTGGGAAACCACCCTGACTCTCAGAAAATGAAATATTTGCAATGTGAGTTGTCTGTTTCTTCACCAGAGGGCACAAGTCCTTGATCATAGCAGAGTCCATTTCATACACATCTCTAGATTTTTTGGTTTTAAGCGAGTCAATTACTTTTTGCATTTGTGATTGTCACCTTTTCAAGGTTGAAGCTATTTTGCTCTGGGTTTGGAGCAGTGATGTTGTAAATATAAGGATTTGAAAAGCTGCTGGCAATGCCAGCTACAGAATCAACGAAGTACTCATTAAAAGATTCAGCCACCACAGACGGTTTGCTTATTATGTTACCATCAATCCTTAATTCGATCTGTTTTCTTACATTATTTTGTCCAATTAGTTTCTTAATTTCTTGCCATATAATTTTGGGATTTCCTTTAGAATTCTCTATTATTTCCAGAAAGTAATTTGCCTTGGCTTTTCTAATTTCTCTGGTCGTTTGATTTCTTAGTGAAGTGAATTTAAGCCTATCCGTTATCAGCTTCGATTTCAATGCCTTTTTTAGAGCCCGATCTCGTTCCTTCATATTTTGACCTAAACTCTTGTTTATCCATGGGAGGGAGGCCTTTTTATATTTACTTCTAAATTTCTTTGAAAAGTCCCTGATTGTTTTATTTAATCTTTCTGTAAGGCACTCGCTAGTGTACTCCAAACTGTCGGATACCAACAGGTCATCCCAATTAATATCCTTTACAGCATTTTTAAAATCTTCCCTTTTGTTATTTGGTATCTTCATACATTCTAAATTCAATTTTGCGTTAGAGCTCCTTTTATGTAGTTTTCGTGTCATTAAAATCATATTGTGATCAGATAGCCCTGTTAGAAGATTGTATGAGTTGCTTATTCTTTCAGGCTTATTGCTAAAAAGAAGGTCTATCTGGGTTGAGGAAGAATTAGTGAGTCTAGTGGGTCCATCAATTATTTGTTTTAAATTAAAGCTGTCAGTTACCTGTTTCAAATGCTTCCTTGAGGATCTGCTTAGCCAATTAACATTTAGATCACCCATTACAAGGACTTCTCTGTTAAAATTACATTGAAGTAATAGTTCTCTAAACTTCTCATAAAAACTACCATTTGCTGAAGGGGGACGGTAAATCACTTTAAGGGTGAATGACATTGAAGATGACAGTACTATAATTAAACCAAGACATTCCAGTTCACAGTTTGCAAACGTAATCACATTACAGCAAATTGTTTCCTTTACATAACAGAGAACCCCACCACATTTTCCTTGTTTTCTATCATTTCTGTAAATGTTAAAGCCAGGCACATTCAAACCGGCTGTTGGCGAGTTTTCATTTAACCAAGTTTCAGACATTTCGAGGAAGTCCACATTGGATTCATACAATAGATGTTGAACTTGCTCACATTTAGAGAGGATACTTCTAATGTTTTTATGTCCACCTAGAAGTCCTTTGGGTTTGCTGTGAGGATCCCAAACTAGTCTAGAGTTATTTACTGTGTTAAAAAACCTTCCTTTTCCGATGCTTGGCTATAGCTTGGTTAATGCAGTATGTCTTTACTTGCGTTTTACTGAGGGCTCCATCTGCTGCTCCACACTCGGCCATCGTCGCGGGAGCTAACTGCTCAGCTAGCGTGCCAGCAAGAGCAGTTGCTGGTCCACCAGCTGCTCTGCACCCTGCCATCGGCATGTACCCTCGGAAGGTCCGCTGCAGCAGCTCAGCTGGTGTCTCGGCTGCTGCTGCTGATATTAGCTGCTCAGGTAGCGGGCGCACGTGGCCTCATGGAGATGGTAGCCGCTGGTCAGGCAGGTCCTCGGTCACCGGCGTCTGCTCGACAGACAGCCCCGCTGGAAACAACCGCACGTTATGTCCCGCGGTGAGATCACCGCAGCCAGGCTGCCAGGCGCACCGCTGCTCTCCGTGCCGACATCCCCAATGCCTGGCCCCGGGCACTGATGCACGTCCCTGGATAGCAACAGGTAAATCGTGATGATGATGATGTTGCGGTCACGTTGATGTTTGCCTTTGGTGTTGCTGGAACACTTGTATTGGTGTTGTCCAGCGGTGGAAACAAACGCCTTCATTAGCGTATATTTGCCGTACCCGAAGTGTTTGACATAGTTGCCGTTAACAGTGAGTTTGCCTGCGTTTTCCTCAGTGTGAAACAAAGGACCCATGTCTAGAGGGTTTAGATTTAAAATGAGTCCAACAGTTAACAGCGTTAGGAGAGCTCCTGTCGCACCCGACCTGACTGCCGCCATCTTCCTCTGTTGTCCTAAATGTGAACATTTTCAGAGTTGTGCCTTTTTGCACTACAACAAAGGAAAAATTTGGAATTGTAGTTATTTATACGTTGATATGCTCTGATTTTACTGGTCCAGTCCACTTGAGATTAAATTGGGCTGAATGTGGCTCCTGAAATAAAATGAGTTTGACACCCCTGCTTTAGATGATTGTTTAAATGCCAAGTAAATGAAAAACTTGGTTTACACAGTTGAGATAGTGGTTTACCCATAGCCCGTGTAACCTGGTTTATCCGAGTAACATTGTTGCTTCAGTGTTTTGTTCCAAGAAAAAAATACATTAAAGGTCAAGAACTATAAGGTACACTAGTTTTGTGTCATATTCTTATGGCTTACAACTTCACTATCGAGTTAACTGAAGCCGCTGTCTCCCATGCTGTGGTGGGCTCAGGGTTTCTAAATGTAAGCCCACATTTCCTCATTTTCTGTCAAATATTTCTGCTTGATTAGTTTCTTCACTCACTGCTCTGCTGGTTTTGGCTTTAAGTGAACACATATACACAGACTTGTTGTTTCGCTGCTTAATCATTGCACATTTGTCAGTATTTTTTTCATATTTTAATTTGACGGGTTTGCACCTTTGATGCTTCACAATAAAATTGAACAAAAACACACCATTCACAGATTTCCCTAGAGCAGAATCTGTTATCTACAGCTATGACGGTAAACGAACGCGAGGTCAGATAAATGAACATACACGCAGTGAATGAACATGCTGAGTCTGCTTTTCTGATGCCAATACAGGAGGAGAAAGTTGGGGAGGTTTTGCAGAGATGTGGGCAATGAAGGCCGCAGTGGAGCTGAGAAGGAGTGTTTGACTCTAAGAACTGCTTTTGTTGATTTGTTGACTGACGTGCTTCTGTGCACTTGGAAGGTTTTTGCCAGAGTTGACTCCTTCATGTACCTCAAAGCTTCATTTTTTCCATCTATCTTTGTGAAAATCTCTTGAAGGAAACTGCTGCTGTTCTGCTTCTATTGTGCACCTGACCATTTGTATTATATAGCTCTTGTTTCTACCAGTGTCTCAGAATATTTAAATCAATCACTCTCTCAATACTTTATCCTCCTCCTCTTTCCTTTTTGCTCATCTGTTTTTCGCAACCACAATGACTCGAGTGGAATTGCTTTGATTTGAATTTTTAAAGGAGATCGAAAGAGACTGAGGAAGTCAGCCATGCAAGAAACATCATCTGTTCAGCCTCCTATTTTTCCCATCCCGCTGGTGAAAAAATAATGTTTTAGCAAATTCTGACACTCGAGGAAAACAGTTTAAGTGAGAAGCGTAGACAAAACAGGGAGTGGAGATGCACAGGTGGCAGAGAAGCATTTATATAAATGTAATATTGGTGCTATTCCTCCAAGAGCCTCAAGGTCATTCCTGATAGGTCGATTTGGTTCAGTGGAGCAGCTTATTGGTCATTTTTCTATGACGGAAGCTGCATAATTTGTATCCCAGCGAGGCCTCTGCTGTACCCTCATGCTCCGAGCTTGTGGGGATAATGTTCTGAGCTTGTCTGTATTAGCAGAGCTTATGATAACACATCCACAGACGGCCAATGTCTCACTGTGTGTTTGCATTATTGAGGATCTCAATCCCCACAAGGTAGGGCTAATTGGACATGCTACATCTCATCCCTTTAGAGTAATGGGAAGGCGGTTACCCCTGGAGGAATCATCTTTGACACCCGAACCAGTCTTCTATTGACTAAACTTGATACTTTGACCTCAGCTTAATGACTCGCTGACCTTATCGATGACACACTCACACAGAACACCTGCACAGGGTGAAGGTCTTGTGTTTTTTTTTTTTCCTCAGTAGTTTGCTTTTTTTCATCTCACATGTGCATACTCTGTCACACAGTTCCCCTCATCTACAGGTGGTAACATGTGGCAATCCACCAGCAAATGGCTTTACTATTGAATGAATCACATTTGGACATATCTGTCAGTGGCAATTTCATATCGTGGCACACAGGTAATCACACACAAACTCATCACACATTGTCACGTCAGTTAAAGGGGAACTTTGTTTTTTTTCAACCTGGGGTCTGTTTTCATATGTCATTTCATACATGTGAGTGATGGAGAAATTAATTTTCGATATAGCTCCAGTATTTAGCCAGGCAGGCAGCTTCGCAGCTCAGCTCGCGAAAAGTATGGGGTAGCTTGCCTTCCCCAGCGTCAAAGTCCGCCCTAACGTGCTTTTCTAGCTGGACGCTAGAAATCAAATCTCGTTCCGAAATCGTGCGATAGCTCGCACCAAAACTTTCTAGCGTCCCGAGATTTGGATACAGACCACAACAAATAGCGATCGCCAAGTAATGTGGAGATTTTCATTCTCTAGTATGTTGTGGGACACTCATTGAGACTATCCGAGCCGGTCAGTGTGGGAAAAAAAGCACGTTAGGGGGGACTTTGACGCAGGGGGGCAAGTTGCCCCATACTTTTCGCTAGCTGAGCTGCGAAGCTGCCTGCCTGGCTAAATGCTGGGGCTATATCGAAAATTAATTTCTCCATCACTCACATGTATAAAATGACATATAAAAACAGACCCCAGGTTGAAAAAAAACGAAGTTCCCCTTTAATAAGAGAAGCACTCAGAGAGGACAGTACTCCACCAAGACTGTTTTTTCTGTGAGCTTGTGCTGAGCACAGGCGTGTGTTTTGCATGTGTACGCTGTGTACGGATACCGAATCGTGACCTAAATATGTAATGGGTGACGGGAATTGATGGGACTCGGAAACACCCATCCATCCATCCATTCTCTATACACCGTTTAATCCTCACTGGGGTCGCGGTAGGGCTGGAGCTTATCCCAGCTGACTCGGGCGAAGACAGGGGACACCCTGGACAGGTCGCCAGTCTGTCGCAGGGCTACATATACAGACAATCACACTCGCATTCACACCTATGGGCAATTTAGAGTAATCAATTAACCTCAGCATATTTTTGGACTGTGGGAGGAACCCGGAGAAAACCCACGCATGCACAGGGAGAACATGCAAACTCCATGCAGAAAGATCCCGGGAAAGCCAGGACGCGAACCAGGGATTTTCTTGCTGCAGAGCGAAAGTGATAACCACTACGGCACTGTGCAGCCCCTCGGAAACACCCCCATAATTTAATCAATTGTTCCTTCTATCCTTTCCGATAAGTCCACAGCAGTGGATTTGTAGAAGGATCACAATCATGTGATCGTCAGCAGGCCACTGAGGTAGCATTGACTTGTTGTCACGGTTACCGTGTCGCTATCAGACACAATGCCACTATCTCAATGGGAAATCCTGAACACATTCATGGGTCCAGACTACAAGCCGCATCACTGCCAAAATCGAATCACTTGGTCCTTGTGTCATTTCTGACCTTTCCTGAAAATTTCATCCAAATCCATTTTATCCGTTTTTACCTGATGTTATGAACAGAGAAATGATTCACATTCACATAACTCCAGTGCGTCCTTGGCAAAGTAATAAATTTAACTTACCTGCATTCTTTTAGTGCTCACGACAGAGCTGGATGCAACAGCTTCCGTCACGGTGCTTTTTGTGGTCTGTGGTCCGCTCATTTCATCATTCTCCTAATACATTTCGCAGTAGAAAAATGTTTGTCATTCAATGATTTTCATTTGTATTCCACCACAATATTGCACAGGTGCAAAACAGTGTACCTCCGCTTTGGTGAAGAACATAAAGGAATTGTTTGCATGGTCTTTAGCAGTAATTTTTGTTGGTAAATGAGAGACATTAGAATCACACATGCCTGGATGTTCAAATCATAAACAAGGAAGTGAATTTGTGCTGGGGACTGCTATGATTGGTGGAACTCATAGGAGGCAGGCCAAAATTGTGAAAAAGTTGCAGTGATTGGACAAAATTGCAAAGTTGCGCAGAATTCGTGGAGATTGGTTGAATTCGTGTAAAATGGTGACATTGCAACATTGCAGATTCCTGGAGGAATCATTACAGTAACGCCGTGACGCTGTCTTGCAATTATACATAAATCTTTTACAAATCCGTGGCTTAACCGCAATTTTTTTCAGACTGTGATCAAGCTTCACAGCCAGTGATGAAGTTTTATGTATGTGTTTCTCCTCATCAAATCCAGCCACCGCTTTTACTGCATCTATCACAAGATTAAAGTTGAAGGACACAAAGAAGTCTTTAATACATTTCAGTCTCTTTTCTGAGACTGCTGGATCAGTCGCTGTGCTTCGCGCATTTTTTTGTCTTAAGTATTCGTGTTTGGTTTTGTCATGTCCTTGTTTAGCTTAAAGATGTTTAGCACGTTTCAAAATGCTGTTCTCTTTTCTGACAGTGCTCATGACATCTTGGTGCATGGCATTCACAAGCTCCCAAACTTTTCGGGTAACACAATCAGGAACAGGTTTTGCAAAGGCACAGAGTGACTGGATGTGACTCTTGCCTGTCTTTGGAGAGCTAAATTTTTTTTGAAAGCCTGTAAGTGGACATGTGCCTCCATAATTACTTTCGTTTCAAAAAAGCTTCACCATTTATTCTATCCATATAATCACTTGTTTTCACTGGTTTTGGAGTTTGCTGACCAGGGACTAGTGTTAACGCAGCTGACGAATGCTTCAGAACCATTAGATGTCCTGGAAATTTGCTTAAGGTATTCTTTGGTAAGCTAAAATAAGAAAATAAATTTCTCAAATTAGAAAATCTAAATTTGCCCATAATACACTAAATACACTCAAACCTAGACAGTTCAACATGACAACCAACCCTGTGTTTTACAGGGATAGCGTTAGCTTTGCACTGTCAAGAGTCAAGAAAAACAAGATAGATACAGGGTCAAAGAATTTAATTCCACTGAATATTTTATTTTCAGTGGGACTCATTTTAAAGCAATGTTAACTTTGTTTTGCACTGTCAGAGTTTGGTGCCCTTCTGATTTCAGAATGCAAACTTACAGCTACACGGTCGGCTCTTCTCAAGGGTGGTACATCTGGGTCATCACCGGTATCAGAGCGTGAACTTTCAAGAATACATGTATCTGCTGAGTCTGAGTTTGATTCCTAAGAGGAAAAAAACAGCATGTGTCAACAGGGGACCAAATTCAAATGAAATTAAAAACTGAAATACTGGTATGTGGAGAAGTTTAAAAGACCACCACACTGCATTTTATCAGGGCTATGCTTAACTCTGATACGCTGTTATAAGTAATTACAAATCCAGATAACAATACTGTAAATTCTATGATTAATCAGATCATAAAATTATATATTGTGGCCATATTTGCAGATGTAAAATACAGTGGCAGACGTTTTCTTCTTCCATCACTGGGATTCTCTGTAAGAGGTGTTTGACTGCAACATGTTATATGATGGACTTCTGGGGTTTATTTTTATAACTCACAACTTTGTCGCCTATGCAATGCTAAGAATTGCCCAAATGATGAAAAATGCTGCAGCTAAAAGTGTGTTATACAGCCACTAGAAACACTAGAAAGCTTCCCCTGTACTGGGGGCTGGGAGATCAGTCATCCACATCAATTCACGGCAATTCCCGGTAGTTTTCTTTGTTGCCTGTGAGTTCCAGTTAACTGCCGTTAACTTGAATTTCCAAATCAATTTAGAGTGCCGTTTACTGACGAAAATCCCTCCTTTTATGCAGAGAAGTGGCTTGTGGAAAATATAGTGTGCAAATGTTTCTAGGCTTCAGCAGTTATGTTCAATATTTCTGATACATATTTAATTAACATTTCTTATTTATGTCTCTCATCTCATTTTCAGGCTGTGAACAGGATGCAGTGTTCCAGCCAACAAAATCAGCTTTTAGATCTCAATGGAATCTTTGAATATTTGTCACTTATAACATATTTTTATTCTTTCATTTTACAAACATTAAAATATACTATATCAAAATTGATTCTATAAGCAGTTCTATGGGATTCATTTTGGAAAGTGGATTAAGTGCTGGATTTAGTTCCAGTGAAACCCCAAACCTAATTATCTTGTTTTGTCCGATTATCTCTCCATGTGTAATAGCTGAATACAATTATTAATCATGTAGCTGTGTTTTTACTTTGCACATTTAGATTAGATGTATCCTGTCAAAGTTTGCAGTGCTTCTGTTAGTGGCTCTATGGGGTTCGAGAGGGGAAGCCCCAGAATAATGAATAATCGTTCGGTGTCCCTGTACTTCAATTAACTCCAAATTATCCCATTTTATGAGTGCATAAGAATGGCTATTGTAATCACAAGTTCACCCACCCACCACTATTGTTCCCTCACACAGAGCAGACAGTTGCATTTCAGCAACACAGATTTTCCCATATGAGTGTTCCCTGGGGCAAAAATCTATCAAATGGTAGTCTGTAATGCACGTCTATTTTGAGGCTCAGAAGAAGTGGACTTGTGATTGGAACAGTGCTCGTTCTGATCTACAGAGCAGCTGGGAAAATGTGTGTGGGGAAACGAAATGGGAAATGCTCCCTCCTCCCTTGCTGATGTATTTCACAGTCTGGATGGTTCAATTTTCTCTACCTACACAAAACCATGAAATACCTCAATCAACAGTAAATTCACCCAACCTCGATTTAAGATATTTTTTCACATGATAATAGTTGTTTGTCTCTCTCCCATAGACACACTGCTCCTGGCTGTGTGACTGTGATAACATAGGTTGAGCGAGATCACGGCCTTTTCATTCGCCCCAAATCCACAACTGCTTACACCAGTGCGTTTAGGAACACACTGTGCCGATGTTGTACACAAGTTGGGGAACAGCCACGTGTCATTGGAGATTAGGCTGCAGTGTCATTCTTTGGCCGTAATGAGCTGACAGACTGATGAGCGAGACCGAAACGTCTGGGCACTACAAGCACTCTTATAAATCAGGGCCCGCTCTGAATTATTCATTACATCTTTACCCCAAGGAAATGGAGAAGGGAAAAAAACGAAGGAGGGGAAGATACAGTAGGACCACTAAGGGAAAAACAGAATGAAGAGAAGATGAAAGAGCAGAGGGGAAGGAGAGGCCAGGGGTGAGAGGCTGCAGAGCAAAGCAGTGCTGGAAGCGATGACAAGGTGAAGAGAAGATGAGTAAAGATGGAGGATGGTGTTTGGCTTGCTCAGCTCAGAGTGAATTTTAAATTTACCGTTGAAGCCTTTTTGAAGCCTTTCTCTTCTCTTGTTTGGTTCTTTAGTTAGCCATGCTAACTTTAGATGAGCTACAGAGTCATGAAGTGCAGGAAGGATTAATCCCACAGACTGTAGTGATCCCTGACTTTACCTCTAGTGCCGTGAGGTTGACTTTGTTTTGAAGTGAAATTTCTCAAAAATGACGACACAAAATGCCTAGAAAATGGTTATTCTAAAAACTTTGGATGGATTAGAGAGAGTCACAGTTTTTGTGAATTTTGGTGACCCTTTGACTTTTCTTGTCAAATCAAAGTTTAAATTCTTGCAGTACTTTGGTTTCTGATTATCAGACCCAGCAATTTCCTATGCAGTTACTGAAATATGAACATTTTTTATGAACTTTTTCTTAATGTTGTCGTCCTTTGTACTTCTACTCCATGATGTTTTAGGGGCAAATAATGTACTGTGCACTCCACTACATGAGTTTGAAAACTTACGGAACTAGTTACTTTGCAAATTCAAATTATTGGTGGTTTCTGTAATGTTTGTGGTTTCAGTAGTGTAGCGGTTGCCACGTGCACATGCACAGGGGGAACATGTTCCATTCAGAAAAATCCCAGGGTGAGACCCGAACTTGGGATCTTCTAGCTGCAAGCTCTAGATTCCAGGAGGGTCATGGAATATAGTAGTACAGGTTGTCTTTGACTTACGTTGGAGTTCCGTTCCTATGGTGTGATGTAAGTCGATTTTCCCCGTAAGTTGGAACTCTCGTGAAAATGTAAAGAAAATTAAAGCTGCAAGCAGCATTGGGCGGGACCTCGCCCCGCCCCCCCGTACGGTCGGCAAGCAAGTGCCATCCGTGACCGAAGATGAAAGCCAGAGGAGTTCCTCTGCCGGAATATTGTAGGGTTTCAGAGGAAATAATTTTAAAGGGTTTGCATATTTCAGGTTATAGCGCCCCCTAGATTGAAGATAGCTGAAATGCGTCGACAGGTTTTCGTCAAGCTCGAGCAGACGAACGCGTGAGTGGTGGTTGCATGTCTGTACGACATTCCTGTGCGAAGAGCTGAGGCCATTTGTGATTTTTGCAGTATTTGTGTCCCTAGGTGGCGCCATAGAGTTTTTCCAGAATTTGTTTTCAGAATATTGAAATGTTCAGCAGACCGGACCTGTGTCCCAAATTTCAGCAAAATACATGCACGTTTAGGGGGCGAAATTGAAGCAAAACAATGTTTCAAGTGAAGACAAACTCTGACAGCTTATAAAAGAAAAACTAGACAAGTTAGCCTTTTTCTTCTGGATAACTTTTGTTTGGCTGGATATTCACTATAATCTGTCCAAATATGAAGCCAGAATATTATACGGTTTCGGAGGAGATAATGCTTAAAGGGTTTTCATATTTTGGGTTATAGCGCCCCCTAGAATGAAGATGGCTCAAATCGGGCAGACAGGTTTTCGTAGAGCTCGAGCCGACGAACGCTTGAGTGGTGGTTGCGTGTCTCTACAACATTCCTGTGCAGAGAGCTGAGGTTATTTGTGATTTTTGAAATTTTCGTGTCCCTTGGTGGCGCTATAGAGTTTTTTCAGAATTTGTTTTCAGAATATTGAAATTTTCGCATGACCCGACGTGCGTGCCAAATTTCATAAAAAGTTATGCACGTTTAGGGGGTCAAATTAAGGGAAACGTGCGGGGAAGAATAATAATAATAATAATTAAAGCTGCAAGCAGCATTGGGCGGGACCTCGCCCCGGCCCCCCGCACGGTCCGCAAGCAAGTGCCGTCCGTGACCGAAGATGAAAGCCAGAGGAATTCCTCTGCTGGAATATTCTATAGTTTAAAAGGAGATAGTGTTGAAAGGTTTTGCATATTTTGGCGTATAGCACCCCCTCGGTTATCTGAAATCCGTCGGCAGGTTTTCGTAGAGCTCGAGCAGACGAACGCGTGAGTTATGGTTGCATTTCTCTACGACATTCCCCTGCGACGAGCTGAGGCCATTTGTGATTTTAGCAGTATTTGTTTCCCTAGGTGGCGCTATAAAGTTTTTCCAGACTCTTTTCAGAATATTGAAATTTTCAGGAGACTGCACCTGTGTACCAAATTTCAGCAAAATCCATGAACGTTTAGGGGTTGAAATTGAAGCGAAACATGGTTTCAGGTGAAGACAAACTTTGACAGCTGATAAATAAAAAACTAGAGCAGTTACTGTGTTTCGTTTGATAACTTTTGCTTGGATGAATATTCACTATAATCTGTCCAAATATGAAGCCGAAATATTGTACGGTTTCGGAGGAGATAATGTTTAAAGAGTTTTCATATTTTGGGTCATAGCGCCCCCTAGGTATAAGATAGCTCAAATCCGTCTATAGGCTTTCGGAGAGCACCAGCAGACGAAGGCGTGAGTGGTGGTTGCATGTCTCTACGACATTCCTGTGCGCAGAGCTGAGTTTTTTTGTGATTTATACATTTTTTTTGTGTCCCAAGGTGGCGCCATAGAGTTTTTCCAGAATTTGTTTTCAGAATATTGAAATTTTCAGCAGACCAGACCTGCATACCAAATTTCAGCAAAATACATGCACGTTTAGGGGGTCAAATTGAAGCGGAACATGGTTTCAGGTGAAGACAAACTTTGACAGCTTCTAAAAGAAAAACTCGACAAGTTCGCCTTTTTCTTTTGATAACTTTTGTTTGGATGGATATTCACTATAATCTGTGCAAATATGAAGCCGAAATATTGTACGGTTTGGGAGGAGATGATCTTTAAAGGGTTTTCATATTTCAGGTAATAGCGCCCTCTAGATTGAAGATAGCTGAAATTAGTTGGACAGGTTTTCGTAGAGCTCGAGCGGGCAAACGTGCATGCAAAATTTCATATAAAGTCATGCACGTTTAGGGGGTCAAATTGAGGCGAAACATGGTTTCAGGTGAAGACAAACTTTGTTAGCTTATAAAAGAAAAACTGGACAAGTTAGCATTTTTCTTTTGATAACTTTTGTTTGGCTGGATATTCACTATAATCTGTCCAAATATGAAGCCAGAATATTGTACGCTTTCGGAGGAGATAATCTTTAAAGGGTTTTCATATTTTGGGTTATAGCGCCCCCTAGATTGAAGATGGTTCAAATCGGGCAGACAGGTTTTCATAGAGCTCGAGCCGACGAACGCGTGAGTGGTGGTTGCGTGTCTCTACGACATTCCTGTGCCGACAACTGAGGTTATTTGTGATTTTTGTAATTTTCGTGTCCCTCGGTGGCGCTATAGAGTTTTTTCAGAATTTGTTTTCAGAATATTTAAATTTTCGCATGACCCGACATGCGTGCCAAATTTCATAAAAAGTTATGCACGTTTAGGGGGTCAAATTAAGGGAAACGTGCGGGGAAGAATAATAATAATAAGAAGAAGAAGAAGAAGAAGAAGAAGAAACCAAGCAAATACAATAGGGTCTCGCCAGCTCCGCTGGCCTGCTCCGCTGGCTCGGTCCGCTGGCTCGGTCCCTAATAAGAAACGAAGCAAATACAATAGGGTCTTGCCAGCTCCGCTGGCCAGCTTCGCTGGCCTGCTTCGCTGGCTCGGTCCCTAATAATAATAATAAGAAGAAGAAACCGAGCAAATACAATAGGGTCTCGCCAGCTCTGCTGGCCAGCTCCGCTGGCCTGCTTCGCTGGCTCGGTCCCTAACTATCGATCCGTTTACATATTTGTTCAACTACAAGCGCGACAACAGTCATTAGCCCACACTGAAACAGGACTCAACAGGAAAATAGTGGCGAAAATGTAAACTCTAAGTCTGACTTACACTTGGGAGCCAAAATGAAGTATGTAGCATAATCCAATGTGGTGGCAAATGTAAACAAAGCCGTGTGACTACTGTACGTACAGTATTCATCCAAGACGGTGTACGTTAAATCGCGGACCGGCCCATAATCAGTTCCAACGTAATGGCAAAGCGATGCAATTGGAGGACCTCCTGTATAGTGCATAAAGTACAATGTAAGATGCCAAACATCCCACTTGTGGATTTATAACTGCATGCATTATCAAGTCCAAAAAAGAGCCTATAATAGATTAGCTCAAATAAAAGAAATGTTAAAATTATAAACTTATAAAGGAAAAATATATAGAGCTGTCCAGGTACACATTCTCAATTTCAAATCAGAAAAAACAGCTTTAACGGCTCAAAAATATTACAAAACAAATAGATAACACACAGGACTGAGTTGGATAATAGACCCAAAAAGGTTAGGACCAACATAACTAGCAATTAATACAAGAAAACAAGAAAATATGCTTGAGGAATTACTGCTAGTAATTAAAAATATATAAAGTTAAAAAAACAAACACAAAAATGTAGTAAAACCTTCATTCAGCCTTCCACAGGTTTTCATTTTAATTAAATTTACCAGGTTTATGCTGTAAGTGCTCACTGTCATCAATGGAATGTCTGAAAGTAAAACACCTACAAGTTCGCACAACAAGAGACAAAACATTCTGGGACGTAGCTGTAAAGCCAAGTAAGTCTATTTAACGTAGCAAAATGTCTTGACTTCACCCCTTGAGTAAAAATAAGCTTCAAAATGTGACTCAGGGCGATATACAAATGAACCCAAAGAGTCACTTTATTAAGGCTGGGACTTTAACATGTTAATTACGATGACTTAATTACAGAAAAAAAAGGTGTTAAAAAAAACATTTAATGGCACATTTCTCATTTCCCTAACTTCTGGCACACCAGTAACACTGAAATAGGACACACTCCAGCTCTATAGGTGGCAGTAATGCACCTAAAGTCTATTTAACAGCCACGATAAAGAGTTAATTAGCGCAGAAACATCAGACCAACATGGCGGCTCAGTCACAAACATTCTCTTTTACTACGAAAACTGTTAAGCAAAAAGTATTTCTGAAAACATTTGAGGCGAGAACTAAGCTGCTGACTCTGTCCTCATCTTAGTTGAACGACGGCTGGTTTAGATGTTTAACAAAAGTTTCACGATGCGTCGTACCTCTGATCCCCACACTGCATTTGAGCTCTGGGGCTATCACCATACATTTAGCTACGACAGACCTGGTATCAGCAAGCAGTGTAGCCACCTCACCATTGATCACTTTTCAAGACATTGAAAGTACTTGAGTTTACAAAAAATCTTAAAATGTTCTATATAATCATTATAATTGCACTTTGAGTTTTCAGTAATCTGTGAATGTAGTAGACAGATGAAAAATACAAATAAATATAAATTAAACAAACTTTTTTGTTGTTTAAGTTCACGTATATGTCTGTTCATTGATTCAGTCGTCAACCAAAATTTATTTGAATTTAAAAATTTTGCTTATTGTGTCAAATATTGCTATCTCACAAAAATGTGATCAATTGCGATGAATTAATTACAAAGCCTCTCATTAATTAGATTTATTTTTTTTAATCGCATCATATAACTTGTCAATATCAACAAAAACAACCACCTCCCACAATTCATTCCTGGAAGCCCTGGAATATATATATAGCCCTATATGGTGATTAATACACAGTTGATGCTTAAATTGTGCAGAAAGTATCATATCTAATGCCAACAGTAGCTCTATCATCCTAATTAGGGTCCGAGCACCGAGGGTGCGAAGGACAGGCGGTGCAAGGGCACCGACTGTCCAAGGCACCAGCGGTGCCAAGGACCCTATTGAAACCCTAGGGTTTATTATTAGGGTCCGAGCACCGAGGGTGCGAAGGACAGGCGGTGCCAGGGCACCGACTGTCCAAGGCACCAGCGGTGCCAAGGACCCTATTGAAACCCTAGGGTTTATTATTATTATTATTATTATTATTTTTTTTTTTTTCTCCCGTAAAGTAAATTGGCTTTTTGGCGGCCTTATCATATTCCAAAACGCGTGAAATTTGGCGTGCACATCAGGACTGGCGAAAAATTTGATATTTTATGGGAGTTGCGCATGTGTGTGGCAAAATGGCTCTATAGCGCCACCTGCAAACTTGAGAAAGTAGTCATTAGGCCTAAACCCAACAGGAAGTCGGCCATCTTCAATTTGCTGTAAATTTGTCAAAATTAATTTCTCCCGGCAAATGAATTGCCTTTTTGGGGGCCTTATCATGAACCAAAACGCGTGAAATTTGGCGTGCACATCAGGACTGGCGAAAAATTTGATATTTTATGGCAGTTGCGCATATGTGTGGAAAAATGGCTCTATAGCGCCACCTGCAAAATTGAAAAAGTGGTCATTAGGCCAACTTCCACAATGTTTTATTTACAGCTACAATATTTGGTGGGCATATGCACCACATCAGGACACACCAAAAAGTCAATCACAGCCACACCCTAAACCCAACAGGAAGTCGGCCATCTTGAATTTGCTGTACATTTGTCAAAATTTATAGCTCCTAGTGGATAAGTCTGAGAGAACTGAAATTTGGCCAGTACATGCACCAGACCTTTCTGATGAAAAGTTATCAAAAACTCAACCAGAAGCCAAAAGGTGTGGCCATGGCAGAGCCTCAAACAACTGATCCTTCGCCATGAAACAGGAAGTGGTGTCTAATTCTTCTCAACATGCTCCAATCTGCCTGAAACTTTACATGTATGATGACAGTCCTGTCCTGATGTCATCCACATAGGGATATTCATTGACAGTCATAGCGCCACCTTGTGGTTTCAGGAAATAGACATCTTTTACACTTTCATGCCCTATTGTTACCCGGTTGATCATATTCACTTCAAATGCGGTGACAACAGGCTGAACACATTGATGATGCATCCCAGTGAAAATGGTGACTTGTCATTAAAGGGCGTGTCTGTGTGCGGCCAAAGGAATTTCGATGTTTCGCCATGAAAATTTAACAATTCATATCTCAGCTGAACAACATCCTATCTGCCTCAGACTTCACATGCTGGATACCAGGTCCAGTCTGAATACATCCACACTCATAAATTCTGAAAAAGTCATAGCGCCACCTGTTGGTAATAGTAAGTTTAAGGCCTTATATTTTCAGGTACAATGGCCCCAAACTTGGTGATATCATGCTGGAAATTGGTCAGTCGAGTCTTCTCCTCTTGACAATCACACACTGTGAAGGGTGTGACATTTCATGCAACGCTGTTGCCGTAGCAACCAAATATCGCCATGCAAAACAAAGTGCTGTTTGACAGGTTAGGAATACTCCAATGCTCACTAAAATTACCACACACATCACCATCGACCCAAGCAACGACACCGTATGCTTCTTGGCACTGCACATGCTATAGCGCCCCCTACAGTATTTGTAACAAACAGCCCCCCCAGCACGTTTCACCTACATCCATGAAATTTGGGAGGCTTATAGAGCACATCAGGACGCACAAAAAAGCCTCTTGGAGCTATGTCCTAAACCCAACAGGAAGTCGGTCATCTTGGATTAATTGTGAGATTTTTGATGATTTTTCTCATTTTTGAGAGTGAATACCTCCGAGGGGATAATTCCAGGAGACCTGAAATTTTGTCAGTCCACACAGCAGGACTTGGTGATGAAAAGTTATCAAAAGTTTAACCAGAAGCCAAATGGCGTGGCCATGGCGACCATTAGAGTTTTGATGCTTCGCCAAGAAACATCAACTACTGTATAACTCTCCTCTGCATGCTCCAATCTTCCTCAAACTTTCCATGTGTGATCACAATCCAATCCTGATCACATCTACAGGCCAACAGACACTCTCAGTTGCAGCGCCACCTGTTGGATGGACAGTAAATGCTGTATAACTGGACTCTACATGGTCAAATCAGCCTGAAACTTTACATGAGTGATCAGAGTCCAACCCTCATCACATCCACTGTTTGAAATACACTCTGAGTTGCAGCGCCACCTGGTGGTGGATGGGCAGGAAATGCTATATAACTAATCTGAACATGCTCCAATCTGGCTGAAATTTTACGTGTGATTAAACTCTGGTCCAGATGTGATTCAGAGGCCGACACACACTCTCAGTCACAGTGCCACCTGGTGGACGTGCATGGATTCGCCGACCAGCGTGGATGCGAGGACCCGTCCATCGCTGCTTGCAGCTTTAATTTAGCATTGCTCTCCACTAACAGTCTTAGCGTGCTTGCATTACCCCTAATAACAGTCTCCCACCCACAGTTTGGTCAAGGACTCAGGTGTGCAGCCTCGAGGATCTCATCTCAGGCAGAGATGAGCAGCGGGCTGCAGATTTTTGGTGGACTCACTCGCTCAGATTTGTTCTTTATTTTTAGTCGTCATCAGCCCCAGTGGACTCTGACTCATAAGTGTCATCACTTGACCAATTGTATAATGCAAAGCTCCCTTTGTAGACACTAACATTGTACACAACTGTTTGCGCATGTACAGTAGTGCTCCCCATCATCTCTAAACAGACAGATGTGTAAAGCCGGCACACTCTCCCTTTACTTGCTGTTGCACCACTGTAATGCTGCCACACACATCTCTGAGCGCTTCCAAGCTCCCCACATGATAAACTCTCTGTTACAGCTTACTGAAGACCTTTACTCTGACCCCCATCTTTAACCCTCTTATTCCATTTACTGCCCCGTGACTGCTAAAGATTAAACACCCATTCTGGACTTCACCTTTCATCTGACACATAGTTTGTGTTTCTGTACAGTGAGCAGCACAGCCTCATACCTGTCAACACACATTGTTCAAAATCAGCTTTATGCTTATGTTTTGTTCAGTTCTGTGCCCTTTAAGCTCCAGTTTAAACCTTCTCACCCACTGCTGACAATAATTTCTCTTTCAGTATTTGATCCTTCGTCAATCACCCCTTTTCCTAGACACATTCATTTTCCTCTCTTTCCTTCCACTCCTTTCTTTCCCATTAAGCATTTTTTTTCTCCCCATCTTTCTGGTATGCTCACCCGTCCCTCCTCAGCCAGGGTTGCCATGGTGATGGGGAATATTTTTTAATATACTGGGAGCTTCTTCCAATGTTTTTTTCTCTCCTTCTTCATGGTTTTTCTTTTGTCTTTTGTTTCTGACTGCCTGTTTTCCTGTGCAGAGAATGCAGCCATTGTCTTGCCTCGGAGGACTAAGGTGTTTAATGGTTGTGTGTGTGTTTTTATTAGATGTCTCTGAAACAGCCGCAGGGTTGATGTAGTTGGCTACAGGAAGGACAAGTGTCTAATTCTTCCTTTAGCCTAAACACTCCCATTTCCTTCTCCTGCTTTTCTTTCATTTATTCCTTATTTCTGCGCCCTACTGTCCCCCCTCCTTTAACTTTGTTCTCTCCTCACCTGTCCTCCTCTCTCCCTTTCTTTCTACCTCGACGTTTCTCATGTGTCCACCCACCTAACATGAGCTTCCACTCGTTGAAATATGTGTGAAATTCACAAGAGCACATGCACAGCAGTGTCACACTCCGGTGTCTGTTAGGGTTTTGTGGACGCAGCATGCAGCCACCCAGGGAAGCAGGGAGGAGCGTGGATGAGCAGCGAGGGGAAAAAGGGAGAATGCAGTTTAAGAGAGTAAGAAGCATTTAGGAAGGGAGGGAAACCCCTTCTGAGGAAGAATGTGGGAAACGGCATTTGGCACAGAAAAACTGAAATAAATTGAAGTAAGCTGAGTGATAAGAGATAAGATTAAGATGAAACTTTGTTGTTCCCTTTGGGGGGGATTTAGTGGCTGGCAGCAGCACAATTAATTTTATAGCAAGGTGACAGAATAACAAAAGAAAATCACAGTGACAGATGCAGGTGATAAAGAAAGCAATGCAATAAAGTGTCAACAGTTTGGTGGACTGGAAGAGCAGAAAATACAGAGCAGAATTTTGGGTTTCTTACGTTTATGGAGTCGTACAGCCAAAATTTAATACCAGACTTTGTGCAGAGTTTGCTGTAATAACAGAAGCAGATTCATCACAACTTGATATATTTTATGTATTTTTCAGTATTTGATTTCAAACAGGGCTGCACAGTGGACTAGTGGTTAGCACATTCGCCTTACAGTGAGAAGATCCTTGTCTCACGTCCCGGCTTTCCCGGGATCTTTCTGCATGGAGTTTGTAAGTTCTCCCTGTGCATGCATGGGTTTTCCCTGGGTACTTCAGCTTCCTCCCACAGTCCAAAAATATGCTGAGGTTAACTGATTATTCTAAATTGCCCGTAGGTGTGAATGCGAGTGTGATTGTTTGTCTGTATATGTAGCCCTGCAACAGACTGGCGACCTGTCCAGGGTGTCCCCTGCCTTTGCCCAAGTCAGCTGGGATAGGCTCAGGGGTGAAAGTAGTTTCAAATTCTTGCCGATATTATTACCAAAACTCTCATCTCGCTCTAACTTCATGCATTTTAAAATAGCAAAGTCAAAACGCTGATAAATAAAAAACATATTCATATTTTACTGTAGGCCAATGGAATAGGTAGGAATTAAAAACACTTGAAAATACGGTAAACTTTTTGCTTTAATTGAAACACTGATAAACATCCAGAATACAAGGCTCTAAGAACAGACATGAGGTCACGAGCAAACACTTAAAATGGAACTGAACATCAAAACACATCACCTAAAAGATAGTAGTAGCAGTTCGTTTCTGATTTTCTGTGGTAACCCATCTTCAGTGTCCCTGTCTTTTCTTTGAATCAAAGAAGTTATTTTCCTCTGCACTATTACTTTGACAAAAAAAAATCTTGACTGTTTTGTAGTCCTCTCCGTTTTTATTTAAAACATGTATTTGTCGATGATAACCGTTGTAAATCCTGTTGAAAGTTTTTCAGCCAATCACAAGAACGTGTGGAATTTCAGGTGTAATTTGTCTCGTTGCAAGCAGCGCTTGTTGACGTCTATTGAGTAGTTGTGGAAAATGTCCCAGTGCAATAAATCAAGCGCAAGTATTTGCTATTGGCTGCTACTGGCCATAGCGATCGCTGTGTTACAGAAAGTAGACACGCATGCACACTAACGTACTGCTGAGTGAACGGTCGATAGCAGGCAGCTGGGCGGCGTACCGGTGAAAGAGCGGCGTACCACCACTGGATCTTTTCCCGGTACTCCGTACCACCACCAGATTTTTTGCTGGTATGCAGTACTGGACCGTACCGGCTTACTTTCACCCTTGGATAGGGTCCAACACTCCTGCAACCCTAATGAGGATTAAGCGGTGTATAGAGAATGGATGGATGGATGATTTCAAACAGAGGCACAGAAAAGAAGCTACGTATTTCTCTTTGGTAGATTTCATTGACTTGACAGTGGTTTGAGCTGGAGCTTGTGATGACTGACCGATGTATATTTTTCTGGTTTAAAACCAGTTATAATTAATCAAGGAGACAGATAACTGATATTTGAAATTCAAATACATTTGCAGTAAGAATTTTAATCTTGGTGTGAAAATTCAGAATAACACAAATTCAGCAGGAAGCTTCATTGAAATGCCTTTGTTACTCTGTCATGGAGGCAGAGTTTCGGAAGAGTTATATGACAATTTGCGTACGTTTGTCTGTCTGTGTGTTAGCAACATGACTCAAAAATGGACTAACAGATTTGAACTGCATTCCTACTTTCTACCACTTGTTCTGCTGCAGTTCAGCACAATTGCTGGCAGTTTTAGCTGTTAGAAGTTCAATGTTGGATATGAATACTGTGCTGGTTTCCAGCATGCATGCTGATTTAGGACAGAAAAATGAAAGAATAGCAGAATATAGAGAGGAAAAGCTGTCATAGTAACAAAGACACAAACAGAAAAGAAAAGAAAGAGTAAGGCTTGACCTGCCCTGAGGTAATCTTCCAGCACTTGTACAGTCATTCAATCAGTAAAAACATGCACGCAATCCCACTGCATATTACCAAAACAATTGCATGTTTGAATTTTTATCAACTTTTTAATTGAATTGTATAAATTGAATGGTGTGTGTCTGACATGCACATTTGAATTGTGTGTTAATTTTGTGAGGTGAAGAAAAGTGTCTCAATCAGAGTTTTTATGCATGATTTTCTCCCCTCACTATATTTATCTTTGCTGCTCCAGTGTGCAGACAGCTGAATAACATGAATGCCCAGCAGAGACACACACACGCACACGCACACACGCTATGGCGTCAGAATCGTGTCAAAAAGCGTGCGCAGCTATCAACTGAACGTTTCACACGCGCGCGTACTTTGACGCCTGTGCGCCTGACGCGTAATGCTGTTTCCCCATTGACTTATAATGGCCTCCCGTTCACGCGTGCGTTCACGCGTGACCATTGCTGCGCACCGGCAATCACACTACGCGGAGCGGTCACGCGTAAAATTCATGCGTTTTTTTACAAACGCACGCATTAACGCTCACATGAAGATAATAGAACATTTCGGTCACGCGCTCACACGTACGCGGAAATGACGTGCGCGAACTCTGTCACGCGTAACAAGAAGCTGCGTGTGTATGAAGCAGCGTGTACACGCCTGTCTGTCACTGTTTGACAAATACTTTTACGCGCTCACACACGCGTGCGGTCGCAATTTCTGATTGTACACAATAGTTATAAAAGCATAAAAACACCAAGGCACTCTCTGGGTGAATAAAATGCCTTTAATACTACATGGCAAGTCAAAAAAGGAGACAATAAGCCCCGACGCGTTTCAGCCTACAAGGCTTTCCTCAGGGGGACAATCAGAGTAAAAGGACACACCATGTGGTCCTTATAATCAAAAGAACCAACCAATAGAAATCCTCCACCTGTCAAGGAGGAAGTGGAGAGAGTAACCAGTGCTTGCAAGCATTAAAAAAAAAAAAAAAAAAAAAAAATCAAAGAAAAACAGAATAATCAATATCCTCATTCAGTCCAGGATATTTCGTAGCTTGTAATTTATATATCCAAAAGGTCTCACGTTGTCTTAGTTTTTTCAATCTATTTCCTTTTTGTATTGAGTCCTGTATATGTTCAATTCCATGTATTTGGAGAGAAGATGGGTTACTATTGTGGAGGTCCAAGAAATGTCTAGCCATAGGATAATTGGTGTTAGCTGTACGGATAGCATATTTATGTTCAGCCAATCTGTCCTGCAGCCGTCTCTTAGTCATCCCTATGTAGAAGACTTGACATGTTGGGCAGACCAGTCTATAGATGACAAAAGTAGTTTTACAATTAATGAAGTGCTTAATTGAAAACTCCTGGCCTGAATGAAGATCCAAAAAGGTTTTTGTATTCAGAACATTAGTGCAATGATTACAGTTTTGACATTTGTATGAACCAATAGGTTTAAAGTCAAGCCAAGTTCTTTTACAGGAAGAAGGCTGATAACTATGAACCAGTTTGTCTTTAAGGGTGGGGCATTTTTTAAAACAAAATAAAGGAGGCTTTGGGAAAATTTGTCTCAGAGTTTCATCACTGTTAATAATATCCCAGTTCTTTTTGATAATGTTTCTAATACCATTAGCCTCAACGCTGTATGTAGTGCAAAAAACAACACCTTCCCTAGAATCCTTGGGGGGATTTCTTACCAAAAGCCTATCCCTATTCAAATTTTGTACCCTTAGATAAGCCTTTTGCAGAGTCTTTCTGTTATATCCTCTTTCCTCAAATCTGGAAATCATCTCCTTAGATTTAATCTCAAAATCATTATCGTCATCACATATTCTTCTGACTCTTTGTAACTGTCCATATGGAATATTTTCTTTCAACCAATTAGGATGACAGCTTTTATTGTGCAAAATGGTGTTCCTGTCAGTTATTTTTCTGAATAGAGTTGTGTGTAGATTACCCAAATGATCTTTATAAATTGTCATATCCAAAAAATTAACTTTTTCTTTGCTGTATTCTAATGAGAGCCGTATATTGGGATTAATATTATTCAGAAATAAATGAAATTCTTTTAATTCTTGCTCTGTACCAGACCAGAATAAACACACATCATCAATATATCGCCCCCACCAAATAATGTATTTATAGAACCTGTTAAACTCTGTGTTAAGGACATAGTCTTGTTCCCATTTTCCTAGGAATAGTCCTGCATATGAAGGGCTATAACAGGCTCCCATAGCACAACCCTTAACCTGTCTAAAAACTTTATCTTCAAATACAAAAATATTATTATTTAAAGTCCACTTGGTAAGTGAAATCAAGAACTCATTAGGAGGCATATCTGTGGGAAGGCGGTCACTAAGATAAAACCTCATTGCTGCCAGTCCTTCTTCATGTACAATGTTAGAATAGAGGCTTTCCACATCCATAGTGACCATGAATGCTTCTAAGCCTATATTTTTCATTTCTTTAATTTTAGAAAGGACATCGGTAGTATCCTGGATGTAAGCTGGGAGGGCAGGAAGATAAGGTTTAATAAAATAGTCGATAAATTTAGACACAGATTCAGTAAGACTATCATTGCCAGAGATAACAGGTCTACCTGGAGGATTAACAAGGCATTTATGGATTTTGGGAAGCATATAAAAAGAAGCCATTTTAGGGTGTTCCTTAAACAAAAACTTGAACTCCTGTTCGGAGAGCCAGTTTCTCTCTAATGCATCAGTGAGTAACTGTTTCAACTCTACTTTCAAGTCTTCAATAGGATTGTATGGAAGACGTTTGTAAAATTCTTCATTATTAAGTTGCCGATAAGCCTCTCTCACATACATATTTTTACTTAATACTACTACCGCACCACCTTTATCAGCCTTTTTGATCACAATTTCATCATCTTTGATAAGTTCATCTAAAGCACATTTTTCTTTGTATGTAATATTAGACTTAACAGGTTTATGTTGATTATTAAAAAATTTATTAACTTCAAAATCAACTTTCTTTGCAAATGTATTAAGAGTGGCATTTTGGACCAAAGGACAAAAAGTAGACTTAGGTTTAAATAACAGTCTTTCATGATTAGGAGCACTCTGACCTGAGTCTGATGAAGTGGCTGGTGTGTTCAGTCTATACCAAGTCTTCAGATGTAAGCTCCTGTAGAAGCGAAATAGGTCAATTTTGGTGTCAAATTCCTTGGCAGAGAGAGTAGGAGCAAAAGATAATCCTTTAGAAAGGAGCTGTGTACTTTCAGCAGACAACGGCTTATTGGAGATGTTGATCACGGCATGTGTCTGGTTCTGCTCCGAGTGATCCTGGCTTCTGGGTTTCCTCCTACCACGCCGAGTCCTCCTCTTCCTCTGTACCATCCCCTCCCGCGGTTCCTTCCTCTTGTAGATTTGACCTGAACAGATGAACGGTCTGGAGGTCCTAAAAAATCTTGTGAGGACAAAGTATCAGAGGAAGTAGCAATGTCTTCATCCTCACTGCTTGTGAGGTTAAAGGAAACAGTCCTTGGCCTCGTTTTAAATGATGGTCTCATAGCAGTGCTTCTCTCTGTCTTCCTACTCCAGTTGTAAACTTTCTCCTCTTTGTAATCAGTTTCATCTCTCTGAAACTTTTTAATTTTAAGTTGTTTAACATACTGTGTATACTTCTCAATGTCATTTCTTAGTTTTTCTTCAAGCTGGTCACAATTTACATGTGTATCAGCTTCAAAAATAGTCTTCCTCACTTCAGTGATTTCATTCTGTACAGCTTCTCTGTCTTTATTCGATTCCTCAATTAGTAGAAGCATAAGATCGGAGGAGCATTTGTTAAGGATGGATTCCCACCTTTGTCTAAAGTGTTGCTTCTCTTCTCCAAATGTAGGGTATTTCTTAATTCTTAAACCTCTCGGAATAAGACCCCTTCTCCAATAATCTGAGAGAGTCACAGAATTAAGATGTAATCTGATTTCTTTCTCCATAAGGTGTCTCAAGTTAGAGTAGGTTTTATTCACCATTTCCTGAGAAGGTTGTGCATTAGGGAAGTCATCCATCAATGAAGAGGTTGTGATAATTCTTTGTCCATCTTCAAGAGAGTATGAAAAAGTATTCGCCATATTTGATGTAAATCTTGGGTCCAAACACACTGGGTGGAGCTGTACCTCACAAAGTACTCCCCAGTACTTTAATAAATATCAAAAAATAGGGTAAAAGAGGAACGCTTCCTGGACATATACTGAGTAAATATTCACAAAACAGAGGTGCTCTTTGGTAGGGGAAAAATCGTAATAAAAGCATAAAAACACCAAGGCACTCTCTGGGTGAATAAAATGCCTTTAATACTACATGGCAAGTCAAAAAAGGAGACAATAAGCCCCGACGCGTTTCAGCCTACAAGGCTTTCCTCAGGGGGACAGAGTAAAAGGACACACCATGTGGTCCTTATAATCAAAAGAACCAACCAATAGAAATCCTCCACCTGACGCGTAATGCAGTTTCCCCATTGACTTATAATGGCCTCCCGTTCACGCGTGCGTTCACGCGTGACCATTGCTGCGCACCGGCAATCACACTACGCGGAGCGGTCACGCGTAAAATTCATGCGTTTTTTTACAAACGCACGCATTAACGCTCACATGAAGATAATAGAACATTTCGGTCACGCGCTCACACGTACGCGGAAATGACGTGCGCGAACTCTGTCACGCGTAACAAGAAGCTGCGTGTGTATGAAGCAGCGTGTACACGCCTGTCTGTCACTGTTTGACAAATACTTTTACGCGCTCACACACGCGTGCGGTCGCAATTTCTGATTGTACACAATAGTTGTTGATCTGCACCGTGCGCAGCATAACGCGTAACATGAGCGTGTCGTGCAGTTGTTCGGTTCCAGCTGGTGGCGCTATTGTTCCAAAACACGGGGATAAACTTTTATTATTATTTAAATTAGGTTCTCAGGCTTCACAGCCCCGAGCCACTCGGCTGCAGTTCTTCTGACGTTTATTATTATTCCATAATTCATTTAGCTTAGCGACTTAGCCTCAAATACGTTTGCATCCATTACATAGCGGTTAAACTTCTTTTCCTTTCGGCTTTTCCCTTCAGGGGTCGCCACAGCGAATCAATTGCCTCCATCTAACCCTGTCTGCCGCATCCCCTTCTCTCACACCAACTACCTTCATGTCCTCTTTAACCACATCCATAAACCTCCTCTTTGGTCTTCCTCTAGGCCTCCTGCCTGGCAGTGGGAAACTCAGCATCCTTCTACCAATATATTCACTCTCTCTCTCCTCTGGACATGTCTGAACCATCTCAGTCTGGCCTCTCTGACTTTATCTCCAAAGCCTCTAACATGTGCTGTCCCTCTGATGTACTCATTCCGGATCCTATTCATCCTGGTCACTCCCAAAGAGAACCTCAGCATCTTCAGTTCTGCCTCCTGTCTTTTCCTCAGGGACACAGTCTCCAGACCAAACAACATGGCTGGTCTCACCACAGTTTTGTAAACCTTTCCTTTCATTTTAGCTGAAACTCTTCTATCACACCTGACACTTTTCTCCAGCCGTTCCAGCCTGCACGTACACGCTTCTTCACCTCTTTTCCACACTCTCCATTGCTCTGGACTGTTGACCCCAAGTACTTAAAATCCTCCAACTTCTTGATCTCTTCTCGCTGTAACCTCACTCTTCCACTTGGGTCCCTCTCATTCACACACAGATACTCCATCTTGCTGCGGCTAACCTACATAGCAGTTAAACAAACGCAATAAATTGATGATAGTATCTATATTTACCTTTATAGATGATCTTAATTACGAGACAGAGGTCAGCTGTTGTCTGGGAACATCCGTGACCATGCTACTAGTGGGACACAACTGTACCGGATTTCAGCTGAAAGCTGCTGTTCTGTGCAAACTGTCATGAGACATTTTTATTGTGATATACCCTTCACTGCTGTTAGCTTTTGTTTTAATAAATTGTTTGGGATGAGGAAATCACTATTGCATGTTTCTACTTAAATGCCCTACTTTCATGATTTAATATCACCATAGCATTAATTTTTACAATTTCCATAAATGTCATCTGAAAGTTGAGTACCTTTTTTTGAGTAGTGTATGTAGACATGTAATGTAAGCACACTTCAATAATATATCTGCTGCAGTAGTGCAGTTTATCTAGCTTGGTGTGACATATGTTGTAAGAAACAACATACTGGTATGTTGCCGATATGTTTCAGAATGAAATCTGCTTGAAAAGCACAACTGATTATCTGTCAAAATGTGTGTACGTAGAAGTGTGCACTTAACACTGAATAAAATCTCTGTAGATTATAGACAAAACACGCATCTTTCATCACAAATATATTTGTATTCACCCAAAGTGCAAGAGTAAAATACCAGTGTACTTAAATTGCTAAGAAGGAAAATAATTTATAAAAAATATGATTACTTTTTCTAAAAAAGGTAGGAATAGTGGACAATGCAGTTTATTTCTGTGACAGTCGCTCCAGCACCGACACCATGCGTCCCATCAGTCCAGCAAAGGTGATTGAATTTTCATCCGTCCTCTGGATGTTCTGGAGCATGGCAGTGGTCAGGTCTCGGTGTCTTCAGATCTGTTTCAAGAACCGTTCCTCTGACGTCTCCAGATACTGCAGCAGATCCACAGTAGCATCCTGGTTCCTTTATCCTGCATAAAAGCACCCAGGCAGCATTAGTTGTCAGTAATTATTTTCTATATTCATGAACACAGTTAACTTATTACCTCCGCCAGGAGGTTATGTAATCATCGGAGTTTGTTTGTCTGTTAACAGCATAACTCAAAAAGTTATGGACAGATTTTGGCGGCCATCTCTCAATTGTACAGAGTCCTTCAAAAAAATCCTGGATCCAGACGGTGATCCAGGTCACCTCCAAAATTTAATTGATTGTTACTTTTGCTCTTCCGGACATTCTGTAAAAATTTGGTGAAAATCTGTCCTTAACTTTTTGAGTTATGCTGTTAACAAACAGACAGACAGACAGATGGCCTGGCGGAAGTCTGCGCTCTCTGCGTGCTTTTCTAGTTATTTCTGTTGTAGAAGTGTGTGTGTGTGTGTTACGGCCACCAGTGTTGGTGTGCCATTTGTTTTTGAGGTGGTGTTTTGTTGGGCCTTCTGTTTGGGAGAAGTTTGTGTGTGGGTGCAGCTGTGGCTTGTTACAGAGTCTTTTGGAGCCCCAGCTGCCAGCCGTTTCAGCTAATGATGAAGCTGATGACAACCTGCACTCTCGTCTGGTTCTCCCCGCTTTCCGGCCGTCCTCATTGGACCACCCTCCAGCAGCTCCTCCTCCCTGGACCAATCGGAGGCAGCCAAGCACCACACCTGTGGACTATAAAGCCCCACCACGCCATTAGGCTTGGTGGCTGGTGTTTAGACCAGTCCACCCTGGTGCTCTCTTTGTTTTGTGGCTTTGTGTGGTCCTGTGTGGTCATTCGGTCTGGAAGCACTTGTGGTGGGTGCTCCAGACAACTCCGACCTTCTGTTGGCTTTAGTTTAGTGTGGAGACTGAGGCTCCACTTGTGTAGTTGCCAACTTTGTACAGAAACCACTATGTATGCTGAGCTGTTGTAAACTATGCTCATTATGTACATCGTTTCAGAGGCACCAGTTCTGTTTAGTTTGTTTTGTACACTATTTTGTATTAGTTTTTGTTTCTGGTGGTGGGTGTTGCTTCTGTAGTTTGGTTTGGCTAGGGAGTTTAGTTGTTTTCTTTGTGTTTAGCTCAGTTACGAACTCTGTTAGCCGTTATGTTTTATTATGTTCTTTGTTTTAGCAACACCCACCAGTCTTGTGTTTCTTTCGTTGTCACCTTTTTTGTTCCCTTTTACTACTAAGCAATAAATCCCTTACCTAAACCAATTACATCTGGTTATTTTGTTGCATCCAGCCAGCCCCTAGAGGTTGGATCGTAACAGTGTGCGTGGCTGTGTGACTGTCTGCGTGTGTATGTGTGTGTGTTGATAGGGAGCATGATGGGAGTTGAGTTGGGAGGGATGTGGGGCATTGTCTTTTTATTGTTTGTTTTTAACTTGTTAAGCACTTAGTGCTACTTTATGTAAGAAAAGTGATATAGAAATAAACTTTGATTGATTAAAATAAATGTTGTACGTTGTGATTTTAGGATGGGCCAAAAGATAACATATTGATCATGTTGATGTCTGCATAGTCTAAACAAATCTTACTTGATTTTTTTTTTTATTGTAAATGTATGGTGTTTATTAATTAAATCAAAATCTTACTTGATTTGGTCTGTAGCGAGGAGGACAGCATGAAGGAGCTGCAGGACGGAACCAGTAAGCTGCAGAGTAGTGATCCTGGTAACTGGACCTCATCATCCTAGGCCGACAACTAAATAAAATTAACAAGAAATGTTGTTGATAGCATCTGTAATTTAAAACCATTTTCTCCATTAATTATTAATTTGTCCGTACGATGTTAGAAAATGTTACAAAAAATGCCTGTAATAATTTCCAGCAGTGCTAAATGCCTTGATATATTTGAGTAACAACTAAAAACCATCAAAGAAATCTGTGTATAAGTAATGAATGCATTGAATTTCCACATCTGCAAAGCTGGAAAATCACAGAACAATCAGCATTTTACCTTGAAATTATAAAAATAGCTGCACATTACCAGTATTCCTCACTTCATTGTGTTAATTTGATCTTTTGAATAAGTTTTAGACTTGTATTAATAATGTTAAACAGTTTATTGGTTCTTCAAGGGAAATTTCAATGATTATTATATAGTTCAGCAATATGATTAATGGGCCATTGTGTAACAACATGGGAGGTTCTGAATACAGGTCTGGTAATGAAATATTGCTGCTGCTTTTCTCAGGTTTTATAAGACGGTTTTCATAGCTTGCTAGCTTAGCAGTGGCTAACTGGTTGGCAAATAGTCAACCTCTGATCCTGTGTCCGGACCACGTTCGCTGGCATAACGTTCATAATATTGATGTGGATCTGTTGTAGCTGGCGTATTCATAGTCGGCTAACAGCAGGGTGTTTAACCCTTTAAGGTCCAGGCAATTTCCGCCCGAAATTTCTACTGAGATTTACAGAAAGTAAATTGAATGCTGTTCTTGAACTGTTTGGAGTACATGCATGGTTGGGGTCTCATTTGAAAGCTGACAACCTGAATTTTCACCCAGTGCAGTCAGAATTACTCTAGGTGCTACTGGCACAGAGTATTTCATGTTGGCACACACTGAATTAGGATGAATTTTTTTTCTCGCTTACATTTTTTCCCTAATAAAACACCTGAAAATCAGTGTGGCAGCACTGTAAGAGCTTGAAAACACAATATTGCAAAAGTCTGGGGTCTTATATAGTTCAGGTCAAAATTTCAGAGCAATGCTACAAGAAATGAGTGTTGCACACATGTATTTGTACTGATATGCTCCGCCCCTGTCAATGTTGGATACAATCTTTATACACTGTGCACACTCTGTACAGAATGGTATAAATTCATTTTCACTTCATTTTCACATTATTTTCATTCCAAAAACTCATAAAGAACTCAAAAAATCACTTCAGATAGGCTTCAGTGTCGATCACACACACAGATTGAGAGGAATACAGAGAAACAGCAGGTGGAGCCCGGAGCTCACGAATGAAATATCATATAAAGCCGCTGGCAGAGGCGGGATTTATATTCAAGCCATTCAGCAAGCTCATTGGCTACCAGGCCTGTCAATCTAACGTTTCCTCCGGCGTGATTTGCTGAGAAACAAGTCAATCAAGTGATGTAATCGATATCTGTCAGACTCGGCCATGGTTGGCTATATCGCCGAAGTAGGCGGAAACGAGTCACCTGATTGGTTGAAGTCCGGTTTGAAGCGGTAGAGAAGCGTTCAGTATCCATTTTGAATCGCGAACAAAGGAAATAGGACCGTGTATGATAAAGTTATAATAGAAAGATGCAGTGAATATGAAACGCACAGCGCCACCACGCGCCGCGTGCACGCGCACGGAGCCGATCGTTTTCTGGATTTTTTACTTATTTCGAGACATGTTTTGGCCAAAGTATTATACTGGATTGTTTCCTCTGGATGGCTAAGCTTGGGTTCTGGCTGGTTTTTGTGGATTATCTTCTTTTATGACCAGAAACGAGCGTCCAAACTGCGTCGACAGGTGAGCTGTGCACGTTTACATGACTTGTTGTTTGTTGGATAAATGTGTTTATATTACCCGCTGTGGTAATCACATCTGAAAGTGGTTTATACCGGCGGATTCATGAGAATCTCAGCTTTCTATGTGTGTATAGTGTTTGTATAATCGTGTTTGCAGTGTCCTTCTATTTTAAAAAAAAGCGTATACCGATAAAAAAAAACGGCCCGGCGGCGTACTTTAACGGGTTAAGAAATAAAACTTACCTATCATGATCGGTACTGCGGCCTGCATCAACTCCTGCTCAGCTGTTGCGTTCAGGGACCCGGTTGGAATCACGGAATGCTCAGCTGTTGCGTTCAGGGACCTGGTTGGAATCACGGAATGCAACCGGAAAAAATTGGGCTCTTTTTGGCCAAAAACTGCTGCATCCCGGCTGCCTTTTCTGGTTCTTGTCGTCATTTCTGAACTTTTTAGTTGTTGAGGAGTTAGTCAGGCTCCGTTCGTATAGCTGTAGCCGTCTCCCACTGGACTGTTTCGAACACTGGTGTGGTCCAAGAGGCTCCCTCTAACTTCCACTGAATTTAATATGAAGACCACAGTTCCAGGAAGCTTTGGGTCTCCTCCTCAGACCGTTGCTGCTTGGATTTTGCTTCTATATTTACCGGTTTTTAAAACACAAACACTGAACATTACTGCTGCTCGCTCGGCTGTTTAAAAACGGCGCTTCTGTGTTTCCGCTGTTGACGGTCGGACTGTAACCCCAGCCCCTGACATACTGGGCTCTCACCTCGGGCCACCTCTGGCCCAGCAACGAGTTGGGGCCGGTGCGAGTCCCAGTTTTTGGAGCCCGGAGGCGGCCCACCGCCTGTTGAAAAACAAAAAACCGGAGCCGAATCGGCCACTGACTCCAACCTCGAACCGGAACTGCCTCGGTCGAAAAGGGGAGACTCTTCTTCGTCTTCTTCTTTTCCGCCAGTATGGCTCACTGCTGCCTCCCCTGGCTGACTAAAATGAAAAGGCCAACTACACGACACGCTCATGTGAGGCGGACTGGTACGCACGGTGCAGAAACGTTCTCTAGTGTATGGCGACCGCACGCGTGTGTGAACGCGTAATAGTATTTGTCAAACAGTGACAGACAGGCGTGTACGCGCTGCTTCATACGCCCGCAGCTTCTTGTTACGCGTGAAATACAATCTGCACACGACAACGCACGCACGCACGCACGCACGCACGCACGCGTAAGAAAATAATCATGCGTGTACAGACACGTTGCTGCGAGTTGCTTTGATTGTTTTGACACGATTCTGACGCCATACACACGCACGCGCGCGCGCACACACACACACACACACGGAAGACTTGGTTAGCCTTCACAGAGCTTCTGATTAAAGCCTCCAGTTTATCTTCTTCTATATGTGCAAACTCAGACAGCACAAAGTGTAGCAATATGGCAGGTGTGGAAAGTATGAATCTGTTTGCATTTCAGGGCGATGGTAGTTGGTTCGCATGTGTAACCATCCTACAAGAGCTCAATCAGCAACACTAAAGGCCTTTACCCCCCTCAGAGGCCTGCATCAGCAACATCACTGTCAATGAGGTTGAAGAATATTAGCGCAAATGTGCGCGTGCTTCATGAAATATGCATTGTTGTCATGCACACACAGGAGTGATTGAGCTCACGTTTGGTAGAATTGCTGTGTGTACATGTGTGCAGAACCGCCTCTGCTGTTTTTTTGTTGTGGCAGGTGTGCCAGGAATTTTCTTCCTCTGTTTCTGAATTGCGCTTACTATTTGCTCCGCTTACTTCCACGTGCACACACAAAGCATTGCAGCTGCAACAGACATAGCAGCATCTGTTTGGGCATAAATGATGATTCATGAGACACAGATAAAAAGAAGGTAGAGATGGATGGGAAGAGCTTGGTGTTAAATGAACGGGAGAATGTGTGTAAAATGGATGGCTACACAGTGATTTTAACGAATTAGTCTTCCAGGGGAACACAGCCTAACTGTTGTCGTTTCTGGCTTGAGGTTTAGAGAGGCCAGAGATGAGCAACACGTCAATTCAGTTGCAGTTTTTGATGATGAAGTAAGATGCGAGAAGAAGTGTTTTTATATATGTGTGTGCAGGGTTTCAAACATTTTCTGATTTCACAGAAAGAGGTGCAACATCTTGTCTGCTTTACTTAAAGGGCTGGTTCAGCCACTTTACAAAGTGAAAACATTTTAAAGCTTACCTGAGATTCTGAAAAAAAAGGAGGGTGTGTGTGTGTGGGGGGGGTGGGGGTGGGGGGGTGGGGGTGTTGGTGGGGGGGGGGCTGGGCGATATGGCCAAAAAATAAAATCTCGATTTATTTTTTTAGTCATCTTGTGTCACGTGCTGGCATGTGAACCCAAACAGCAGGCACAAAAGAGTGGGTGAGATTAAATAAGATTTAATGAGAAAATAAGAATAAATACGAACAGAAGACGCTGAATAAAGGAAGCCGGGGGGGAACTGCGGGGAGGAGTAAGGTAAACTGAACAAAACTAAACTGAGGGCGGACCCGAAGGCCGAGTAGAACTAAACATAAAACAAAACTAAACTACGGGGAAGGAAGACTCACGGAGGTCCTGGGTTTGGAAGGTGGAAGTGGGCGGAATGGATGGAGCAGACGGAGAGACGTGGCGAGGGCAGGGAAACAGGTAAATCGTCCAAAGGGGAGATAGAGTCCAGGAAACAGCGTGCAGGAGACAGGGGAACGGTGTGCAGGGTTTAGCGGAGTGCGTCGTGGGCTTGGATGATGAGCAATGAACCGGCACTGGAGCTGTCGGCGGATCCAGGCTTTATACTGAGCTGATTGAGCATTGAGTTCAGCTGAGCTTCTCCTCAGCTGTTCCAAATTGGCCGAACCAGAGCACTGGCACAGGGAGTGTGACATCTTGGACGATTACGATTTTAATCGATTTTTGCTGTTTCTTTGCGGTCTGTTTGCTATGGCTAGTGCTAGCCATGCCGCACTCCCGTAGCTGCGAGCACTCTTCCCATTCTTTAGGATGCCTCTGCCAGAGGTGCTGAAAGAGGTTAGCTGTGCTGCTACTCTTCGTTTTCACAGTACTTTTGAAAACCTTGCACATGACTGTAGTTTGCTCTGTGTCAGTCTTGTCAAAGCCAAACCACTCCCATACAATCGATGTAACATGAGGTCCTTTTCTCGTGACCAACTCTTTGTTTGCTGTTGTGTCCGCCATGACGGGGGTGTGAGTGTTTTGGCGGAAGGAGATAAGAGGCGGAAGCAAACACCAGTGGACAAGTCGTGAAAGGCAGAAGAAGAATCTGTATTGTTATATATTTAAGCTTGCCTCGATTTTACGATTTGGCAAATTTTCAAATCATCAGGTTTTAAAAACGCGAATTAATCGAATTAATTCGATTTATCGCCCAGCCCTAGTGTGTGGGATGGATGGCCTGTGTGAGGGGATGTCATCAGTTACTGCCAATGAAAATCTGACACAGCTCTGCTGTTCCACTGACAAACTGGCCTGGACTATTTTATTTGGATGAATAAGTACATAGTCAAGCCAGTTTTTTCACATGTGTATGAGTTGAAGGTAGTATACTGTAATGTGTGTGTGCTGCCTGGTGGGCGTACGCAGGGGAGTGTGTGTCATATGTACGTCTTGTCTATGCTTCCTCCCCTGCGAGTTTGTCTGTGAGGCGGGTTTGCCTTGCTAAGTATACCTGAGGGAACGCTGCACTGTGTAGCCTCGCTTTATCATAGCTGACATTCTACTATATGTTTTGTGAGAGAGAGGGAGTCTATCACCAGCAGATGGCCTTGGTCGACCCCTAACGCTCTCCTGGCTCAGCATTCAATGTTGCCGCTGAGACACAGTCATCCATCACACTTACCTACACACAAACACATGCTTATATACATGCATGCACACAATGCATGTGCACCAGTGGAGGGGATCACATATATATCACACTAGACTATGTAAACATATTAGGATACACTCACAGGTTCTTCACATTGTAACAATAACATACAGTGCCTATCATAAGTATTCACCCCCTTTGATGTTTTACCTTTTTATTGCTTTCATAAATCAATCATGGTCAATAAAATTGGGCTCTCTTAACGTAAAAATTTATTGGAAAAAACTCTTTAATGTCAAAATGAAAACAGATTTCTATAAAGTAATGTTAATGAAAGAAAATTATATAAATAAAAATAATTGTTTGCATAATTATTCACCCCCTTTTTAATTTAATGGTCTAATTCAATAGAGGTCCATCAAATTGTTGCCAATAGTCTCACAATTAGTGAAATGAAGATCACCTGAGTGGTGTGGGTGTGTTTCAAGTGATTGAGTTGTAAAACACCTGTGTCTGAAGTGGTTGATCAGTATTCCTGGCTATCATTACACCATGAAGACAGAAGAACACTCTAAGTAACTCAGGGAAAGGGTTATTGAGAAGTACAATTCAGGGGATGGTTACAAAAAAATTTCCAAGGCACTGAACATCCCCCGGAGTTCAGTGAAATCAATTCTCAAGAAATGGAAGGAATATAGCACTTGTGTGAATCTGCCTAGATTAGGCCGCCCTCGTAAACTGAGTGACCGTGCAAGTAGGAGACTAGTGAGAGAAGCCACCAAGACCCTACAACTACTCTGAAGAAGTTACAAGCTTCAGCTGCTGAGATGGGAGAGACTGTGCATGTAGCAACAGCTGCCCGGGTTCTTCACCGGTCAGAGCTTTATGGGAGAGTGGCAATGAGAAAGCCACTGTTGAAGAAAAGTCATATTAGATCTGGACTAGAGTTTGCAAAAAGCACGTGGAAGACTCCATGGTCAAGTGGAAGAAGATTCTTTGGTCTGATGAGACCAAAATTGAGCTTTTTGGCCATCAGACAAGATGTCATGTTTGGCGGAAACCAAAAAATGCATATCACCAAAAACACACCATCCCCACTGTGAAGCATGGTGGTGGCAGCATCATGCTGTGGGGATATTTCTCAGCAACTGGACCTGGAAGGCTTGTAAAGATAGAGGACAGAATGAATGCTGCAAAATACACTGAGATCCTGGGGGACAATCTTTTTCAGTCTGCAAGAGAACTACATCTTGGGAGAAGATTTATTTTCCAGCAAGACAATGATCCAAAACATACCACAAAACTTACACAGGAATGGTTAAAAAAGAACCAGGTAAATGTTCTGGAGTGGCCGAGTTAAAGCCCAGACCTCAATCCTATAGAGAATTTGTGGCTGGACTTGAAAAGGGCTGTTCATGCCTGATACCCGCGCAACCTGACAGAGCTTGAGCAGTTTTGCAAAGAAGAATGGAGCAAAATTGCAGTGGGCAGATGTGCAAGACTGATTGAGACCTATCCACACAGACTCACTGCTGTGATTGCAGCCAAAGGTGCATCTACTAAATACTGACTTGAAGGGGGTGAATAATTATGCAAACAATTATTTTCATTTATATAATTTTCTTTCATTAACATTACTTTATAGAAATCTGTTTTCACTTTGACATTAAAGAGTTTTTTCCAATAATTTTTTGTGTTAAGACAGCCAAATTTTATTGACCATGATTGATTTATGAAAGCAATAAAAAGGTAAAACATCAAAGGGGGTGAATACTTATGATAGGCACTGTATATAAACACACACTCATACATATATTTCAGATTAACTCAACTAAATTCACCATCATTATTCTGTCTTCAGTCAGACTGATATTCATCTTCTTTGTATAAACTTTAAGTCTGAGTTAGAATAAGGAATTTGTCAGTCGTGTCAGGTTCGACACGATGATGATTTGAATATTTGTTCGTTAGGTGTTGACATTTACTGTCCAGAACAACTGTACAAGGATGAGCAATAAACAGAGAGAGACATCTTCATAACATTACAGCGTAATATCTTTTATTTCTATATGTAACATCTGAATGGTTGTTTCTCTCAATTTCTCATGTCATTTGTTATCTCAGTGAACATCTTCCTAAAAGGTTTATGGTCTCATTCACTAGTTTCAGTTCTTCTTTAAGCCAGAAAAAAGGTTCATTTATCAAATTATTGTCTTATTTAGAGTAAAATAGACTGTAAAGCAGGGTGTGTTTTGAGCAAGGCTGCTTGCCGTATTGTTCTCCATGTCTGTCAGACTCATGGACCGACCCACATGCTGTTTCCCCACGCTTCCACTGGATTACAACAGCTTCTGGACTCTTCTGCTTCCGCCCCTGTTTGGAGTCTCAAACCTGGGACTCTGTGGTTTTTGTTGTGGATTAATCCTTGCCTGTTCACTCCCTCAATTGTTTGCTTTCGTCATTCAGTGAGTACCTTTCAGTAGCTCTGTGTTTCTGATTTTTTGTATAGTGTTTGGCTTTGCGCTGCCCCCACAGTCCTGTCCTTAGTTGGTAATAGTTTTGATTTTGATTCAATAAAACCCCCTTTCCCTTTTAACCCCTGTTGTCTGCCTGTTTGAGTCTGCACTTGGGTTCAACCACACACCATTCATAACACCTGGTAATGTGTGGCTCCTTTTACATTAGCTGCATTCATTTTAATTGACAACTCAATCAGTAACAATAAAAAATGCACTGTCCTTTAGAGAGTGCAAGCACCTTGAATCAATATTCCTTCAAAAATCCCATCTGTAAATAAGTGGAAAGCAAAAAGGCCACCTTACTTCATTCTGGGAATCCAAGAGAAGATGCCAGTGTTGGGACTGGAAAAGATTTAATATTTTTTATATGAATAAAAACCTGGTCTCAGTTTAGTAGTTATTTTTAAAGCCTTTTCACATCTTTTAAATGGATAAGTTGCCAAAACTGTACGTATACAGTGTTCATACAGAATTTAGTGTATCAAGATATGCCTGGTTGCACATTCCTTTTATGGTGCTTGCATGATGCTTGTATGATGCCAAGATGAATATGTTTTGTATAATGCAAAGCTATGGTAAAGTAGAGAACCAAAAAAAATCCAGCCATATACGGCATGAAACATGACATTTGCAAGAGTGAAAACCGTAATCATTGTCACTTCTAGGCAGTGGCGGCTGGTGAATTTTTCTCTTGGGGGGGCGCACTTAATTTACCAAACCAAATAGCAGAGACGGCAACACCGGAATACAAGAATTGATGTAATTTATGTTCACAGCCATTTGATGTGTTATTACTATGCACCACTACTAGGGTACACCTAAGCACTACTGCTGAGTCAAATAGACAATTAAATGCACGTAAATGTTACCAGCTAGTGAATTTGAATTTTTCTCCCCAGTGTTCGATATGATTTGCTCTAGATAAGGTGTAATTGGTACACACAAACCCTTAAAATCTCCTTTTCTTTAATTAAACAAATTAAGAATGTATAAATATGCAAATCTATTTTTTTACTTCAAAAGTAAAAAAAAAAGAAACAATTCATTTTTCCAGCTTCAAAGAGTGCCAAGTACTTCTTCTGTCCAGCAAAATCTTTGGAACAACATATTTATATTTACATACTCCAATAAACAAAAACAAATCCAGACCTGTGAAACCAACAAACATTGGACATTTTGTGAAAAAAACAAAAACAAAAAAAAACCTTACTATAAGGCTTAAAGCAGACAGTGCTTCTGTGAGCTAACTTTTACATTAACAACCTTACATGACAATGAGAAAACAGCAAATCTGCATATGTAAGATCAAAGCAATAAAAAATTTGTCACTTTGCCTGAAAAAAAAATACTGAAACCATTAGGCATTATACTATGTATAACTGTGCATGTGACAAATAAAACCTATCTTATCTTAGGCTTTGAGTCCAAAGTGCTTCTGTCAACTAACATTAAATATTTACAATGAAAATAAAGAAAAACAGTAATTCCTCAGATTTCAGAACATATGAAAATCAACAGGCTTTCAGTCTAAAGTGCCACTTGTGTCAACTAACATTTCTATTTACATTATTAAATGACAAAAAAGTAAATCCTCACATTTCAGAGATTAAAGCCAAGCACCTCTACATCTGTGTTATTTTTTGTATGCAAGTTTTGCTCTTCTGTCTTTGAGACATGCAAATTTCTCAATGACTCTATGTTTAAAATCTGGGGTCTCCCTCACAAGTTTCTATTCCATAGAGAGCATGGCCAGTGCATTAAGACGATCCTGTGACATCGTGTTCCTGAGGAAGGTCTTGATTCTTTTTAGTGTTGAGAAGCACCTCTCAGATTCAGCTGTCGTCATTGGAGTTGTGATGAGGATCTTCAGGAGAGACACAGTCTCTGAGAAGGTGTCCTGAAGATTGTTGCTCATGAAGAGCTGGTACAGAGCCACAGCACCATTGCAACTCCTGAACTCTGTGTTGCTGAAGATGAGCAACAGTTCAGTTTTCAGCTTGCCCTTGTTCAGCATTGGATAGGCCTCCATGGTGGTGTTGAGCGTTGCTTCAGGGAACTGGCTGTCGTACTCGTAGAATCTGTCTCCTTGAAGCAGTGTAGCAGTGATTAGGAGTTTGGTGAAGGCAAACCTCTCTTTTGCATGGCCCAGGATTGTGTCACAAACCTATAAAGAAAGACACATTATATCACACAAAACCTACATAAAACTGTCTTGTCCAATTGTTCACATAACAGCTTACTATGATTATAACACTGTAAAAGACCATACAACACACTCAGGTCATGTCCATATTATTGAATCTTATCTGGAAAATGTTTATCTACAACAGAATAGCATATACTTTATTGGAGAAATTGGAGGTTTGGGAATATGGTTGTGGACACCCTCATGTCCCTCTTTAATTTACCAGGTTTCAAACATGTTACTTTACAGAGGAAAATAACAGACTTCAGCCTTGAATACCAGTGTTAATTCAACACAGATAATCAATTATTGTTGCTGACATATGTGTATGCACTAGCAGCTGTTGTGCAGTTGAATTCTGTGTTTCATAAACGCCCTGCTATCTACATGTGGCAGTTTGTTCAGCAGGTTTATCAGCGCTACATAGAGCCATGTTGTTCAGATTGCTAAGGCCAGGAAGAACCGCTGCCAGTTGATATTAGATTTATTTATGAAGCTGTGTGTCCTGATCAGTGGTGAGAAAAATTTTGATTGTTCAGGTCACCACTCATCAACTTCAGGGAGAGACGACGTCCACATATAGAAAGGAATAACAACAGGAAGGACAACAGTCACAGACATATCGTAGGATACTAAGTTACCAGAGCCTCAGCTTTGATCTCACCTCTGTAGCTATCCTCTGTAGTTTATCTGGTCCCAGTGTGCGGCGCTTCTTGGCCAGCTGCTGCTGAGGCACACATCTGTGATGTTCTTCACTGACAGTAGGGAGGGAGTCTCTGACCAGCCCCAGAAGAGAAAAAAATTAAACTTTAGTTGCCAGGAAACAGAAAGAAATTAAGCACATTAAGTATCATAAATAATGACTTATTAAGGTTAACATTAATCAGAAGTTTTTTTATTACAGTCATGTGATGCGCACATGACTGAGTGTGAGTTTTTCATTTCACACAAATTATCCACAAATAAATAATGATGGAAACAAAATCATTGTCAAAATCAGTCATTGTTACTCATCACTAATACATCCAAGACTGCATTAGTTTTAAATATTTCCTTTAGCATTAAGTGTTTGGGTAAAACTCAGTTTATTTTATTTTTTCACAATAAACAATAGTGATATAATGTAAATGAACTGGGAATTAAAGGTAATAAAGAAAATGTTAATACTCTGAAAATGATCAGTTCAATCAAAACTTTTATTATCTGGACTGATGGTATAAAAATCTAACTATGTAAGAGGAAAATGATATTATTATATAATTTATTACAGTTTTTGACTTGGACATTTTTGTCCCACAGTATTGCGTATGACTAGCCTAGACAACCTACTGCAACGAATTTAATTCTCTGCCAGGGTGGGTCTAGTTACCCTCCATAAGGCTCGAGGTTGGATGCTCCTAAAACTGGCCGGACGAGTCACCATGAAGTGTAGAGTCAGAAGGCGGGCGTAACTAAGTGACGACAGAGGCGCGACGATTCTGACAGAAACACCCGGAAACAACTAGCCTGGCCACGCTAGACAACCCACGGCAACGAATTTAATTCTCTGCCAGGGTCGACAACAAAAACGACAACAGTCGTTGCGCTCCATTAGCACCGACTCTGAATAATCTTTCTGTTAACATGTCTGTAATATACTTGAGCTTCACCCATTGACTATATAAATAAGGCTTCACCGAACTACCACATCCCCTGATTTCCGGCGCTCTAGGAGCCTATTCGTTGAGCTTATTGGTTGTATACATACCCAATTGCTGCAGAGTGATTTGACAGACAACCTTTTAGCCCGCCTCCCTCCCTGTTGAGCGTGCCTAGACCCTTGCGTCTTCAGAGCATGGGTCTAGCACGGCTAGGCTAGCGTATGACACTTTTTGTGAGAGGATGCATAAGGGTTTAATATGGTAACATACAAATGTATTTACCTGATCTTCTGCACGTTGTCGGTGAAATGCTGCGTCACTCTGTGGACAAAGACCGAATCGATGGACCTCTTCTGGAGTTGGCTGTGGAGCATGTCTACATGAGGCATGATGCGGTGGAAAAGCTCCAGGAAGAAGCAGAAGGTAGCATCCTCCAGGAGTCTCACAAAACCTCTAGCTTCACGGACAGTGGTAGGATCAAAGTCACCTGAGTCCCTGATGGTTTCGAAGCACTGACGGAGGTCGTCTTTGTGCTCAGACACAGTGTTGACAGCACGGCTGTGGAAGTTCCACCTTACTGTGCTTGCTCTTGGAAGCCTGTGTGCCACCACTCTGTCAAGCACACTGGTTCTCTTGGGGGATCTTGAAAAAAAATCTGAGAATCCAGCTAGGTCAGAGAAGAACTGACCAACTTTTGGGATACGGGATGTCACCTGCTGCATGATAATGTTGAGCTGGTGAGCATAGCAGTGGACATAGTGTGCATTCGCATACACATCGCTCACTTTCTTCTGTACACCACCTGTGGCTCCTCTCATGACACTCGCACCATCATAGGCTGGGAGATGAGCTTGCTCTTCTGGTCATCAGGGAGAATGAGGCTCAGCCTCTCCAAAAGTGCTGTGGCAATGGACTCAGCTGTGGCAGATTGCAGAGGTATAAACTCAAAAAATCTCTCCTGCACTTCATTCATTTTGTCGATGTAACGGATCACAAGAACAAGCTGACACTGGGTGGAGATGTCCATTGTTTCATCAGCCTGGATGGATATGAACTCTGCACACTGAACTTCCTCAATAATGGACTCTCTCAAAACTGCCAGCATGCAGTCAAGGAGTCCCTTTAAACGAAGTGGCAGTCTGAAGGTGCTCATTGACAGCTGCATCTAGTGATGCTACAAAATCCACCAGCCCTCTGAAAACACCTGGATTTTCGGAGCTTTCACTCTCATCATGGCCTCTCAGGGCGAGCTCAAAGGCACAGTCTATTATTTTAGACAGCACATGCCTATTTTTGTCGACCTCCTCGTTATGTTTACGGATGCCTATCCTGTAGCCATCATCAAGCTGAGCTGCTATGTTAGCTCTCCCAAACATGCCCAGACGCATAGCATTTTCCATGTGGCTCCTAGCATGCTCATGCCTTCTTACTTTCTCTGAAAAATGCTTTAAATCCGCCATACCTGTCTGAATCCAGGCTTGATCAGTTCCCTTGGTTTGAAAAAGCAGGCAAGGGAAGCAAAATAAAGCAAACTGCGCATGTCAAAGTTATAACGAGAGTCAATGGGGAAAGATGAGTGCGCCCCCGGCCAGATATATGCCCACTATTAGTAATTGTAGACAACGTTGGACGTTTCTAATCTGACTTTTTATTACAAATTATACATTTTAGTAACTCTCTTCAGGCTCTATTATCCATTTTGCTTGTTAAAAACATAGGATATACATGTAAATGTAATTTGAAAAACGTTTTATTAAAGGAAGCCTGTGACTCTACATGATGTGAGACAGAGGGAGTGGCGCCCTAGCGCCCTCTATTGACCAGCCGCCCCTGCTTCTAGGGACAAATTCGGGCTTGCCTTGACTATGTCTTTCTTTATTCTATAGGACATTAAAGCTGCAGTAGGCAGAAATTTGGAAAAGCCTAAAAAAAGACCTTCCTCAATCCTAAACCCCTCCCACTAGCAAATGCTTCGAATCAAGTTAAAAGTCAGCATTCATTTGTTGCTTCACCTGTGATAAAATTCTTTGTGGACTTTGTTGCTATGTATATTGTCTCATATGCTCCCTGTGAATGGTTAAAATCATCATGGACTTATTTTTTAAAGCTTAAAAACTGAGCCAAGAGGAGGTGTAGAAGTCTAGTTTCCAAGAATATTTGAGTGACAATATGCAAAAACTTTAGTATGGAATTTTTGCCTATTGATCCACAATACAAACACTACTTTCCCTATTCTTAATATCTATTTTCTTCTAATTTGCTAGGGTGACACTGTGCTTTGGAATGCAATTAAGTCTTCCAAAATTTCTGTTTATGTACAATTTACATAGGCAAATTTGTTTTGTAGGAAATGTAAGGCTGCCAAGATTACATTTACACTGAACATAACTTTCAGTGTATTTTAATTGATTTCCTCCAAATATCGAAAAAATTAAACTGAAGCACAGGGCTGGAGTGCATTTTACACATTTAATTAGAATCAAGATTATTCTAAATCCTTTAAGTTTTACTATCCTAAACCTTCCAATAAGCACGACACAGGACATGAACCCTGTTCTCTGGTGCTTTGTACACCCAAATGTCCACACTGACCTCCTGTGACTTCTCTGCAGTACAGGAATGTCACACCTTCTGTACTGGAAAAAATAAAAAAATATTCCTAGTGACTGGTACTATAGGTTCGACTGAACAAATTAGTATTTTATGGAGTTGTGGAAGAACATAGGTGCAAAAGTGTACAGGTGAGTGACAGGATGACTGTAGCTTTAAGAAGGTATAAAGGTAAAACAGAGTAGAAGCTTTAAATGTGGTGACATAGAGGCAGTTGCTGCTGGTAGCTCACCGCTGCTCTGTGTAAAACAATAAAAGCCGATTCATGTCTACATTCCTCAGCTGGTTGTAAAACCTGCTTGCTTGCTTTAAATGAGGGCTCTGCCAGTCTCTTTCCTTACATAGGCCTCTTCTCCTTTTGATTCTTCCTCTTATTTTTTTATGTTCTCTTCTCTCAGGGCCACTTCCCAGATGTACACACATACACACACAATCTGATCGAATCATTTCCTGATTTCAGGAAATACCTCTAAGTCCAGAACATTCCTCTGATAAAGTGAATGTGTTTGTGTGTGTGTGTGTGTGTGTGTGTGTGTAATGTTTTGCTTTGTGTGTACAGTATTTTTGTGTCTGTATCGGTTTGACACACATTTTGAGCCAATTTGAGACCCCGCTGTGATATGTGAAAGTTGGGGAAAGAAAGATCATTGTCCAAAATAAGAGACATTGAGTGGTTTCTGGCAGTGGCACAAGAATAACAAGTCATTTTGGTGTTTCCTTGGCTGGAGGGCAGAACAAAGCAGAGGGGATCTAATCAGCCTCATTTCAGCTTCATTCATGGCCCGGACTGACTCGTTTTACATTCCTCGCCTCTCCGCTAGCATGAGGCTCCCGTCGTGGTGTTTGCTACAGCCTCATAATTTGATAGAAACAGCTGTTAAAGTCATATCCCTGCACAGGATTATGACTTGCTTAGGCTGGGAGTCGAAGACTTTTATGGGTTTTCTGCAGGTTGTTGCATAACCTGGCTTTAAACTGTATTAAGACCCATGAAATGTCTAGGACAAAAAAACAAACAAAAAAGTTTCTGTGGCGGCCCTGTGATGTAGTTTGTTATTGGACAACATTAATTTTTCATAGGAAGTATATTTTACAAACTAGGGATGCAGAAAGAAGATTCATAAGAGGCTAATAAAACTTATTAGTTCTTTGTAAAGCTGTGTTCAGGGAAACTGGAGCTAAATGCTAATACACAGACAATGAACATGTTAACATTCTAATATTTAACAGGTAAGTTTCAGAGTTTACCACATTAACAAAAAGTACAACTGAGATTGTAAATTTTGACCTGATGAAGGTGCTAAATGAAAAAGGAGCAATCACAAAAGACATTAGGATTAACCCTCATAAAGCCATCAACACAATTTACACTCCTCTTCTAGGTGTGACTACTGTATTAATTACAAAAAGATGCAACATACATCAACTGAAACTGCAGGACTTGACCTGTCCAGTCACACCAGTTGCTTATTTGTGTGATAAAGTGTTAGTGTAGTGGAGGTTAAGGATCTTTAGCTGATTCTTTTAGGTTGATACAGTATCCAAGATGGATGTCGGTCAGGACACAAAGGGAGGAGACCAGCGTCTTCAATATGGTGACATTTTAATCTGACACACGGGTGTATACAGTTCTGAAATAATGAAAATAACAATAAAAAACATCAATTCACATCATAACATATGCACATACAAATAAACCATAAACTTAAATCTATACACCGCTCCTCCTGCATATTCATCATTAAACAACACCCAAAATGTGTCCTCATCCATATTCGCCTGAATTACTCTGACTGATACTGCCCTCTGCTGGCCAAACAGGGCCAATAAGTGTATCAGTACTAGCACACATGCTACATGCAAGCAATGACAATATGAAACGATACTCACGTTTCTTCATTGACTTAACAGCGAGTGTCAGGACAAAAAACACACACTTCCAACAGATCTGGAAACAGACAGATTTCAGTATTGCCCAACAGGTAACGACACAAATCCGAACAGGTAAGGAAAGGGTTGTGCTGCGGCTACGCTCTCTCTCTCTCTCTCCAGGACAGCTTCTTGCCGTGCGGCCGTTACTTCCTGTGTCAGTGGAGGAATGTCCCTTCAGAATAAGAGCCTCTAGTACAGCCGCCCCCAAATGTGCATGGCACATTTGCATCAAATAAAGCTCAATTCGTCTTAATGGGTCCAGAACTTGGAGGAGGAACTCCCTCTCCCGAGGGAAGAGCTGGCAACATCACCAGCCGGGCCACTGGTCTGGTGAAGATGCGCCCTTTGATGTTAACATCGGCGGATCTGACACAACCGTCATCACTTCGATGGATCTTGACCACGTGTCCAATCGGCCACTGCGCCCGCGGTAGCTGGGGCTCCACTATCATGATGACTGCTCTGTCTTGCAGGTCAGGAGGTGAGGATTGCCATTTCTGCCTGGTCTGGAGACCAGGTAGGTATTCTCTTAAGAACCTTGACCAGAATTGATCCGCCAGGACCTGCAAATGACGCCAGCACCTGCGGGTCAGGATCTCAGTCCCTGAGTACACCACCTGAGGGAGCGAGCCATCAGGCCGCCCCATGAGCAAACTGTTGGGTGTGACTGGGTCGATGTCAGCTATATCGGTTGATACATAGCCCAACGGTTTCGAGTTGAGGATGACCTCAACCTCCAGCAGGACAGTGAGCAGCACCTCTTCAGAAACTGGTTGCGAGCCAACACATGTGTAGAGTGCTGACTTAACTGAGTGAATCTCTTGCTCCCATACTCCACCAAAATGGGGAGCAGCAGGGGGGTTAAAGTGAAACTCGATCTTTTGACGGGCAAGTTGTTGCTGCAATGCTGGAGCCATGCTCTCGAAGGCTTCCCTGAGTTCCCGTTGGGCTCCCTTGAAATTAGTCCCTTGGTCGGACCACAGTTCTGCCGGAGTCCCTCGTCTGGCAATGAAATGCCTCAGCGCCATTAGGTAGGCATCAGCATTCATATTCTGGAGAAGATCCAGATGCACCGCTCTTGTCGTTAAGCACTTAAAGATTACTCCCCAACGTTTCTCCTGACGTCTGCCTACTTTCACCATCATAGGCCCGAAACAATCCACGCCGGTGGAGTAGAAAGCTGGTTTATGTAATCTGAGGCGTGCTTCGGGAAGATCAGCCATCTTGGGAATAGAAGGCTGACCCCTCCAACGTTGACACTCAGCGCAGGCTCGTTGATGCTTACGAACGGCCTCCCGTCCTCTGATGATCCAGAATGACCGTCTCAACTCGGAAAACACACGCTCAGGCCCAGGATGATGCAAATCACGGTCATATTTCTGGATGAGCAGACGGGTCACTGGATGCGCGGCATCAAGGACGACTGGATGCAGGGGCATGTCTAGGTCCTTTAACCGTCTGAGCCGTCCACCTACTCTGATTAGACCAGAGGTCTGGTCGACGGCAGGGGCTAATGTGAGTAGCCGCCTGGAGGGTGGTACTGTTTTCCCAGCAGCAAGGAGTTTGTAGTCTCCCAGGAATGACTGCTTCTGAGCTTGCTGCAGAACTTTGGCTTCGGCTTGTTTGTACTCGTCAGCAGTGGGTGACTTATTAGAGGAGGTCGCTCCCTGGAGGTCTCTGACAGTGTCATCCAAGAGTTCCTGCCAGGAACTGTACCTTTTATCACCAGGGTCACAGACTGCCGGTGAGGTGACTGTAGCTCCACAGAAAATGGTCTTCCGGAGCTCTGTGTGATCCTCTGGGGGCTCAGTATTAGGTCTTTGTGGCCAGCTGTCTGCGCTCTGCAGCGGGAAAGAAGGGCCCTCGGACCACCTATTGGGATCTTTGAGCTCTTCCAAAGTTTTCCCTCTCGTCAGGTCATCCGCAGGATTTTGGTGTGAATCCACATAGCGCCAGGTGCAGTTCTCTGTCAGTTCCTGTATCTCGGACACTCTCGCCCCGACAAACACTTTGAAACGGCAGGACTGCGAATGGAGCCAGGAAAGCACTGTCGTAGAATCGGACCACAGGACGGTGTGAGCCACTTCCAAGGTCAGTTCCTTTTGAAGAACACTGGCTAGTTGGGCTGCTACAAGAGCGGCACACAGCTCCAGGCGGGATATGGAGTGCACACGTTTAGGGGCAACCCGAGAATGAGCAAGGATGAAGGACAGGTGAATGTGGCCCGACTTTGTCTTTGTCCTCAGGTAAGCCACGGCTCCATAAGCCTGCTCTGAAGCATCTGCGAAAATGTGCACCTCTCGAAGGACATCCTCAAGGTCAAGGTCAGTGGGCACGTAGGCTCGGGGAAGGGTGAGGAAAGGCAAGAACTGGAGCTCGTCTTCCCAGGTGGACCAGGCTTGAAGCAGTGCTGCAGGTAAGTTTGGATCATCCCACCCTCGCTGTTTGTCCCACAGGTGCCGGATGATGAACTTTGCTCTGGTGGAGAAAGGCAACAGGTAACCTAAGGGGTCATACTGAGAAGCTAGAACCCTGTACAGGTCCTCAGGGTCGGAGCATCGTAGGACACTGGCCTGTGCTTATAGCTCAGGGAGTCTCTCTCCCAGTTCCAACTGAGTCCGAGGGTGGATTCCTCAGGGTTAACCTTGTCCTCTGCCAACCACAGGTCTAAACTCTGAGATTGGGCCTCTTGGGGCAGATGGTCCAGGACACTTGGCTCATTACATGCCCACTGCCGTAACTCAAACCCAGCTAAAGATAGAAGCTCCCTAAGACGATCCACTAGCTGTTTAGCTTCAGCTGGTGTACATAAGCTCTGTAGGCAGTTATCAACATAGAAGCAGCATTCTACGGAGAATCTTATCGGGTCATCAGGCTGTCAGTGGCCCACCACATGGCGCTGCAGCGCATATGTAGCACAACAGGGGCTACAGGTTGTACCAAAAGGCAGCACCTGCCACTCAAACACTCTCGGGGACTCATCCACTTTCAGGTCACGCCACAGGAACCTCAATAGAGGGCGGTCTTCAGGCAGGAGGCGGACTTGGTGGAACATCCCCTTGATGTCTCCACTCACTGCGATGGGGTGCTCCCGGAACCTCAGTAGGACGCCGACCAAGGAAGCTCCAAGGGTGGGGCCAGGTAATAAGTGCTGGTTCAGAGTCTGCCCCAGGTATTGGTGGGAGCAGTTAAATACAAGCCGATTCTTCCCATTGTGAGCAACTAGGTGGTGGGGAATATACCAACACTCTTCCGGGGTTTCATCCCTAGTAACCTCCTGGACGGCACCTGCTGCAGTGAGCTTCTGCATCTCTACTCTGTAGATCTCTGCTCTCTCAGGATCCTTCAGGAGCCGTCGCTCAGTGCTTCGCAGAAGAGCCATGACTGACTCCTTCGGTGCCTGCAAGGGGGGCATATCTGCATGACGTAGCAGCGGTGTAGCATACCTGCCCACCCCGTCAATGTCAATGCGGGCAGTCTTGATGTCCAGCAGTGCAACTGCCTGTTTGTCCTGTTTTGACCGAGTCACTTCTTTTACTGGTCGGTGAGGTATAGTGTCCATCTGCCATAACCGCTCTTCATGACGGTACAGCTCATCCATCTGTGGTGGAAGGGAGGTGAAGAGGCACGGCACCGGATCTGCTGGCCGCCCCATGGAACTGACAGGACCTTGGAGGGTCCATCCCAGCCGGGTGTGGACTGCTGCAGGGCCACCAGGTGGTCCAAGTCTGACTGGTTGTATAGGGGTTATAAGATGTGCCTGATCGGAGCCAAGGAGGAGAGATGGTTCTGCATTCTTCAAAGCTGGTATAGGAAGGCCACGGAGGTGTTTGTACTTCTTCTGTAGTTGCTCTACGGGGTATGAATGCAGGGCTAAACTGAGGCGACTCGCCGTGAAGGCACCGGTGATCTTATAACTGACCTCAGGGTTAGCAGCGGGAGACACATGGAATGGTATTTTATGCCCATGTAGAACCTGGATATCCTGTCCGAAGAGGCAGGTGTTCAGGGATGCCCTTTATTCCTAGGGATTCGGCTGCAGCTGGTAATAGCATGGACCGTTCTGAGCCGTCATCCAGCAGGGCGAAGGTACTGAGACTACGGCCTTTGTGACGTAGAAGCACGGGAACGATCTTCAACAGGACACGATTATTAGCTCCAGGCCGATCGAGGTAGAGGGAGTCAGAAGCAGAGCTTGTCAGGCAGCTCTCTTCCTTCACTGCAGTCTCCTGGTTCCTCTCAAATCTCTGATTTATCTCATGCAGGGCTAGGAGATGTTTCCTCTGGCAGATATTGCAGGGCTTCTTCAAGGTGCACTGGGCTGCTTGATGGTTACATGCACAACGCCAGCACCGCTTGTTCACCTGAATCCACTCCTTCAGCTGCTCTTTAGAGAGTCTGGCTACTTCACTGCACTGGCTAAGGTAATGTTCACCACTCTGGCAATAGGCACAGTAGGCTCTCCCCGTGGGTTTCTTCTTCTCAGAACTTAGCTTGGAGACAGAGACTTCTCTGGACGGCTCTCCAAGGCCATGTAGGACAGTCACCGTCGATTTCCCCAGACGAGCATCAGCCCTAGGGGGTTGTCTGTCCTTACTGGTCCTTGTGCTGACTGGGCTGTCAAAGCTCAGGCAATAGGACTCATAGCTGAGCCATTCTGACAACTCCTGCAGGGTGTGTGAGGTGCCAGGCTGTTTGAACCGGTGCCGACGGAAGTCAGCCCGCTGTTCCGCTGGAAGCTTGGTTAGAAGACGAGCCACATGGGAACCGCAATTCAGCTCAACTTCCCCCTCTGGACCTAAGGTCTTGAGCAAACCCACTAAGGATTGGATCTGGAGTGAGAACCTTTGGAAGGCTGCCGAGTCACCGTGTCTGATTTCAGGGGCTTCTAGGACGCTAGCTATTTTCTTCAAAGTTAGCTGATGAGGCTGCCCGAATCTATCATACAGAGCTCTCATTGTGTCAGTGTACGGGGTAGGTGAGTTGAGATAGGCGTCAGCTATTAGCTTAGCTTCCTCCAACTTCAAGTGGTCCACAAGAATCTGGTACCTGAAGAGTTCTGTAGAGTCCGGTGGGAGCAGATTCTCCAAGGCGATGCGAAGTCTGGCGAACTCACTGGGGTCTGGCTGGATGAACTTAGGAATTGTAGGTCTGGGGCCTCTATACACTATTTCTGACAGAGGTGCCTGTACAGGGTTGTTAGGGGGGAAAGAGTTGTGCATCACCCCAACGACAGGTGGGGAAGGGGCTGCTTGGGACTGTATTGGGGGTATTGAGCTGGCGTAGGCAGGAGCAGGGTGAAAGGGTGGCTGAAGAGGAGTGGCTGCAGGACAAGGCGGGGGACCAGTATATAGAACTGGGGGCATAACCTGGAGAGGTGTGGCTGAAGGATGAGACTTGGACGATGACATCTCCAGATTAAGGAAGCTGTGAGGAGGTTGGCTCTGAGGCGCATTCTGTTGCCCCAGGTTTAGATGCTTTATTCCTGCCGACATGTCTTCCTCAGGTGCAGGCCAAGGAGGTGGGTCAGGCCAATCTTCCTCTACTTCTTCCTTAGGCAGACAGGAAGTGGGCTTGGGCTGGGATGCTGCAGCACTGGCTCCAAGGGGCCTGTAGCTGCTGTGACTTGAAGCAGAGCTAGAGGACTGCTCAATGTTCTCCCTCAGTGAGCGGGCTACATCTATTAGCGCCTTCATTTCTTTCCGAGCCTCATGCAGTTCCTCTAAGGTGGACTAGAAAACTCGTTGGGAATGTAGTAGCTTCGCATTCTCTTCCTGGATGGCCTGGATATCTGGGCGGAGGGAGGGATGCTGGTAGGGGCCCCACTGCTGTGATGTGGGGTAGGATCCAGGTAGGATATCCCTGGCTGAATTATTCCTCAGGAGGAAACCGGGGGCTAGCTGAGGCGTCTCAAAATGAGCAGCATCCCCAGGAAATCCATCGGTGGAAGGCTGAGGTGTGTAATAGTAACTTGACTTAGCTGGGCCATATGGGGGATGAAAGGAAGCATGCTCTGGTGAGGGGAGAATGGGCGGTGGCCTCCTTGAGGATGGGTTTCTAGCATGATCACTCATGTAGTCCACTTCATAATCCTGGAGCCTAGCATGTCGCCGTGTCTGACGCTGAGATCTCACCACAGCAGGAAGCTCATCATCTGACTGCATCTTGAATGCTGTATCCGGCTCGAAGGACCAATGTAGTGGAGGTTAAGGATCTTTAGGTGATTCTTTTAGGTTGATACAGTATCCAAGATGGATGTCGGTCAGGACACAAAGGGAGGAGACCAGCGTCTTCAATATGGTGACATTTTAATCTGACACACGGGTGTATACAGTTCTGAAATAATGAAAATAACAATAAAAAACATCAGTTCACATCATAACAAATGCACATACAAATAAACCATAAACTTAAATCTATACACCGCTCCTCCTGCATATTCATCATTAAACAACACCCAAAATGTGTCCACATCCATATTCGCCTGAATTACTCTGACCGATACTGCCCTCTGCTGGCCAAACAGGGCCCAATAAGTGTATCAGTACTCGCACACATGCTACATGCAAGCAATGACAATATGAAACGATACTCGCGTTTCTTCATTGACTTAACAGCGAGTGTCAGGACAAAAAACACACACTTCCAACAGATCTGGAAACAGACAGATTTCAGTATTGCCCAACAGGTAACGACACAAATCCGAACAGGTAAGGAAAGGGTTGTGCTGCGGCTACGCTCTCTCTCTCTCTCCAGGACGGCTTCTTGCCGTGCGGCCGTTACTTCCTGTGTCAGCGGAGGAATGTCCCTTCAGAATAAGAGCCTCTAGTACAGTTAGTGAGAAAAATAATTTTGAATTCATAGAAAATTGATTTATAGTTACAGTCAGTATGCTAGTTACTCTTATTTGAATTACTCCTGAACGCATTATTACGTAGCTTTGAAATTACAGCAAATGTCTGTATTTTTTGCATGATATCTGTACCAAAATCCATGTACTTGATGAAATATTTCACCAAACACTGCCTGGTGCCATCAGAAGAAAAGTCACACTTGGTTTTGTACCACGGGTTGTTAACTTGGCGAATGGTTGGTGTTTTGCTTTGAGTACCATTAAAGTAGAAAAATGCAGGCAATTGGGACTACCAGGGGGGGCATTCCAATTAGTGTCGCTTGATGAAATATTTCAGACTGGACAAAAACTGGCAGAGCAAAAGTCTGACTCTCCCACGTGAGCCTCTGTGCTAGAGTGGCTAACAGGATGCTAACCAGTGACATAAAGTACATTAGAGGATGTTTGAAGCCCTGCCCGTCCATTTTGGATGTTGCCATGGTAATAGATTTCAACAGATGTCTTCCACCTTCTACTGGGCTAATAACCTTTTTTATTATTGAGGTTTCATTTTATTTATTTAAGTTTAGCAAAAAAAACATAGTCCAAGATTAGCACATGCTTTTGCTATGTTTACCACATGTTGCACAGCTCTATTTTTAATATTCAACATGCACTCCAGGACTACAAGAGGTCGCCTGTAAAATCTGGGTTACTCTCTGTTCATCAGTGATGGATGATAACGTACCTTGTGGTCTGCTAGTGTGTGCAGCACAGTGCCACTGGTGATATTTATGGGTGTTGTAACAGCTGATAACAGCCATTTAATGGGCTGGTAATGTCTGAATCAAGTGTCTAGCCTCAAAGCTGTGACTCCTTCTACACCTGGTACTAACATGCAGTCTGTATCTGCATAGTCATCTGCTTAAAAATTGTCTCTTTCACAATTTTCACACAAAAATCTGCCAAACAATGTCAGGTGATCTAACTTTGCCTCTGTGTGCTATATCTCAAGCAGCCAAAAAAGACAAAAAAAAAAAAATCCAAAGCAACAGAGGACTCTTTTTCTCAACAGCAGAAAAATAAGTTGAGACCAGTGTAGCAGAATGGATTTACTACACCCTGGACAAGCTCCACCTGCCTGACTTTCTTACAGAAAGCACAATATGCGCAGAATTGAGATAACCAGAGCACACAACGCCATGTGCCAATGCAGAGCCCTATGTTCAGTCAGTGTGTCTTAGCCTCTGCCATGTGTCTTGCATCCATCTCTGCAGATTTTTGTTACATTTAACACTGAAAATGTGCTTTCATTCAGGGGTTGGAGGCAAGAAAAAAATATTTCATGTTGAGCTGTGTCTTATCGAGTGCACATGCTATGGGGTGATAGTGAGAACCAGGTTTGCTGAGTTTTGGCTGTTGTTGCCTTATGTGTCTGGTTACACTTCCTGGTTGACTGTGCTTTGTCTGAGGGCAGCTCTGCATTAGATCATCCATCAATCCATCCATTAACTATACACCGCTCAATCCTCATTACGGTCGCAAGGAGGCTGGAGCCTATCCCAGCTGACTCATTCGAAGGCAGGGGACATCCTGGACAGGTCACCAGTCCGTCGCAGGGCTACACATACAGACAAACAATTCCGCATTCACACCTACGGGCAATTTAGAATAATTAATTAACCTTAGCATATTTTTAGACTGTCGGAGGAAGCCGGAGTACCTGGAGAGAACCCACGCATGCACAGGGAGAATATGCAAACTCCATGCAGAAAGATCCCAAGAAAGCCGGGACCCGAACCACAGATCTTCTTGCTGCAAGGCGAAAGTGCTAACCACTACACCACCGTGCAGCCCCTGCATTAGATCACTCTACTTTTATTGCAAGAGTAAAGTACTGTCTACGCTGTGTGTGCGTGTGTTCTTGTACTTGCTACATGGTGAGTACCGTTTTCTGCATTTAACTATCAAAGTGAGGACATTTTTACAAAGTGAGGACATTTTGGCTGGTCCTCACTTTGAAACAGCCATGTTTGAGGGTGACAACTTGTTTTTAGAGAACAGGTATGAATTGAGGTTTGGTTAGGGTTAGGGTAAGGATTAAGTTTAGGCAATCAGTTGTGATGGTTAAGGTTAGGGTAAGTCTCTAGGAAATGCATTACGCCTATGGATGTCCTCACTAAGATAGAAGTACAAACTTGTGTGTGTGTGTGTGTGTGTGTGTGTGTGTGTGTGTGTGTGTGTGTGTGTGTGTGTGTGTGTGTGTATACATGTATGTACTGTATGCTGCTTATTTTTGCAGCGACCGCCTCCACCCTCCACCCCGCTCCCTTTCTCTTAACTCCCCAATGACCAGCATTAAATTACTGTCTGCCAATAATCTTATCCTCTCTTCCTTTCAACTCTTCCTCAGTTTGCTCTTTCATCTCACTTTCTGCATTTCCCCTGGCCCTCCTTCCCCTCATCCAAGCGTCTTCTTTGCCTTTCTTTCCTTCCCTCTCTGTGGTTCCCTGGCTTTGCAGGAATTTTCTCCCAAGCTCCAGTCCACTAATCAACTCCCTCCTGAGTCAGTCACTTCTCCCTCTCTTTTATTCCCTCCACACCTTCCATCTCTCCCTCTTTCCCCCTTTTTCTGGAGTTCCACGTCTATTTGATGTGCTCCATTTTCAAATTTTCGCATAACTCTGTGGCAGGATCTCATGCTTCTCACCTCCCTCCCTGCCCACCCTCCTGTGTCCACCCTCCTGTGTCCACCCTCCTGCGTCCACCCTCCTGTGTCCACCCTCCTGCGTCCACCCTCCTGCCATTGCTCTCGTTTTCTCTAATTATGTCAGTTTTATCTGGTGATTTGCTCCCTCCCAAACCTCCCATTCCCTCCCTGTCCTCATCTTTCGCCATCTCCTCTCTTCCCTGTTGCCTGCGTCTTTTATGGGAACTGTTGGGAGGCTGCGGTGGCCCTTCTTGAGTTATAGTTTGTTTTGATGTGCTGGTATAGATAGAGATAGCGGCTGAAGGACTAGGGCACTGGGAGAAGGAGAGGCGGGAGGAAAAGCACAGAAGAGGGAGACAGAGACAAGAATAGATAAATTTGGCTACGGGAGAAACAGGAGAGAGTGACAGAGCAGGCAAAAGGAGAAGGGGAAGTGAAGAGGAGACGGTGTATGAGTGATGGCTCACTTCATAACGGGCTGCTGCACCTCCCAGTTGACCCATAGGACCACGGGTCTGAATGAATTAAATCTGAACAGACCTCTGGGGATAGTCTCCTTGCATGACAAGCTACAGCGATGGACGAAAGGATAGAGGGAGGCAGTGCCCTGAGTTGGGGAGACAGGGAAAACCCCAGAAAGGTCCCTGTGTGGCGTGAGAACCATGTTAAAGCTACAGATGGCAGCCTGCAAGGATTATGCAAAGAAGGAAAAAAGCAGATGACAGAGCACTGTGAACATGCTTTGTTCTGGAGCTTTAAAGGGAATATCTGTGGATGCCTTCACTCTTTATTTTGCCATTGATTCATTCCCAGTAGTTAAAGTTTTGTGAGGATTCAGAGATCAGAAGATGAATTGATCTAAAAGAGCAGACTTTTAGCTTTTGATCATGGAATGTGCTACTGTTCAAAGATCAAGTTTAGCCAACAAGTCCCAGAAAAGAACTGATATAAAAGCTTGTTTGTCATTGCTTTCCAAAACTGTGTGACCATGTTTTTTTGATCTGATACCTCTAATAGCAGGATGGTATTGTTTGTGACTGCTTTCCAAAAAGAAAAAAAAGTTATAGAAATAAAGCATAACTGCTGTAGTTAAGTTTATACAGGTCACTCAGCTTTTAGGGAGTGAAGTAACTTGTTCATTGATTCTTTGGCTTTATGCATGAAGCAGGCACAGAGCAATATTAACATTCAATTTGAGACATGTTTGTGTCCATCTGACATAAGTAAATCTAAGATCAATTCTCATTATTGCTTTGTTTTGGTCTCCGCCAGGTTATGAGAAGAACCTCTGGGCCCAGTATTTCAAAAAATTAAATCCAGATTAAATTGATCTAGATTTCCAAATCCCACTTTCCTGATCCATGGATCAAGATCTTCTATCCTGGTATTTCAAAACTTTGCTGGATTGGATCAGAATAATCCTGATCCTCTCGGATTGAGATTTTCAAATCCATCCCGCCCCAAGGATCAACCTGCCTTCAGGGTCACAGACAGGAGACAGAATGTGTGTTTTGTAGATCTTAAGGCTACAGAGATCTTTGATAAATTAATATACCAAAAGTAAAAGTATTATATAGTCATTCAAAATATTTTCTGTTGCATGGAGTCAATGTTTACTTCAATTCTCTGTTTAAACAGTTGCCTTGTCACTGACCTTTCATATTTCATATTCAGGGTAGGATCACACTCTGATCCTACCCTGAGGTGGGATTAATTTAATGCTGTTTTTCAGGATAAAACTGATCCAGATTTGGGACTGAAGTTTTGAAATACCCAACACAAGCTCAAATCCGGATTAAAGGCAGGATTGGATTTCCAAATCTGGATTTAAATTATCAAGATTAAATGCTGTTTGAAATACCCAATTTTGGATCAGATCTGGGTTTAATCCAATCCACCAGGATTAATCCTGGTGGATTATGTTTGAAATACTGGGCCCTGGGGATTGAGCAGCCAAAAAGTCACTACTTAATTTCTGACATTTTCATTTGATGCTGGGTTGAAAAATTCTTTAGGCTCTGGCTGGAAATGATGTTGTACCACCAAAATGTTAAAAGTCATGCAAACCACAACATTGAACTGAAGGATGCCCAAATGGTAAACTGTCTGAGTACTTTCTATGTCATACACAGCCACTTTATCCTTTGTTATGATGAAAATATTGATTACAGAAGCTTTAATGTTAATGAAAGATTGTGGTCATGTTGAGAAGAGAGCGATGTGAACTACCACCATATATGCAATACTGCTGGAACAGCATGAACGACAATGATGAAACAGAAGATATGCAGTTAGAATAATCCAGTTGAAATTCATATACTTTTTTTTCAAGTGCTTGAGGATCTAATCATCATCACAGCGTCTGTCATGCAACAGAGCCAATGAAAACAAATGGAATGATTCCACTTTTCTTGTCATTTAAGGCTCATCCACTGATTCACTGTGTCAACTTGCAAAGAACATTGGACCCTAAAAGTTGCCATTAAGCATCACAGTGAAATCATTTATGTTTTCTTCCCAGGTGCTATTAACTAGCACAGATGTAAAGGCAGCAACACTTTCTTTCATTTATCATTCACTCTGATGGCTTCTATTTGTGATGCATTTGCAAAGTAACATCAAAAAACTGACCTGCTGTACTTAAGCAGGGCTGCACAGTGGAGTAGTGGTTAGCACTTTTGCCTTGCAGCAAGAAGATCCCTAGTTCAAATCCCGGCCTGGGCCCGGGAGTCTGCCTGTGACAGACTGGCGACCTGTCCCGGGTGTCCCCTGCCTTTGCCCGAGTCAGCTAGGATAGGCTCCAGCACCCCCCGCGACCCTAGTGAGGATAAAGCGGTGTATGAATTGATGTACTTAAGCAGCTTGTGCTGCATCCACAATGGCTGGCTTGGCTATGTTTTTATAGCATCGACTGTTGGATGAGCTTGACTTCTCCCTGCACATCAACATTTCCTCAAAAAAGAAGTTTCAAATGAATTTCATTTTTTCAAAGCCCGAATAAGTAAATATAATCCTTCAAAATGCATTTGCGTTTATTCATCTATATTGCTTAATGCCACACTAATTGCAACCTACTACAACCATGACACTGTCTAATACCAGGTGTTTCACTGACTCCTGTGTAGTGTTCTTATTATTCTCTGTACTCTCTGTACTATTTTCTTAGGATCAGAGGTTACATAAACACAACTAAATCATGTGCGCTTGCAAGCATCATAGATGCTCTTAAACAAATGTCTCTACACCTCTGACTCATTGCTGGTAGCAAACAGGATGCAAAACAGCAGTTTCTGTTGTCAAACCCACACACGTTATTTATCCCAGCATCTTCCTTAAGAAGTTTTTGTGACACAACAGCTTCATGCTATTTCCATCCTTTGCTTGTGTGACTCTTAATTAAGATGACAGATGGTTTCTTACATTTTGGCCAACATCAGTTTCAGTTTAGCTCCCTGGACCTTTAAAGCAATTGTATTCCCATTAATACCAAATACAATTAATTTTTTGTGACTCATTTCCAATTTAAAGCTTCCTGTGGTTCGTTATTTGAATGCATTTACTGGTGAAGTGCTCTAAGAAAAGAAACATTTGAGTTACGCCAGCAGTAACTTAGTCCAGCTGTAAGCGACTGACAAAGCTTCTATTAACAATCCTGACCAGTAACGTCCAAGCACATGCATGCATTGTTTGCTCCTCATCTTCCCTGGACATTAGAATTGTCTTTTGTAAGATTAACTTCATTCTCCTCGATAGCTTGTGTAGTGTTTGATCACAGAGTCGGAAACTTCATTATGTCACCACATTATTGGCATAATGTACTTCGGATCACGTTGAGTAATTAATACAAGTGTTGATCGCTTTCCACAAGCATCAAAATTTTGGCATTGGAAGTTTTGGAGCCATTACCAGCAAGCGCTTACTCGGCCAAGAACAAAAATCTGGCTTTACTTTGTGCATTTTCGAATTTCCAATTTTCCACTTGAAACAATATGGTTTGAACTCTGTCCTTTAGCTTTCTGAAGTCATAAAACTCAGCTGCAACAAAATTCTTTCTTTATTAATGGACTCAGTATGCTTTACCTTGGAACAGTGTAGAAGCTCCTTGTTGCTTTAGCTCTTCTAGACTTTGTGATTTAGTTCTATTTAACTGCAATATACAGTACGTAAAAGGACAGTATTTTTGCCCAAGCAGGACATTATATACTTTTTCCAACCCTGTCTCTTTTTCCTTAGATTGCCATTTTATTTTCTCTTCTTTTTTCATATATAATTACTCCCTCCTCCATCCTTAACCCCTTCTCCTCTTTCATACTCTCTCTCTCCTGGGCCCTGTGCTGGTATGTGACCTCTCTCTACCACCTTCCATCACCACTGCAACTTCTTTCATTTCCAATGTCCATATTGCAGCGATTTGCACCATCTTTCATGATCAAAGTGGAAATACTAAATTCAGTCACATTCAAGTCCCGAAGAGGGTCAGTTGAATCATAGCCACTTTCTGTTTCATCTTCTGCTCCTCCAACCTCTTTTCCATTCTGTCTGGCTGTTTTGTTCTGTAGCTCTGCTTTTTATCAGTGAAATTTCATTTCTGTGCCTTTGTCTACGGCATTTATATTTTCTGTCTTCATCATTTTCTTTCATTTCGCTTCCATTTGCCGGCTCTGTCTTCAGTCAGTCAGCTGAGTAAACAGGGACGGTGTATCAAGATTTTTTTTTACGTCAGAGAGCGATCCCACAACCTCCATCATCTGCCTCTGAGGTCACGGGTCATTTTTTCTGCCCCCCCCCCCCCCCCCCCCGCGAGAAGAGAGCAGCCTGACGAGAACAACCTCCCCTGCCCACACAAAAGCTAAACAGTTATTAAATAAAGTCGCTGCTCTGAGGTGCCAGAGCACTCTCCAATTCTGCTCCAGCACGTCAAATGGCGCAGTCCAAGTTGAAACCGAAGCCAGCTGATTATTAAATGGGAGGCCGCAACAGCTCTGACAATGCTTTGCTGCTGACACCAAAATCTGTGATCCGAGATGATTTGACGTATGAAAAGTGAAACGCATTCTTTGATCAGCCCTGTCAGGGCCACCGAGAGTCATTTTCAGAAGACAGCTTGATTTATAATCTGAGAGTCTACTTATAGAAATGAGATATTTTTGTCCAGTGGAGGAGTCGCTTGATGGAAAGTTTCTTCGGAGAGCGTAAAGCAGAAAATGCCTCTTTTGTTCTTCTGTACCAAATTGTATAAAAATGTCTGTTTATCTCCAGTCCAAACAAATTACTGTTGCCACATAAGTGTCATTTTACAGTTTTACAGCATTTATGGTTTATTTTCTGTTGATGTAAAATCTAAACTCCATTTCCAACCTTTAAGCTTAAGGCACAGAAAAATTTGTTACTGCTGTTAGTGACTGCATGTTTTCATCTACATTAGGTGGTTTGTGATGCACTGGGAAAGGATGTAGTTAAAGGGATAGTACAGAGTTTTGACAAAAAGCATCTCTCAGCTGTGACTGTCACAGTGAGGATGTGAAGTTTGGGGGGGGGGCATTTTGTAAAGCTTCACTGGATGAATAAAGGTTAAAACAGTCAGCGAGCTCAGTCTCACTAAACAATGTGTAATTGCTAAATTGACAATGTAAAATATATTACTCTCTCAAAACATCTAAATTAATAAATGCTAAATCACGGGGTCACTTGAGCAAAATAGAAAATAACCTGAGCTTTGTTCATTTGCATATTAAAGGCATAATAAAAACTAAAACTATGACGTTTTCCTAAACCTAACCAAATACTTTTGGTATCTAAACTACACGAGTGTTTTTGTAGTGTGCAGAAAAGCAAACAGTGACTGAAAACAAAAGTAAACAGCACTTGAAGTGAATCGGTATTGCTGTAGTTTTAGCACAAATATGATCTTTTTCTAAATGTAGCAAAGTTCTTTTGGTACTGAAACATTAAACAATTTTATAGCATAGAGAAAAGCAGACAGTGACTACAATTCTACAATTTCATTTGGCTTCAGAGAGTGGTTGATTTCCATGCTGCTCTTGAGACATTGCAAGGCTTCATCTGCACTGTGATTGGAGCACCTAAGAGTAAATACCACACAAGCAAGGATCTAGTCAGAGAAAACAACCTGAATATGCACCATAACTGACTGAAAATGACCAAAAATCGTGACCTAAACCAAAAGTAAACAGCAACAGTGTGGACAAATTTAAACTTAAACCGTGATCTTTTTGTAAATAGAAACAAGTTGTTTTGGTGCCTAGGTTTAATTTTGTATTTTATACTGTGATATTTTCCCAAACCCAATCAAGTAGTGTTGGTGCCTAAACTTGACAGTGTTTTTGTAGCATTAACAAAGGCAAACAGCAAATGAAAACACAGGTAAAAAGTGAGTAAAAGGACCACAAATCACCAGGACCTCATAGGACTCAAACCTCAGTTTCCAGTGTGAAAATCCTGTAACAGTCTCCAACTTCCTTAAATAGACTTTGTTGCTTTCTTATGTGGGTCATATAACATGGTACTCAAGACCAATGTGATAGACCAAAATGGGAAGCAAAAAAAGAAAAAAAAATGTTGCAATCTCACAGTTTAACAGCCTGTATTTTGAATGTAACATGTTTTTTGTGCTGTGAAGCAATGCAGCTATTGCACATTTTGATGTGAGACAGTGTTGTCAAATCATCTAGACCAGAGGTCGGCAACCTTTAACACTCAAAGAGCCATATCGACTTTCCCACAGAACAGAAAACACCGAGAGCAGCAAAAACCTTTTGGCATTTAAAATGAAGACAACACTGCATACATCGCTTTTTTTTGCCTCTATGCCCTTGTTAATTTTGACTAATTAATTAATAAAAAATAATGCATTAAAAAAATAATGTATTTAACCGCACCTTTCTCAGTTCCCAAATTTCTGGCACACCGATAACACTGATGAACACTCCAGCCAGGTGGGTAGCGCTAATGAACCTAAAGTCTGTTTTCCAGTCGTGAAGAAGATTCACAGGATACACTGTCGGCGCACAACAAAGTTTGGTGAACAGTGATTGAAGACGAGAACACTCCGAGTGTGTTGAACAGAAAGTTTCTTTTAAAAATCTTCCTGATGGCAGCTTGGATAAAAACGTGGTTATTTGGAATTTGTGCAACAAATAGTTTTCTGATCACCACAGCACTTCAAGCCGGTGCATCCATCCCATAATAGACCACTTTTCGAGATGCTGAAGGTGCTTGAGTTTACAAAAAGCTTTAAAATACTGAATATAATCGCGACAAATGAAGTTTGAGTTTGCAGTAATCTGTAAATGTAGTAGACAGATAAATATAAATAAAATATACTTGTGCAGGACTCTGCTGTGAAGGCGGAGACATGCGGCGGTGGTGTATTTGCGACAATAAAAAAGAAAGAAATTTGAAGGAGCGACAGCTAGGATTTAGGAATGGTGGCCCGCCGCTGCTGATTGAATGTAGAGCAAACACTGGGATCCGAAGATCAACAGGATTCCACATGAATACACTGTTAACCTTTCCTTCTCAGCTCCCGACCGTGGTCAGGAAGCCCAGGGGAGGACAGTTCTCCAGTGCCGAAGTTATTGTTGTTACTTCGGGGTTAACCCCCTTCACTGCCTCAGCAGTCGTAGAAGGCAAAGACACAGGAGCCCGGCCTTATTGAAGAATACTGCAGCCTCTATTGCGAATTAACAGTGGCTGAACCATACAGTCACGCTAACCCAGCAGCTACACACCTCTTCTCTCTTACTCCCCGAACCGACTGTCGTCTTCCTCGCTTGCGCTGCATTCAGGGTCGCTCGGACATCTCATTCTCCCCTTCTCTCTCTCTCTCTCACACACACACACACTCACACACACACACACACACACACACACACACACACACACACACACACACACACACACACACACACACACACACACACACACACACACACACACACACACACACACACAAGCTGCTCTCTCTCTCCCTCTCTCATAACGGAGCCACACACTCTCATAACAACACGCAGGCCGGCGAGTGTCGGAGATTGACGGCTGGGACGCATATTTTGACAGACAAAAATTAAGACATTTTATTTTGATGTTACAAGATCACAATCATCTTCAAATTTGGAATTAAAATTTTAAAACTAACAAACTAAAATAAAAGAAATTTTAATTAAATAGCCTGCTGATTATTAATTTTCCAAAGCTACAGGGAGTCACAACAGAGGGACGAAAGAGCCACATGCGGCTCCGGAGCCGCGGGTTGCCGACCCCTGACCTAGACTATAAGTGTGTGTTGTGATCTCATTGCCGTGTTGTCTCTTGGCGACTGCTTCTTCTTCCTAATCACAACAGTTTCAACATCAGCCCTTCAGTCCCAGACACACTCCACACCACCCAAACCTTGAGAGGATCTGCAGCAGCCCTGATAACATACTCATAAATATGTGCATGTGTGATTAAGTGTTTGTAAGGATTGGTGTACCCACACTGGTGTGAATGTAAAAATGCATACACAACATTTAATGATACAAATGCCTAAAGACATGCATGTGCAAGCTGGCAAGAGGCTGGGAGAGGCTAATAAACTAACCACCTGCTATCTGAGCAACAGTGTGTCTATCTGCATGTGTGCGATAAGTAAAGTAGATTAGAAGTTAAACCCTAATCAGCGGCTGTCTTCCTCTAATGGCTCTCTTCACCATCCACTCTGAGCAGCGCCACATCTCCACAACAAACACACAACCTCTTCACAACAGTAGACAGGCCTGGTCTGGTCAAACACACTCATGCATTCACATATAGACAAACACATAAATGAGATATACAGCTCTCAGCACCATCACCACGGTGTCTACTGTTTTTGTCAGCCAGGCCCCAGAGAGAGGATGCAGTTTAAACACACTTAAAATCAGTTTACCCACGGATTCGGGCTGAGTAGCATTTTTATGAGATACACTTACATGCAGTGTATAAATTCACTGTTGTGTACCCCACAGTAGGCAATTTAAGTTGATTTAAGTGGGAAGATGGCAGCCTTTTAACTATCGACAGTAACTATCTCAGATGCTTCAACCACTACTTTATTGTGGTGTTTTATTTCAGCCACTTTTCTAGTAGAAATGCCAAACATTGAACCACTGTTTCCATATTTTTCTTAACACTTTTCTTTTCTTCCATCATCTGCAGGGCAAAGTTCACAGATTTCTTCCACGATAAAACAGAGGTGTCTCTATATACCTGGTCGTGGTGATTACGGAACTATTGATAGTAACAATATCATACATATTCCAGCTCCAGTAGCTATCTGGTTGACAAACCACAACAACAACATGCAGCACACTAATCATGACAGACTCTCTTCACCTCCCTAGACTTTTACTTTGAGTGGAATTTAGCACTATATTACTGTTTCCATGAAGTCTTTTGTCTAGTCCTCTAAATAGGGCTGTAGCAATGTCAGAGTTTCGCTAAACAGTTGATCAATCAAATCTACAGGTTTTTTTTTTCTTTTGACACAGTTCCCCTCTGGCTTTAGTGGATGTAAATTAGAAGTCTTGCCATTGCTATATCAAATTTAAATTTGAATACATTTTGACTCTCACCATAAAAGTCATGCTGTATTAATTACAAGCACTCCTTGTTTGTGATGTTTACATGTATAAATTTGATTACTGATTATCGACTGTGATAGGATTAGCATTTCATAAGTAACAAGAAAAGCACTCGGAAGCGCAGTGCTCCGCCAAGGCTGCTCAGTCGTATCATTTCTGATGAAGTCTTTAACTGATGGGATTCATAAACACTACCACAATTTTGTAAGTTGTTCCTTGTATCATTTCTGATGGAAGACCTGATCAGTCTGCAGTGATGGGTTTGTAGTAGGATCGCAATCATGTGATTGTCAGCAGGCAGTTGATGTAGTGTTCACTTGTTGTCATAGTTATAGTTAAGGTCAGAAATGGCACAAGGACCAAGTAATTAGATTTTGGCAGTGATATGGCTTATAGTCTGGATCCACAGATTTGTTAAAGATTCTGTATCATTGAGAGATTGCACCACTGTAACTATGACAACAAGTAAACACTACATCAGCTGCCAGCTACAGACTTTTCAGGACTTATCCGTTGGAAATTATACAACGACTGAACAGCCTTGACAGAGTACTGTGCTCTGTGAGTGCTTTTCTTGTTATTATTTCACCTGCTTTCTTCTTCTTTTTACGTAAGTTTAGTTTGCACCCACTGTTTGGTTAAGTTTAGGCACTGAAACTACTTGCTTAAGTTAAGGAAAGACAATGGTTTGGGTTCAAGTACACAATTTCATAACATTAAACACGTGCTACAGGGCAAACTTCTTGTCTGAAAGGGAGCAACGGTGACGACAACAGTAGAGAACCTTTGGCTACAGCCTTATTGTGTCTGTTTCTGATGTTCAGGGAATTCTTTGGTGTGTCAGATTACCCTGCACTTTGAAAAATGATGCTTACGGGCACCCAGTGCATTAAAATGTGATGCCAAGTGGTCCTGACAAAGTGCCCAAGTTGAGAGCGAGAACAGGCTCAAATTTCACACACAGGGAAAAGCACACAAGTTAATTTGGGTCTTTTCCAGTGTTTAGAGTGATAAAGAGGAGATTCTGCTGGGTGAAAACAGCAGTAGATAATCCCTGAAGCAAACCCAAACTGTAACAATAACAGAACTGTCGTCGCCAAAACTATTCGCTACACACACACACACACACACACACACACACACACACACACACACACACACACACTTACTTGTATGGAAGTACATGTGCTCACATCCCCATCCACAGTCAGATCGGTGTGGGAATGTGTTTGTGCCAGTAACAAGCGTGTTATGCTGTGTTGATGTTGTGATTACAGGGGGGTGTTTAAGGTTGAGGATGACTCATCTGACATACACACACACGCTCACGTACACACAACGTGCACCCACAGCAATCTAGATAAAGATCATCACTCACTCGCCCTCTCCTTCCTCCCTCTTGTCCTCTGACAATGCTTACAGCTTACCAGGATTTATGCTCATGATTTTAATGGTTTAAACATCTTTATATAAATGCTTTAATCGTAAACGCTGATAGGGGAGAAAAAATATAACAGCAATAGAAAAGAGTGAAAATAACTGAAATCATTAGCGGAGCCAGTTGTATGTGCATTTTATTATTACAGGCTAAATTCATGACTTGCTGGGTACCTAGGTTGTTACATGCAAAAAGCTAATTCTCCTGCTCTGTTTTCGTCCCGACACATCTGCCTTGTTTTACTTTCGTTCCTGGCAGGGATATTATTCACAGACATGCCTAAACTCTGTCAGATGAATGCTCTACAAGATTTATCTTTTCTTGTGCTTGGTGTTCCCATTTTTCTGAGGCTCTTGTTTTGCTTTGCTCTTCACATTTTCACTCACTCATTGGGATCATGTATTTATGTGGGCATGTACACATGCTGAGCCCTCGTGCTCAAGTGAAGTCCTGGTGCAACAAAAAATCTAACTACAGATCATAGTATGTTTCCATGGGACTGATTTTACATCATTTTAACCTGTTATATTCCATTTTTGCGAGCTTATACTGTACAAAGCGTCAATAAACTTTGTGCTAATCTGTATTTTAAAGCTGCGTTTTCTGTCTTTTGGGGACAGTGGAACAAACTAATTGATTTCCAGCAGACAAAAACTACTCGTTTTTTAAAATGTAATAAATCTAAGACCAGTATTGATTCTGTTTAGCTCCTTTTTGAAGTTCCTAATGCACTGCTATGTTAATCAGCCAGTTGCTAAAACAGCAGCAGCAGCTGAAAATGAGATTAATAAGGGCAGACAAAAAAAACAAAAAACAAAACAAAAAAAATGTGCTAAAATAGGATAAAAATGCTCTATAATAGCAAGAGAAAATAGAGTTGGGTAACAATTCCATAAGTCATTGTCCATGTTCTAATCATAGTAATTGTGCTTATTATTAAAATAGTCTGACTCATTGCAGCTTTAAGTTTGAGTAAAAATCCCAAGGCTTTATCATCTCCATCTGAGGTCAATCCTAGACTATTTCCATTTGAAATAATGGGGCGATCATGAAACAAAAGTAAACAAAAATACCAAAGATGTTTAATACATCTACACTCCCTGCAGAAGAGATATTTTGAGTTCTGTCAATGCGTGGGTTGGGCTCTGTTTGTGGTCATCCAACTCCACTGGGATGTTGTCAAGGAAGGAGTTACATTCAGACTAGAAAGTAGAACAATCACAACTCTGTGGTGTAGGGCTGGACCCGAATATCCGAATATTCGTTCCCTACGGCGGTATCCGGATATTCATTTTGGCTCATCTCGTCGTGTTGGGCTCATCTCGGCTCCTCCATTTGTGTTTCTTACCACCACCCGAATGACCGGGTGGCTGCCGACTCTGGCGTCACGCTTCACTTCATTGCATAAACACAAGACAAGATGCTGAAAACCTCCACTGTTTGGGAATTCTTCACTTTAACTGAAGACAAAACGAAGGCAAAGTTTGGACCCGGGAGACCAGACGAACGGATCCGAATATTCAGGCCGTCTCCACCACAAGCCGGATGTTAGGGGGCAGAGCGAATATTCGAATATTCGTCTTTAATAGGGCCCGAATATTCGGAGCCAGAAACCACTATTCGGGCCAGCCCTACTGTGGTGTCGGCCACTGTCTGTGTCCATCCGCAAGGGAGTATACTCAATATTTAACAGGTGCGGCAAAGCTCAGGGAATCAGGGAAATGTCAATCAAATCAAGCATGAACATGACCTAAAAATTAAATGAAAGGTATGCTACCATTCAAAAGTTTGGGGTCAAAACCTCATGACTTTGTCTTAACAGGAAAGCAAATGCTCTTATGGAAGCCATTGGACTGAATTATGATTATTGGGTGATGATTTTAAACTGTATGTTCAGCCTGTCGAATGGTTAGCCTGATTCTTCTTATGCAATACTCAGCTGGAGCCCCACATTTGGTCTGTGTCCAGTGCTGCGTCTGTTCTCGCTGAAACTGAGGGCCAAGCCCTATAGTCCAGCTGACTCCACTGTCATGTCCTAAATCAGCTCTGTTGCTCTTTAGATCCAAACATGCATGAGGAGATCATGTGGAGGAATGAAGGAAGAGACGATAGGCATCACAGTAGACGGAGGGAATGCTGCACCGTCTCCCAAACAGTGGGAAAGTCCTGAGGGAGACATTTGTTTTGGAGTCCTCTGCTACGCCTCACTGTCCCTCGTTCTCACTCTTTCGCTGTCTACTTTTATACCTCCTCTCCCCCTTCCTTTCCCCCTGTGTTTGACTTCCCTGGCTGGTCTGTGATTTGTTTTGTCCTCTCCTAATGCTATCTGTTGCTATTCTCAGAGGCTTACTGGCTACAGGGATGGACAGTGTGTATACAATACCCTCGGGTGCAGCATCACATCAACACTGCCCCATGGCTCTGTGAGTGTGTGTGTGCGGGGGGGGGACCAGAGAGACAGAGAGCTGGCACATGGACAACCATGGCTTCACTCCACATTCACAAGACAATTTTACTATCTACTTGCTGACAGAAACTCTCAGGGCACCCTGGGAGTAAAACTTTCTCTTGGACAACTCTCTATGAAAATGACTTCACTGAAAATGTATTTTTTTGTTATTTTTTTGCCAACAAAGTGAATGTCATTTTTCCGCTGAAAGAGGCTCGATGCAGGCATCACTGTTTTTCTGGTGGCAGCCATTTTAAAGTTTCCTCTCTTCATGGTGGCATTGTGGCACAGTCCCAGTTAATTAACATGTTGTCGGTAGCTGTGGCTGTGTCTCTGCACTCTCTGTAAGCCACTGTGCAAAGACAAGACACAAAATTGGGTAATATATGACTGTGGAGACCTGTGATCTGTTAGAAAGCGGGACTTTATTGCATGTTGTGAATTCAGTGCATATGGTTTTGATTTTGGCTACTTTTTTTCCCTCTGAGCTAGAGCACAGACACTCAGCCACACACATGCAGACAAACATGGAAACATATCCATGCAAAACACACACACATGTCTGGTTCTTATATCCCCGTGGGGACTTACCATTGACTCCCATTCATATCTAACCCCTAATCCTTACCCTAATCCTAACCTTAACCTTCACCAAAACAATGCCTAACCCTAAAGAAACGTTTTTGCACATTTACATTTTTAGTAACAACAACATGGCCAAGAAAACGCTGTCGCCACCCGTGGGGACCTCGTTTTAGGTCCCCACTGTAAGACAAGTCCCCACCTATATAGCACACAGTGAGGTCAAAGTCCCCACCGGTATAGCAGAAACAAGTACACACACACACACACACACACACACACACACACACACACACACACACACACACACACACACACACACACACACACACACACACACACACACACACACACACACATTTAAAAATACAGAGATGCAGATAATGAATGCGCTTTAGCTGAAGATCACTATATTCAGTGATCGCTGGCCTTTGACATTCTGACTGTACCATGGTTTATTCCTGATGGCTGCTCTTACAGTTAATTGCTAGTCATGACCAGTGTGTTGAGCTGCCTTGATCATACTATATCCTGTGCTGGTCACGGGCTCATTACTTTAATAGATCTGCTCTGACAACTATACATTACAACCAAGGAGGAAGGATCTAAATGCTTACTTTAATGTCTTTTGACACATCTTTGTTGCTCTAATTCTAAGGAGAACTGCAGTGTCCTGGAGCTTGTTGTGGTCACCCACAGGAAGTATAGGGATGATTCTGGAATTCAAAGACATTTGAACTTCAAAATTTTGAAAAATACACCTTCTCTTTTACAATTTTCTGCTACATATTCATCAATAATAGGAAATAAACTGTCGAAGGCGTGATTGGCTCAGCTTACACATCAGTGGACCAATTTTTGTTGCATGTTTTATTTCTTGTTTGCAAATCCTACTCTTATCACAGTAACAGGATTGCAAATCCATGCTAATGTTAGCTAGCTATTTAGTTAGTTGTTACTGCTGACCAAGAGGACAAATTTGCTGATGTAAAAAAGTAAAGAAAAAAGTAAAAATAATTTGTCTTCTCCTTATAATATGCAAAACAGGGTTGCATGAGGTAGAGCGAGGCATTCAATAAAGGCTGACAGTGTTATGAAAATATGAAAAACAGAAGAGAGGACATATAGTTTTGCTCTACCCATTCTTTTGGAAAACTGTTTGATGGTGTCAATTGCAGCATTTCATGTGATTCACTGTTTTCTTCTTCTATAGGCTACAAAGGTTATGCTAACAGGGTTGTTGTGGGACACACGTTCCATGCATAATTATTATTTAAAATATCATGTTGTTTTAAAAAAATTCCCACAATTATAAGAGACATCAATGAGATTCAATTTTGTCTTCAGAGGGATGGGACAAGATAAAAATGGCATTTTAGGGGGGAACTCCAGACCTATTTGGTATTTTAAGAAATGTTTTCAAACATTCTTTTCTCTTAGTGTTTTTTTTTTTTTTTTTTTTTTTTTTAGATTTGGTCTCAGGACCAATAAATATACAGAAAAATATTATTTTGTACATGCACTATTTGAAATTTGATGGGTGGGATGTAAAAAATCCTTGAGTTCTGGAATGACCCATAAATGTTGTTTTTGAATGCTTCTCATCTATGACAGTTGTAAAGGGTAACAAAATAGGATTGGTGTTCATAGCTAAAAGTTGACACTGCTACATTACTAATGGCAGTCACACAAAAAGGAAGTGAGATGAAAAGACGATGTATTGTGGAAAAAAGCAGATGAGCTGCTGAAGTAAAAAACAAAGATGTACAGTGTAGCTGTGATAATCAAATATGCAGCCATTGAAGCATGGCTTGGTTTAAGTAAGCAGTGTAGTTACTCATTCTTACTATGATGGAATATATGTTTACTGACTTTATCTGTGGCTGGCGCACAGTGTAAAACACTATAGCTATATCCAATCAATTAAGGTATAATTAAGGCAACCATTTCTTAAAAATCTTGTTTCTATACAACTAAACTGCATCAAATGTTGAAAGAAACATAATTCTGTAAAACTACGACGTAGTAGGAAATGCATACAGTCTGAAAGCACATAGTCTGTGCAAACAGGTAAGAATGGAGGGTGGTGACACGAGTCAGCAACAGGTCTCCGAGGTCTTCAAGGAACTTCACATAGGAGACAGGAGTTTACATCCCTGTGGGACCATTGTTATTAGACTTCAGCATTAAATTCACTTGTGTATTTTTGGTTTCACTCACTGTTTGCTTCAATGATTAGGTTTAGGGAAATATTGGGCTTTGGTTGACACTTTCACAGTGACAACTACATGTTAGAAGCCTAGTTAGTTAAGACATCAAAACTGCATGGTTAAGTGTAGGCAACAGGTTTAGGTTAAAATATGACCCTTTCGAAACATGTTTGAATCTCATCAATATATAATTGGTCGGCTCAATGGGAACAACAGTAATGCAATATAAGAAATGGAAAAAAAAATGGTTATTTGAAATGCATTTGTGATGTGTCACAAATAAATGTAATCTGGCGGAAAAGTATGTTTCCCTCATAACATAACTAAGAGTACAGTTTAATTGTGGGAAGCAGGGCTGAGTTTAACATTCGACAACTAAATACTTGGTTAAAAGTAGGAAAATATTGTAATTATGGTAATCAAATATTAGATTAGGACAAGGCAGCTAAAAATGTTTAGTTAGATTTAATGAAAGATACATAAAGGGACACACACTTCTTCCTGCTTTGGCCCCAAATGTTGGCATTGGATGTATATTGTGAGCTGCGGGATATGGATGTAATGTCCAATATGGATGTAAATATTGAGAAGCATCACTGTATTGGCTCTGTCTTAGTTTGAGCAAATACCAGTTTCCACATCACTAATGCTGTAGTGTGCATCAGCACAATTGACTGCATGTTAAACTCTAAACGTACACTTCCCTTTTTAATCAGAAACAAATGAATATTTTCATGGTTCGAAAGGCAAGAAGGAATATAGAGACAAACAGTTCTTCAGAGGCAAGTCCCCCAGTATGAGAGAGTGTTTGAGAACATCCTCTGGCTCTGACACAAGGAGTTCCAGTGATGGTACTGAAATACAAAATACAAAACAGACATCATTCCCTGAGCCACTTAAGGCAAGGGAAACCATTGGTGGACGGATATAACCTGACCGAGCTGTGCATGTATGTAAAGCCAAGGTGCCCACCCAAACTGCAGAGAAAGTTGGCTTTAAGGCAATGGCAAAAGCATTGCATTTGCAGTCGACAGTGCCAAGCCGCAAACACTCCACACAAAACAAAATCCTTAACTCGTACAGCAGCTGTCGTGAGAAAGAGGAGCAAATGGCACACATGCACACTTACACATAGTGTCAGCTGTGCAGTTTCATAACTTCCACCAACTTATATGAAACTGTCCCCATAACCACTGCAAAGTATATTAATAGTTAATTGATAATAACTTTAACTCCAGGCAATATATAGTTTCTTTTCCAGAGTCTTGTATAACTATTTCAACCTCATTCCGCTATTGGGATGAGCAAGGAAAGAAGTATGCCCTTATATATACTTTTACTGTAAAACATTAAAATAACGTGATCACTGGTGCCCCTTAGGCTGAATTAGATGTGCTAGTTTTATCATGTTTATGTTGCATATTGATTTGTGCAGCGATAATGCCTCTGTGAGACAGAATGGAATATGCAATAGGCCTGTAATTGCATCTGGCTTGCTCACAATGCAAACACAAGAGCCAGTATTTTGCCAATGTAGCCATACGCTGTTTTCTCCTTTCATTGCTCTACCAATCCGTGTATATTACCCTGTCTGCTCCCATGTCCTCTCTCTTTTCTGACTTGCAGAAATGTTGGTAAAAGGAAGTATTGTTAAACATTTACTGGCTCCAGCTCCAACATGGCCTGCATCAGTCGCCATTGTTTGTAGCAGACAAAGAAACTCAGTACAGTGGCATGGAATCCCACTGCTAACTAGTAATTGCAGAGTGATACAAACACAGCAGTTCATAAGTATATTTTCACAATGGTGTTGGCCACTTGTGTAGGAAACAATGTCACTCTGTGTAGATTCAGTTTAAATCAAGCTGTACAGCATCCAAATTCACACCTGTCAGAGGCAATAAACAAAGTGTTATGGTATAAAACTGCCTGTTGACTGTCTTTCTGACCTCCCTCTGCTTTCTTAATACAACAGCACATTAGCTTTAAACTTTCCATCAAACATATTATGCTGCTCAGCCTTACATCTGCATGACATCTCCGGAAAATATAGGTAAACAGTAAAAATATTTCTGAGAGCATTTAAGGCGAGAAATAAGCTGTGCAGAATCTGTCCTGACTTTAGTTCAACAACGGCTACTTTAGACGCAGAACAAAAGTTTTGCGAGCCATCTGACCTTCGATCCCCACATGTCATTTGCATAAAGTTGAAATGAAACTATTTATCCACATGAATTGTGGACAAATCAAGGGCAACGCACCACAACGTTGCTCAAAAGGCACTGCGGTGCATCCGGCATGCAATGTGCAATGCGGGTACTTTCACACAATGACAAAATATGAGAAACTGATGGATCCTTTCGACAAATGTTAACTTTAGCTAGCTAGATGTCTGTGTAGGTTCTCATTTAGCTAGCTAATGTTAGACAGTTTTTAACTGTGCTTTGAGAAAAAAAACTAGTTGACAGGTCTAATCTGTACACACTTCATCCAGTCTAATTCTGAAACTGTAAATTCAAGAAAGTGAAGTGTTGTAAGCCATTTAAATATTAACCTAATGGTTCTCCATTTCATTTATGCATGGGATGCTAGCATCGACTTTAATGAGGATGCTTCAAGTGAGCATAGACCGTACATTTTTGACAGGTGTCCAAACATGTAGTTGAACGCACTGCATGAGACTTCTAAAAGTTATTAAACGTGTGGCCAAAAGTAACAAATAATGCCTTTTAATAATAGATAAATGGCTGAAATAGTTAACACTTATAAGGAAGAGCATACATAAATGATTCATATAAACATAATGGTTGAATGTTAACACTTGTAATAGCTAGCTAATAGTAATGTATAAATAGCTGGTTTATCAAGCAAAAAAGAAGTGATAAATGTTAAAAATTGACATGTCAATCAGTTTTAACCGTAGCTAAAAGTAACAAATTGTTAAAATAGTTACCTGAAAGTAATACCTGTCTTAAATAGTAGCTATATAGTAGCTGATAAACGGTTGAAATAAAGGCCTAAAGAAAGCATTGAACTGATCGGCTATGATAGTAAACAACCAGTTGTAATACAATACAATACAATACAATTCAATACAATGACTTTATTAATCCCCGAAGGGAAATTAAACTGTCTTGAGGTCTCATCTGTTTACTTTTGAATTAAATAGTCTGATTGCTGATGGTAGGAAAGATTTTCTGAATCTTTCTGTCCTGCAAGCACAGGGATAGGAGCCGTCCACCGATGGTTTGTTGTTCCCTGAGGCAGATGTGAAGTGGATGACCCAGGTTTGTCAAAATGGCCTCCATCTTTCTGAGTGCCTGTCTCTCCACCTCATCTTCCAATGTGTTCAATCTGATTCCAACCACATAGCCAGCTTTTATAATCAGTTTCTTCAGACACCTTGCATCCTTGTTTTTAATACTGCCTCCCCAGCAGACTGCAACATAAAACAGGACACTTGCTACCACAGACTGATGAAACATCTGCAGTATCTTACTGCAGATGTCTAATGATCGGAGTCTTCTGAGGCAAAAAGTTGGCTCTGGCCCTTTTTGTAGATGAAGTCTACGTTTATAATTAATATATTATATAAATATTAATATTATAATTATTAATGTTATAATATCAATTAATAGTAAATAGTTAGCTAAAAAATTAAAGTTGAAATTTTTAATGTAAAAGTAAAAAATAAATGTTAAATAAAAGTTGTGTCAATGGTTTGAAGTCATTCAAGCATTCAACCATTCACTAATAGCTATAGTAATAACCAGCTCTTAAACTTAACTATAAGTAATAAAAGTGGTTTGTATGCGCATAAAGGCTCTGCTACTTGCAATTTACTTTACCAAGCAAGCCCGAGCATTCATGGGTTGTTCATAATATGTGCGGAACAGTGCAGTAATATCTTCTAATGGTAAATGACATTGAGTTTAAGATGAGATCTGATGATCATGTTTGAAACACCTTTCAGTTTATCTGACAGGACTGTGTGGTGTGCTACAGAAAAACAACCAAAATAAAACTTATTAGTGGGCAATCACAGATGTATACCATCAAACTACCTCACCAGCACTCACTCATGAAAAAGTTCAGCTGTTGGTAAAGTACTTACTACCACGTGTTTGAAAACAACAGTGGGAGGTAACTAGGTCAACAATACACACACATGCATGCCATGAATTATTCATCTCTGCTTCTCATATTTAAAAGGAAAGTTTTTGTTTACTCGACACCTGATTAACCACAGTTGGGCTGAATTATTGGCAGGGGAAGCTGTCGCTGCGCTCATTTAATAATGTCTCACACAACAATGTTTCTGTTGCTGGGTCTTTTTTAAAACTTTTTCCACCTTTCCTGTCAAATATCAAATCTCTGCTCCTGCAAACAAAGTCAATACAGTCTTCTGTAGGCTTTGCAACAATCCTTTTAAAGGTGTATATTTGGGTTTGACTGTGTAGACCAGAACCTGTTGAAAGAGTTTTCTTCTTTCCTACAACGAAGTTGTGGGTAACACTCAAATATCTGTGTGCTTAAAGAATCCATAATAACCACAAACAGAATAATGGTTAATAAATGTTTAAAGCTACTTATTTATAGTTTGTTGAAATAACCTGTGTCTATTTTCTTGTGATGGATGGAAACCTCTGATGTTGACATTGTCTCAGGTCTATTTACTGAAAGCGCAGCCAGTACTTAAATGCATAATGCGTAAAGCTGCTGGTAGTTTGGCCTTTTAACCTGCATTGATTGGTATCTTTCACAACTGTTCGTTTACTCTGGGACTGAGATTTGAACTATTCTGCTGCCCCTGGATAATAAATGTTTAACAGTCTAGAAAAGACATAGTGTCTTTGGCTGGCTGTCATCCGAAGTTCATTAGAAAAAGGAAAAAGGCACACTGGAGGGGGGTCCACAACATAATATGTTGAATGACACATAACTGACATTTGAAACTAATCCTTTTTGGTATTTTCTTATTATCCTCTGAACAGATTTGTTTTACTCTGCTGAGTCCCAAATAATCTCATTTTCATCTAAATTGTACTTAGCTGATATAAGGAGATGTGTGATTTTTGGAGAGAAAGTGTTCTGTTTCTACTTCACTATTCCAATAGGTGCTCACATAGCCAAAGAGCTAAATGTCAAAAATAACTAAACAGCATGGAGGAGCTTCACAAAGATATTTACAAGAATTTTTAAGACCACATCTTATGCACCTTTCCAGATTTCCAATTCTAGGTTTGGGATGTAGTAGAATATGTTTACAGCCTTAAAAATAGAAAAATAAAATAAAAAATTCTCATACTGTGCAGTGCTACAACACCTCTACCCACCTTTTGTCTAAAATACTTCATTTTAGCTCCAGTGTCTCTAAGCTCTTTGAGGTTTCCTGTCTCTTTAAGGTTTTGTAGTTGTAGCAGAAATGGCTCTGGTAAGGAAGTAATGGCAAACTGTGAGGAAGTTGCTCGATCCTTGAGCGTTTGCCATACCAGCTGCTAGCCAGGTGTAATGCACATGTGTAACATGATGATGTAAATGAGTAATGAAAGAAAGCCCAGACTTGAAATTAAATGTTTTAGGCAGATAGAGAATCCTCTGTTGGACAGAACAAGTTTTTTGGTATGGACTTAAGATTTTTTGGGCTTGCTAGGCTTTTATATGCACAAAAGGCTATAACATACTCAAGGAAAGGGAAACCTAAAAAGCAGAATATGGGCTCTTTAAGATCATAGCCCCCTAATTTGGTTTAACTTTTGTCCCAAACTACAGATCAAAATGTTACAGAAACAGGAAGAACAATGAAGTTTCCCCCAAAAATACAATCCTATGTAAAATGTAAAGACTATCACCAGGACTAACTTGGTTGTCATGGTTTTAGAGAAAAAATAAATAAATGCAGGGATGTCTTCAAGTCTCACAGTTTAATGAACCGGTGCCTTTGTTGTTAAGCAGCTAGCTGTTCATTAAGGCAAGTGTTAATGTTCCAGGGCAATCTCAGTGCAACAGACTACAAAGGGAGCTGCACACAAAGTCCTATCCTTACCTGCCTTCCACCAGAAATTACCCTTCTGTCCTTGCTTCCATCACATCATCCCCCACTTCCACCTCCCACCTTTCTTTTCCTTTGTATACCTCCATTTCCACCCACTTTTTGTTCTATCTCTTCATTCCCAACCTCGTTTACTTTCTCCTTGACTCATCACTCTGCCTCATTTCACTTTTCCATGCACCTTTCTGTTTTCCTTTCCTTCCTTCCGATCTCATTGTTACACAAACTCAGAGCCTCATAGCATTTGAGGATCACTTTGAAACCCGGCGCATTCTTAAAATTGAGAATAGCGCCAGAAACAGAAGCATTTCCTTAGAATTATACACTACAAGCCCTCAAGTAATATCAAGATCACAAACTGGCTCACAAAAATCCTTCTAAAAGGTAGAATTATTTATACCTTTGAGTAGATTTTGCATTTGCTTTAAGAAAATGTATGACTTTAAAACTCATTGTGCTAGAATAAATGATTGTACAAGAGGCATATTATTCCCTGTGGGAGACTTCCATATAAATGACAACCGATTCTTCAAAACACTGTATAAGTGGTTTTCTCAGGGTGGGTGGCAGCAATAAAATGCGGTAGTTGTGTATTTACTTGTGTTTGTTAGCCAGCAGGGTTGAATGGGAGATCAGATGAATAAATAGCTGCTCCTACAGTAAGGCTAGGATGGCAGACAAAGCCAGGAACTGCCAATGGAGAGATTTCTGCCTCTAATTCCTCAATAACAACAACAACAAAAGTACTCAGTCGGGTTGAATCAGACTCTCTCCTCTCTATCCACAGGTTCCTCAACTCTTCACGTTCAGTGGCACTCTGCATATTTTAGCATGCATATGAGTCTCATGATTTTTAATGGCTTTTATTGGCTATAGCTCATCATGCTAGAGTGGGCTTTAATATTTAGTGTGTCAAGGTCTCGCCTCACTTGTGGAACTAAAACAAATTAAAACTGCAAGCAGCACTGGACAGGTCCTCGCATCTTTGCTGGTCAGCGAATCGACACATGTCCACCAGGTAGTGCTGTTACCGAGAGTGTATGTCGACCTTTGGATGTGATGAGTGTTGGACTCTGACCACACATTTAAAATTTCAACCCGATTAGAGCATGTACAGGCTAGTAATTCATGGCAAATTCATGGCAAATTCATGGCGAATTGTCAAAATCCAGGGACCGCCATTTCCACGCCCTCAGATTTTTGTTGAGCATTATTATAACTTTTTGATCATCCACGTCAGCTGTACATCCTGACCAAATTTCAGTTCTCCTGATGTTACCCTGTTTGAGTTAATAGCTTTTGAAAATGTCCAAAAATGACCCAAGATTGTCGAAAATATCACACATAATTCAACATGGCCAACTTCCTGTTGGGTTTTGGGCATAAGTGTCAATTACATTTTTTTGCGTCTTGATGAATTACATATGTATATCAAATTTCATAACTGTAGATGACATGTACTGACCGTAGTAAATGTTGGAAATTTTCTAAGTGGCACTATGGAGCCATTTTCTACAATTCTACAATTTCATTTAGCAGACGCTTTTGTCCAAAGTGACGTACAACACAAGCAAGAATTCAGACATAAGGAAAAACCTGTAGTAAGTGCAAAAAGTGCAAAAAGTGTGATTGCTCAAAGGTGTTGCCATCAAGTTGCAGAAGAATTGCCAACCACCCCACCCTTTTTTTTTCTTTACTTTGTCAGCACTAAATAAGTGCTGGGTTTTGGACCACCTAACTTATTCTACCCCTAAGGTGGAGTCAGATTAAGTGCGTAGGTGTTCTCTAAACAATTGAGTCTTCAATTGTCTTTTAAAAGTAGAAAGGGACTCAGCAGAATGCACAGAGTTTGGTAATTTTTCCACCATTTGGAAACAACAGAGGAGAAGAGTCTGGCTAGACATATCGAGGGTTTTGGACCACCTGACTTATTCTACCCCTAAGGTGGAGTCAGATTAAGTGCCTAGGTGTTCTCTGAACAATTGAGTCTTCAATTGTCTCTTAAAAGTAGAAAGGGACTCAGCAGAACGCACACAGTTTGGTAGTTTGCCACACACATGCAATTTATCTAAAATATCAAAATTTTCAGCAGTCCTGGTGTGTATGGCAATTTTGGCAAGCATTTGAGCATTCCGAACCTGCCAAAAAGTACTTTGTCACAGCAATGATGCATTGCCACGACAACAGCAATTTATGAAAAGTCAAAATCTTCACACTGTGGCATCGTCAAGGTGTGAACACTGAGCTGACCGATTTCCAGAATGATATGATGAAGTTTCGGGCAATGGTACGTGCAAATATAATGACAATAACTTCCTGTTGCCAATAGGTGGCGCTATGAATATTTCTAAATTTATGAGCGTGGATGTGTTCAGACCCGGACTGGTCAGGGGCCAAAAGTATAAACACAAAAAATAAATTCTAAATTCTGTTGTAAACATCTGCATATCTGAATGGAGATGTATATGTTGGGAGCCCTTGTTAATTGTAGTGTGGTTTTTTTTTATTTGTCTTTATTCAAATACAATTAGTTCATGACTATTCTATATTAAATTAAATAGTCTCCTAAAAGTTGAAGACAGCAATCTAAACGGCAGTCATTGTTTATTACAATGACTTTATTATTTTATTTATTATTTTATTATTTTATTTATTTTATTTATTTCTTTATTTTTATTATTTTATTATTAACTTTATTTATTACAATGTTTATTACAATTCCGTTTAGATTGCTGTCTTCAACTTTTTACATCTCCATTCAGATATGCAGATGTTTACAACAGAATTTAGAATTTATTTTTGTGTTTTTGGTTTAATAAAATGTTTCTTACCTACTCCTCCTCCTCTTTCTCCTCTGGAGCTCTTCGTAGGCGGTCTCTGTGAGCGCAACTATCTTTCTGAGATTCTGTTTCCAGAATGCCAGACCTACAGAAAAGACCAAAAATGTGTTATTGTTTTTTAATGGGAGAGCTTATGCCATGTGCTGGTATATAAAGAGCCTATACAGAATATGTGCTTGTTTCATTTACAAGTATAACAAATTTGTATTGTCTTAACCACTTTTGTGATCTCTTCACACTTTCAAGCAAAACCACTGTTTAAGTCTACCAAAGTTGGGATTTTCCAAAGACAAAAAAATGGTCATTGCACTCTGAGATCATTGTATTAACTATAGTAGTGGTAGTAGTAGTAGTAGTATTGCTGTTAGTTGTTATTGTTGTTAATAATAATAATAATAATTATTATTATTATTATTTTCTAACATTATCACAAGCCTAGTAGTGTATATAATAAATACTGTGCAAAAATAAAAACGCTATTTAACGTAATTTATCTTTTATTACCCATTTATTAGTAAGGCTTTTATTTTGGTAGGGAGTCCATTTGACCCGTGACGGTCAGGGATCACGTGCTTCCGTTTTTTCGTTTTGAGACCTGAAACGAAAAAACGAAAAATTGAAATCCAAAAAACGAAATTCGGCCGTAATTTGCTTGTGTTAGTTTCGTTTTGGGGTTTGAATTGAGAAAGAAAAAAAATAAGTTTTATCGTTTTTGGTTGAAAACCAAAAACGAAAATTGAGCCGTTTTTCCCTTGTTCGTTTGTTGATTTGGTCAGAAAAACAGATTATACTTTTGGCCCCTGACCCGGACTGGTGTTCATCACATGAAGTTTGGTCAAGATTGGATAATGTGCAGCTGAGATATGAATAGTTGAATTTTTATGGCGAGAAATCAAAATTTGCCACGCTGCCAGACACGCCCTTTGATGATGAGTCACCATTTTCTCTGTGAATCATCATCAATGCGTTGAGGCTTAATGTCACCACATTTGAGGTGAATATGATCAACTGGCCAAGAATATTGCATGAAAGTGTAAATAATGGCTATTTCCTGATACCACAAGGGGGCACTGTGACTGTAAATGAATATAGCCATATGAATGCTGTCATGGCAGGACTCTGATCATAAAGTTTCAGGCAGATTGGAGCATATTCAGGAGAGTTAGACATCACTTCCTGTTTCATGGCGAATTCATGACGAATGACAAAATTGCTGAATTTTCCTAATATTTGAGGGGGCGCTATTAAGACATTTTGCCATACATGTTTGCTATTCCGTTAAAATATAAAATTTTTCGCCAGTGTGTGTGCAAATTTTTATACGTTTTCCAGTATGTTAAAGCCGCCAAAAATGCTGATTTCCCGGCAGATGTATAAAGTAAAATAATAAGAAACCGAAGGGTTCCAATAGGGTCTTCGCACCATTCAGTGCTCGGACCCCAATAATAATAAACCCATGCATTCCAATAGGGTGAATCAGTACTTGTCTCTGTTTAACTCATCTGTGCTCATCCAACTCCCCTCTTCTGCATGCAGTGTGAAAAATCTTAAGCTCATGTTGATGGGAGGGGAAACAATAAATTACCTGCTCAGAGTGTCTGTCACTGTGAAAGAGGAGCTTTTTTGAATACATTTGAAGAGCTGAATTCATGAATTTTACTTTTATTTAAGTACACTTTGATTGAAGTATTACTGCACCTCATTCCATTTTGTATTTATTTTCCTCAGCTTTAGAGTTCAGATTTAAAGCATGAGCATATTTAGATGAATTTGTGTCATTTTTCCCCATCTAGGTGTATAACCTAGATGAGCAAACATGTAAACCAAATGCCAAACTTGTATCAGAGCTCAACTCAGTCCATCCAAAACCTTGGCCAGTTGCAAAAGAAGCATTCATATTAACATCAAATATGCAAAACAAATAAATAAGAAAACAAATGCATTTTTTGTACAGAATCTATAGATCATTTATTATATGTCCATCTTGTCCTTGGATATATTAAGAATTTTAAGAAAGAGTGCAGTGATGAGCCTTGCTGCCTTGCAGTTTGTTCCAGTGGCCAATGACACTGCCATACTGCTTACCATAAAGCACTGAAATGGTCATTGCCGACTGTATTATGATTTTTAAGATATGATATGTGTGTAGCTGTATCAGAACCAGTTACCAGCTACTTTATAGCTCCATGTAAAGTCTATAACAGTTTTAGGAAGAATACATTTGTGCAGAAGTACTATCCATAAAGACAAAGACACATTTTTAATCACATCTTTAGAAGTAGAAATGATTTTGCATCTCTTTTGTTTTTCATCTTATTTGAACTAATGACTCCGTGAATGAGTCTTTAACTTGAAACACTCTATTATGTGGCTTTAAGGCAACTTAACAACAATATGTTACGTAAATTTCCCAAGATGTGTGTTCTGACTGCAAGAACTGCCCTCAGAGACGTTTTTCAGACCTTTGATATCTTTGCCGGGAAGCAGTCTTCCACCATGACCAACATTAAGCTGAAGCTAGCTCCAGTCCACTACTGTTTGTCATAGTCTCGGTACATTCAGAGTTAAACATAACAGTTACAGCTGTTGGAAAGAAATACAATGCAGTACAATACAATAGCTTTATTATCCCTGAAGGGAAATTCAATTGTCTGGGGTCTCATCTGTTTACTTTAGAGTTAAATAATCTAATTGTTGATGGTAAGAAAGATTTTCTGAATCTTTCTGTCCTGCGGCACAGGGATAGGAGCCGTCAACCACTGATGTTTCGTTGTTATTTGACTCAGATATGAAGTGGATGATCCATGTTTGTCAGAATGACCTCCATCTTGCTCAGTGCCCGTCTCTCCACCTCATCCTCCAATGTGTTCAATCTGATTCCAAACACAGAGCCAGCTTTTTTAATCAGTTTGTTCAGACGCCTTGCATCCTTGTTTTTAATACTGCCTCCCCGGCAGATTGCAGCGTAAAACAGGACACTTGCTACCATGGACTGAGAAAACTTCTGCAGCATCTTACTGCAGATGTCTAATGATCGAAGTCTTCTGAGACAAAAAGTTGGCCCTGGTCCTTTTTGTAGGTGAAGTCTATGTTTTTTGACCAGTCTAACTTATTATCAAGGTGGACACCTAAATATTTATACGTCACCACCTCGATGTCCACACCACAAGTGTTCACTGGCTGAAAAGGGGGTTTGGATCTGTGGAAATCTATGATAATTTCCTTTGTCTTTGTGAAGCTGAATAGCAGGCAGTTTTTGTGACTCCAGTCACTGAAGGCATTTATCAGATCCCTGAATTCGGCTTCATGTCCATTTCTGATACATGCCATGATAGCTGTGTCATCAGAATATTTCTGAATGTGGCAGGACTTGGTGCTGTATTTGAAGTCACATATATACAATGTAAACAGGAATGGAGCCAGGACTGTTCCTTGTGGAGCCCCAGTACTACTCATTAATGTCCCAGAAACACAGTTCCCCAGCCTGACAAACTGTGGCCTTCCTGTCAGATAATCTATGATCCAACAAACACAGAAAGGATCCACTCTCATCTCTGTGAGCTTGTCTTTGAGGATGGTGGGTTGAATGCAGTTTAATGCATTTGAAAAATCAAACATGATTCTCACACAAACTCCAGGTTCCTCCAAATGAGACAGGGCATGGTGAAGCATGAAGTGGATGGCATCATCCACTCTAATGTGTTCTTTGTATGCAAACTGTAGGGAATCAAGTTTGTCTTTGAAAGGCTGAAAGAACCAATTCTTGCAAATGCTCACATCACTACATTCCTGCAGTGGAGAGCCATTGTATTACTACCTTCAGCCGAGCTGTTCTAGTTCTGAACTAGCTCACTAGGACTAGTTTATCTGTTCTTAAATTTCTTCTTCATCTATATTAAAGTGCTGCCTTGTGTAAAATTTTGGAATGATATGATTTAAATTTGAGAAATTTAGGATTTAAATTTTAAAATGTTCTGACTTGAATTCTAGAATGTTATGATTTAAATTTGATAATGTTGTGATTTAAATTTAGATGGTTCTGATCTGTATTTAAGAATGTTTGCTTTAAATTAGAATTTTAGAATGTTACAATTTGAAGTCTAGAAAGTTATGATTTGAATTAAGGAAAGTTATGATTTAAATGTAAAAATGTTATAATTTGAATTTGAATTTTAAAATGTTATGATTAGAATTTTAGAATGTCATGATTTGAATTTTAAAACTTAGGATTTAAATTTGAATTCTAGAATGTTATGATATATTTTAGAATGTTATGATCTAAAATTTACAATGTTATAATTTGAATTACATTTTTAGAATGTTATGATTTGAATTTTAAACTGTTAGGATTTGAATTTTAGAATGTTATGATTGAACTTTTACAATGTTATGATTTGACTTTTCGTGTCACGATCCGAATTGGAATTTTTTAAATGTTATGATTGAAATTTTACAATGTTATGACTTGGATTCAAATTTTAGTATGTTGTGATTTAAGGTATGTATGTTTTGGTGACATACTCAATTACTAACATGTTGGAGAATTAAAAATTATTTTACAGTCCAGAAATCAAGTAGGACAAAGTCAGTCCTGAAGCTATCTACTCTGCTAATTTACAGCTGGATGGAGATCATCGTAGTTCGGTTCTTACCCCTTTTTTATACTTTGGTAGACCAGTTGTCAGAGTCCAATTCAGGTATTAATTCATTGTTGAACAATATATAGTTTCACATGTAGCACTTTTTGAAAGTTGTGTAATTGTGATTTGACCTCAAATAACAATTTGGACTATTAATGTGAGTGTGTTTTTTCGGTTTAGACCCTCTGTACTCCCCATAATACACCAGACTGCGTTTGTTTAGAAAATTCTGTGTGTAGACTGAGTGAGATAAATTTTAATTTGGGTTAAAAGAGGTGGTATTGTATTTCATTCACAGTGTGTTATTGTGATGCAGATGGCTGCTTTTAAATGTCTGTCTGGCTACTCCCTGCTTTCTATGCCTCTGTATGTGCTGCATGTGTGAGTGTGAAGCCCAGGTGTAGCTGGGGAAGTGAGACCATTAGCATGATCACACTATGACAGAGATGCTCTCCTCTGGGGCAGATGAAGTGTCATGGTTTCTCCCAGCAAACTCCAAGAACTATCTAAGTGTTGATGGAAGTCATCATTTGTTTCCAGTCGAAAGCTCCGTCGTCTTGAATCTCTTTTCATACTCAGATATCCTACATAATTCCAGAACATATTCATCTAGTAATAGCTGCAGGGACATTGGTGCTGTCGTAGAAAGATTTGCTCCAATCAGTAACTGATCCCTCGATGAATATATAGTCTTTAATAATGTATGAAATTACTCAACCTGCAAGCATCTGTCAGACTAGTGTGAGTTATTTTTTAACTCAGAAATCTCCTAACTTTCATGTTTTGTTTTCTGTTGGTATTAGGTTTTTTTCTACTTTCAATTTTTGGTTGACTCTGTGCTTAATTTCTCCATCAAGATCAATAATTCATCTGACTTCAACTCTGTGTTGAAATAAATGAACTGAAAGCAGTGGAGGGAAAACTGGCTTCGAGAAAAATGGCCTGGAGCAAACACTATTGACCCCTGACTGTTAACCATTTGACAATTTACTAACCCAATGGATTGGGGTCACAGGATGCGATTTGTGTCATGCACGGTCATGCTCACAACCCATCTGCTGCATGAATCATGAATTGAATGGTCAAATATGGGGCAGAGCGATGGGTCATGTTACATCACTGCTGTGAGATATGTTTATGTTGACAGAGGGAGACAGCGTGGGAGGAGACCTGTGTTTCTGTAGGGAGAGGATGTATATACTCACATATGCTCGCTTGCAGAAACAGGAACATGTCCGCCTGTATAAGAGGAGAAAGTAGGCTACTGTATGTGCTCAAACACAAGAGAACACAACAGCAGCTTCCCATGAAAAGTCGAAATGAACCCAGGCACCACTCGTCATGCTTCAGCACTGGAGCTTTATGTAAATCTAACTGGGTAGAACACAGAGCTGCAGCTGGTTATTTCTGTTCTAAGAGCACATTATCCAAAGTGATGAGGATAGTTTTGAGGTCGCTCCCACTGGAAAATACTCAAGACGCCTCCCCCAAAACGTCTCTGTTCTCTTCTAATTGCTGCTTCCAGAAAAGCTGTTCCCTGACAGTTTTTACACCAACTTTGACAAACGCAATGGGAACAAGGGAGAAAGTGAGGAATGAAAGTGTGAGAAGGAAGAAAAGTGGGCGGATGTAAAAAAGAAGGTGAGATTGAATTGCACAGACTGAATGTCAATATCGTTTCCTTTCAGGGAAGTGCTGCCAGCGGCAGTTTTTCCCTGAATCTCTTGGTATTTTAGCTTCACCTCCAGTGTCAAGAACACTGCAGTGCCCACCTACATAAACTACTCAGTTTTTATGCATTCCCCTTATAATGTTCTACTGTTTTATTCACAGAGCTCCTTTATACTGGCCTGCTGTACCTTAGTTTTTTACAGCATTAACCAAGGTGGCCATGTGAGACGCAGAGTCAAAACATTACGACCACTACATGGTCTACTGCGTGCTGCTAAAACAACTTTGACTGAGGTATGGTCTCTTCAAGACCTCTGAAGGTGTCCTGTGGTATCTGGAACCCAGATGTTAGCAGGAGATACTTAAAGTCCTGTAAATAGATTTGACTTATTCCAGCACATCCCCCAACACTCTGTTGCTTAGAACATCAGTGTCCCACAAGCCTTGCTGTTTAAGAGATGCTCCAACCTCGTCACTGACCACAAAAATGTTGCTCTCATCAAACTTATTCAGGTCTTCAAACCTCCCTGTTTCTTACCTGTCCATCCAGTTGACTGTGAGAAAGCTGCACAACTGTCTGTGTGCTAATGCTGAACTCTACCCACTGCTGAAAGCACCTACAATGGGAATGCGAATGTCAGAACTGGACCATGAAACAATGAAAGGAGGTAGTCTTGTCTGATGAATCATATTGTTTTTTTCTTTTTCTTTAATGTCATGTGAACAATTAGATATAATAAAGAGGCGTTAGCAGGATGCACTATTAAAAGTAACCAATCAGGCTGAGGCAGTAGGATTCCCTGGACAATGTTCTGCTAAGAAATTTTGAGTCATGCATTCAGGCGGATGTTATTTTCACACGTACCTACTCATTGTTTCATCCCATCATGGCAACAGTATTCCTGATGGCAGTGGCCTCTTTCACCAGGACAATGTTCTCTGCCACACTGCAAAAATTGTTCAGCAATGACTTGAGGAACATGACAAAGAGTTCATAGTGTTGAATTTGCCTCCAAACTCCCAAGATCTGTAATAACATGATCAGTTATCTATGGGATGTATATACCACTTAGCACCTCACAACTTCCCGGACCTTCAGGATCTGCTTGTACCTGAAACCAAAGGACACCTTTAGAGGTTTCATAAAGTCTATGCCTCAGTCAGTAGGTCCAAGCTGTTTGGTGGTGTGAAGGTGTAGGATTTCTTAATATATGTTTGTAAGGGTTTTCTCCACCAATTATAACCGTAAGATTATAATAATGTTTCTCCACCAATATTAATGTAGGGTTAATTTTTGCTCAAATTGGGTTAAGGGTTTTATACAGAATTATTATATAGTCTACCTGATATTCGACCAACGAAGTATTTAGATTAGATGAATATAATAATTAGCATATGAAACACTTCTTGTTGCGCTGTCAAGAAGAGCTTCAGGAATTGTAAGGGGAATTATTTAGCTTGACAAGTTATGTATAAAATTGAGGTAGCCGGAATCTATACAAGTTAGGGACCAAAATGTGAACAACAAAACAATTGAGGCACTGAACTTATATTTGTGTACATTTATTAAACTAAACTAAACAATAACAACAACAATAATACACATTAAGATGAACAACACAAAACAAATAAGATGGTGAGATGTGAATGATGGTTAAAGGAAGGAAGAGAACACAATATTTCAACATAACACTGGGATTAATATTACACTTGAAATATGATGTTCTGAGAGAAAAGGAATAAATAGACCACACCTGAAAGCAGCCCTCAATTTGATAATAGACTAATTTGTTAGCCTTTGAATTTTATCTTTGGAAAGATAATTTGAGAAAGTTGCACCAAGTTCCAGTGACTGAAAGGTACTTGTGTGCCGTGATGATGAGGATGATGATGCTGCTGCTGCCTCGGTGTGGTCCAGTCGGCCTTTGTTGATGTGAGTCGGAACAGCGGTGGACAGAGTGGAGCCTCGGAGTCTGGATCGTTCTCAGGTAGGAGAACTCATGGGTTGGAAGCCTCTTGACTGTGATGGTAAAGGAGGACTCCCAAATAGTAAAAGAGACTCAGGGTGGTAAAGAGGTCTCCCAATGGTAAAATGAGACTCGTGACTGCTACGGTGAATGAGGACTCCAAATGGTGCTTTCAGATGTGGTCTTTTATAGTGGACCATTGCATATCATTAACTCAGCAGGGGCCTGGTACATCCTCCGTCAGGGAGGGCTGGTGTCCAGATGTCCCTCACAGAGTTACATTTTCAGGTATTTTTTGTGGTGTCTGTAACTCTCAAAAATATTGAAATTTGGTGAACAGGATGTATCTAGGTGCATTACTAATAGATAGCTGATTAAAATGATACCAAACATGATCATATGTGATTGGCAGACATGTTAAAATTATGACATATATGACATACTAATTAGGAGGAATAAAATATTAAAAGTAAGGCCAGAGGTAGACTGATCATGAAGTCATTGAAAAGTTCACTTATTCAGTGAAGTGGATGTACATAAAAGGAGTTTTGTCCATAATTGTGGGATGATTGTCTTTGTTGGTTCTGACCTGAGTTTAGAGTTCCTTTGTCAGTGAATGGAATGTCTTTGAAGTTGTCATCCAGGTCAGAATGTATATTGGTGGCCATTTGGTCCTGATAGTGAGTGAGGGTTTAGACCAGCTTTATTTTCATCCTGGAGTGGAGGTCTGTTTGGGGAAGTCCTGTAACGCCTGGTCTCATGCTCTCCTGCTGATTTGATACCTTGCGTCTTCGGACCAGATGTGGAAGGTGTCTTTGTTTGCAGTGTCTTTGTGTCTCAGCTCCATTAATCAAAGCAAGCCTCGTCTCCACTGTGGCTGTGAAGGTGTTAAATCTGTTCTTGTCCTGTTCAACTGTGTAATGGCTGGTGGATCCTACAAAGGAGACCTACAATATTATTCTATTGTAGCCACTAGAATCATACAACATGAAGCCTTGCATTGTGGAAACAAGGCCCGAGCTTTTTTTTTTCTTTTTTTAAAATAATTTACCTGTAATTATTTATATTTCTAGTTTAACCTTTGGACATAGAGAGAGATACAATGATATATACTGTTTGGATTGTAATATAACAACCTTCAGTGCAGTGTTGTGCCACACACCTCTGCCCTGGGGATAATCACCATTTAGTTGTCACACTCTATTTGGTCTCCATCGATTCATGAAAGCACAGCTTAATCTGACCACAGTCTGCAGGGTTTCAACCCAGCTATCAGCGTCGGTGTGTGGGCAGCATTCATCAATACAGTCCCAGGCTGAGGGCTAGCTGGTGACTCCCACTTGCCAACTCCCACTCGAACAAACAATGTGTAAATACCCTTCTAAAACTACTTATGGGACCAAAGCAGAATCAGTGAGTAAGTAATCGGATTCGTGGGTGGTTTAGCTGCTGTGTATATTTGCATGCGCAGTTTTATTGAAAGAACAAACAGTATTAAGAAATGGATCCATTACTGTGGTTTATGAATCATATACTGATCTTCATTTCAAGCCTCAGTAACTAAAGACAGATTCTTATTTATTTCATTTTGAATGCACTTTTAATGGCTTTTCTGTCCTTTGCATGCAGTAATATGCTAGTGTCTTAAAATACTGGAGCCACATGTTTTTTTGTTTGTTGTTTTCCCCATCATCAAGCAATTCAGGAACAAATTGTACCATTGCTGCACACACAGACATCGCATTTGTGGAGAAGGGATCTGGAAGTGGTTCAGATACTGGTGTGTGGTTCAGAGTCAGCACCCAACCGGCCGGTGCACGAGGGATGCAGCTATTAAAGCTCCCCACTGCGTGTGGACGGATTTGTCGGTCATGATAACATTACAGTGGCTACAGTTTACAGAGCACAGAAATTGGTTAGCTGCAGTAGCATCATGGGAAAAAGATGTGAAAGAGCTTATTGCCAGTATCACAAGTTCACCTGTCAAAGTGAGGAGGCGGGTGGTAATGAAGAGGGGCAGTAAAAAGAAATGAATGGAAGGCTGTAAAGGAGGTGAAGAAATTGTGCTGTGCTTCAGTGGTTGGTGACTGATTACAAATTATCTTAATTATCTTAGGTCCCTTGAGATGCTTTGGACTCCATGTAAACAGCAGCATAGGGAACAGCCATGTGTTGCCTCCCGTTTGCCTCCTCCTCCCTGGATCTTTGGTCTGTATGTTTTTCTTTAGTGGCCCTGATCTTTTCCATTCTTTAAATGTACCAGTAAGTCTTTTTCTTCCATATCTGCCTGTATAAGCAGATATTGTCCCAGTGACTGTGTGACTGAGCATCTGTACAAATGTCATAAAGATCTGGGAAGTGTTTGATTGATGGTGACATGCAGTGACAGCATCACCAAGCTCAACCAGGCATCCGCTACCATCACCGTAAGCTGAAGCCAGTTTGGAAGTATTAATACCAACTGCAGCATGCCAACTATATAAAATAAGAAAAAACTCTCCCTTCAAAATTTCACAACTTGTATGACCAGCCTGTCCTCAAACCAAAAACGACCACATAGGTCATCTGTACATGCCCGTATTATGACCGAGTGTTACATTTTGACTATGCGACCTCTGGCGGTTGAGTAAATATTGACACTCCAGTGTCGCAGGTGAAACGTCACCATGAACAAAGTTTTATCTAACACTATCCCTATCCCTTTCCCTCACCCTAACCCTAACCCTAACCCTAAACCCGTGCTGGGAAAGTGAGGAAAAAGTCGTTTCGCGAGGGAAAAGCCGTTTCTCGAATTAAATCCTGTAATGCGTTCCTTTTCCCCGTAGGGGTGCTACCGTAAATACGCTCTCATGGGTCGTATTCCGGTGCACGTTACATACGACCGATGTGGTCGTATGAATTTGAGGACTTGTTGGTATGACTCTTAATCCTCTTCTTTTAGTGCACATATGTTTTCTTGGTGATTTTCAATCAGATTATCGGCTAAGCCTGGATAAAGTATCTTTTTGTCCACCATAAGCTTGCAGGACATCCTCAGTGCTTGGCAATGAACAATGATTTTCAAAGTCTGATTACATTTTGACAAACTGGCATGAATAAAACAGTGCTGTATTAGCTATTTGCAGTGTTTGCTTACAATGCAGTCATTTTAGGGCAGCCAGCCTTCACTGTATGTACTTTGATACTGAAGACAACTTTGAGACATAATGATTTTCAGGCAACTTCTGAAGTTATTCAAGTCTCATAAGTTGTCTGGGATTTTCAAGCAGATTTATTGACATTACTACTAATGGAAAATGGATAAAATGCTATCCTTGGGAAGCGAAAATCATCATGTCTGGGAGTTCAGACTTGACAGAGTTACTACTCAGTGTTACAGGCGCTGCCACTGCTGCAACTGTTGACCGTGTTGATAGATTGAGAAATTTCACCTCACGCGGTATCGTTGCCTCATGTCTCTCCCTCTGTGCCTCCCTTTCAGTTGGAAAATCTCTGGCAGAAAAGCTGTGTGCAGAATTACTCTTTTGCTCTTTCATTCATCATTCTGCTACATAATACACTCTGTAGTTTTCTCTATAATAAGCTGTGAATTGAGATCTCGGACACTCAGCGCATCGCCTTTTTCGTGTCATCTGTGACAGCTGTGGAGTTGCACAGCAATTTAATGCAAGATTGTTAACAGTAAGTGTTGTATATGCCATGGACACTTAAATGTATTGCACTGAAAAGTAACTAGGGAGTAGGATGGCATTCAGCTCAAGATTTTCCGTGAGTAATTCAAGGCATTAGACATCTAGTAAGCTGTCATTTACGATAATATATTAATTATTGAAGTATATACAGTACTGTTCAAAAGTTTGGGGTAACTCAGACAATTTCATGTTTTCCATGAAAACTCACACTTTTATTCATGTGGTAGCATAACTGCACAACGGTTTTCTATTCATCAATTAGCCTTTCAACACAATGTACCATTACAACACGGGAGTGATGGTTGCTGGAAATGGGCCTCTGTACCCCTATGCACATATTCCATTAAAAATCAGCGGTTTCCATCTAGAATAATCATAATATCTAGAATCAGAATCAGAATCACTTTATTCATCCCCGAAGGGAAATTCAGTTGTCAGGGTTCTTATCTGTTTAATTTTGAATTGAATAGCCTGACTGCTGATGGCAAGAAAGATTTCCTAAATCTTTCGGTCTTGCAGCGCAGGGATGGGAGCCGTCCACTGATGTTTCGTTGTTCATTGAGGCAGATGTGAAGTGGATGATCCATGTTTGTCAGAATGCCTCCATCTTGCTCAGTGCCTGTCTCTCCACCTCATCCTCCAATGTGTTCAATCTGATTCCAAACACAGAGCCAGCTTTTTTAATCAGTTTGTTCAGACGCCTTGCATCCTTCTGTTTTATGCTGCCTCCCCAGCAGACTGCAGCATAAAACAGGGCACTTGCTACCACAGACTGATAAAACATCTGCAGCATCTTACTGCAGATGTCTAGTGATCGAAGTCTTCTGAGGCAATAAAGTCCGCTCTGGCCCTTTTTGTAGATGAAGTCTTATTTGTAGACCAGTCCAACTTATTATCAAGGTGGACACCTAAATATTTATATGATGTCACCATCTTGATGTCCACGCCACAAGTGTTCACTGGCTGAAGAGGGGGTTTGGATCTGCGGAAATCTATGATCATTTCCTTTGTCTTTGAGGCGTTGAGTAGCAGGCAGTTTTTGTGACTCCAGTCACTGAAGGCACTTATCAGATCTCTGTATTCAGCTTCATGTCCATTTCTGATACATGCCACGATAGCAGTGTCATCAGAGTATTTCTGAATGTTGCAGGACTCAGTGCTGTATTTGAAGTCAGATGTATACAGAGTGAACAGGAATGGAGCCAGGACTGTTCCTTGTGGAGCCCCAGTACTACTCATTAATGTCCCAGAAACACAGTTCCCTAGCCTGACAAACTGCGGCCTTCCTGTCAGGTAATCTGTAATCCAACAAACACAGGAAGGATCCACTCCAATCTCTGTGAGCTTGTCTTTGAGGATGGTGGGTTGGACGGAGTTGAATGCATTTGAAAAAATCAATTCAATTACAGTCAAATTGTCTCAAGATGCTTTACAGAACCCATATGCCTGACCCCCAGAGCAAGCCCAAAGGCGACAGTGGCAAGGAAAACACCCTTTTAACAGGGAAAAAACCTCGAGCAGAACCCGGCTCTATACAGGGGGGACCCATCTTACAACACACATTTGGATACATGTATGACAAGATATGTGACACAAAGAAAGTATAAGCTAACATTGAAAACTGACTCATAGTTTACTCTTATGATGTACGGCTCCGACATTAAATATACTACATATATAGCTAGCAGTAAAATTCAAACAGTATGTAGATTAGCATAACAAGTATAGTGAGGGCGATGCAGAGTTGACTAGTGGAAAAGGAGAGCTGGAAGCGGAGGGCTGGAGGAAGGTCAGCAGCAGCATCCCACAGTGGACATGGTGGAGACTAGACCAGTTGGTGGAACATCAACCGCAGATCTGAAGCATCCAGCTCTGGGACCAGAGACACTTGGAGAAATAACACAGGGGCAAACAGAGTGAATGTAATGCAATAACGGTATACATATTAAATGTAAAGGTAGATAGAGAAGGGCTCAGTGCATCAAGAGAAGTCCCCCAGCAGCCTATAGGCCTATAGCAGCATGACTAGGGGCAGAACGAAGGGATGTCCAAGAGGGAGTCAGCTGTGGAAATGAAGACACAGGCCGAACCCCTCTGGGTCACCCAGTCAGCCCTAACTATAAGATTTGTCAAAAATCAAAGAACATGATTCTCACATAAACTCCAGGTTCCTCCAGATGAGACAGGGCACGGTGAAGCATGAAGAGGATGGCATCATCCACTCCAATGTGTTCTTTGTATGCAAACTGCAAGGAATCGAGTTTGTCTTTGACCTCAAACCTCAGGAGACACAAAACCAGCCGCTCCAGGGTTTTCATGATGTGTGAGGTCAGAGCAATAGGTCTGTAGTCATTTAGTTCAGCTGGACATTTGATTTTTGGTACCGGGACAATACAGAATGTTTTCCATAGAGCAGGCACCCGCCCCAGCTGTACACTCAGGTTGAAGATCCCGTGGAGAGGTTGACACAGTTGTGCAGCACAGTCTTTAAGCAGTCTTGGACATACACCATCTGGGCCAGCTGCCTTCCCAGAGCAAAGTCTCTGAAGCTCCAACATCACCCCTGTCTCTATGACAGAGACGGATACAGGTGCTGGAACGGAAAGGGCTGCAGCTGTGGAGACATGTGTAGGAGACGGAGGAGAAGGAGGAGGAGCTATAGTGGGGATTTCCATATGTTGAGGAGAAGAAGGAGGAGTAGCAGTGGAAGTAGGTGTGTCCACAGTGTCAAATCTGTTGAAGAACAAGTTAAGTTTGTCAGCTCTTTCTACATCACCCACTATTGGCTCCCTCCTCTTTTTATTGTTGTGTCCAGAGATGGTATTGATTCCTCTCCACACATCACGGATGTTACTGTGTTGAAAATTCCTCTCTATCTTCTTTTTGTATTCCATCTTTGCCACTTTCAGTCTCCTCTTCAACTCATGAAAAGCTTGTTTTTTTCTGGTTGAGGATTGCCTTTATGTCGCTTGTGATCCATGGTTTGTTACTGGGGGCAGGTATGACTGTGTCTCTATAGAAGTTGATGTATTCAGTAAAACAATCAACTTGTCTGTCAATGTTCATACTGTCCTCATCTGTTTCCAGGAGCACATTCCAGTCTGTTGATTCAAAGCAGTCCCTTAGAGCAGTGGTTCTCAACCCTGTTCCTCAGGACCCCATGTCCTGCATGTTTTAGATGCTTCCCTGCTCCAACACACCTGACTCAAATGATCAGCTTGTCATCAGGCTTCTGCAGAGGCTTGATGACGAGCTGATCATTTGAATCAGGTGTGTTGGAGCAGGGAAGCATCTAAAACATGCAGGACATGGGGTCCTGAGGAACAGGGTTGAGAACCACTGCCTTAGAGCTTCACTAGCTTGAGGAGTCCATTTTCTGATTTGGACTTTAGTTGCAGGCTGTCTCAGCACACAAGGTTAGTAACAGGTCTGCAGATAAACCATGTTATGATCTGACCTGCCCAGTGGTGGTAAGGCAGTAGCTCTGTAAACTTCTTTGACATTGGCATACAGCAGGTCTAGGGTTTTATTCTCTCTGGTAGGGCAGTTAACAAACTGTAAATACAGTCAGGTGAGAGGAGAGGCTGACATGATTGAAATCTCCTATTGATATTATTACAAGTGCCTCAGGATGTTGAGTCTGTATCCTAGCAACAGTATCATGCAAGACATCACATGGAACAAAGTCAGTTGCTTTGGGTGGAATGCATACAAGTATTGTTATGATGTGACTGAACTCCCTTGGGGCATAATATGGCCGAAGTCCAACTGCCAACAGTTCAATATCTGGACAACACAACTTCTCCTTAACCGTTATGTGTGAGGAGTTACACCATCTCTGGTTAACAAATAAAGCTAGACCTCCTCTTGTCTTCTTGCCACTAGCTTTAGCATCTCTAGACTATATTTCTGATTAATTTAATGTTATCTTCATTTAAAAAAATGCTTTTCTATCAAAAACAAGGACATTTCTAAGTGACCCCAAAGTTTTTAATGGTTGCTGGAACATCAGAAATTGATTTGAGTTTCAGTCTTGAGAAAGAACTTCATGAGGAGATGAATACTGTTAACATTACAGAAAAGTACAAAACTGCAGCTAATAATGACTCTTTAAAATTTAAGTATTGCCAGTGCACACATGAAGTGAGCTGCAACAAAAATTTTGAGAATCATGATTCTGATTGTGTCTAAAAGAACCAGCAAGGAGACTGAACATTCTGTTAATAAGTCTGATTGGATAGTGTGCCACCAGACCACCTGGTCCTTAACTTATCACAGAATCTAACCTTAATGCTGCCATCAATCTATCACTGTCCCGTGTGGGTAGCTCATCAAAGAAGATAATTACCACTGCATTTGAGCTTCAGTGCATTGTCAAAAAATCCACAAAGTTTTCACCAGCTCTGATTGTCTCTTTACATGCCCACTGTGTATGACTGCCATTTGGGTTGCACATGGAAGTGTATGAAACCATGTTCTGAGAGTGATGGACTGTGCTCCATCAGAGTCGGTTCCAGCTGCTGAGCCAACCAACTTTTCTGGCAACAGCCCTAATTTGCACGTCACCCTCAAGGGGTTACTCATTATTTAATTACCAGCTAATGACAGAAGGGACCAGTTGTGTAAATGATTTTCTCCGTCCATTCTGTGGAGTAAGATTGTTTTTTGCTGCAACCAATCATCACTTGGTTGATCAGGATCAGGGTTGTACTGTCCACATCCTCAAGGATCCGCATGATGTATATTTCAGTATCTGTCGAAGTTCGCAAGTGTCTGCACTGTCCCCTCCACAGACATCCACATTGAAGCCTATAATTTGAGTCAGCGCAACTATGATACAACTGTAGTATCTGTAGTGTGTACATGTGGAAGTGAACTCGAAAAGTAATTTAGTAGAGACAACTATGTGTTCTTGCCGTCTGCATTGTGCACATTCACAATTAGAAAGTAACCGTCCAGAGAAATTATGTTACACGTAAGTTTTATTCAAAAAAGTATATTCTCTCATTCTGTGTTTTAATGATAATACAAATGATTGCCTCCAAAATCTTATAAAAATTATTAAGTTCAGATCTGTTGAGGCAAGACCATAGTGTAGAACTCATTTTCATTCTCATTCAGTGACCCTTTGTACCCAAGGGAAGAATCTGCATTTAGTTAATTCTTCAGTAGTTTATTCAGTTATTCCCATAATTTATCACCTACATATATGTAATTTTTGTTTTATTCATCATCATTGTTTTCTGCGTTATGTTTTCTTAATGTTAAACTTTGTGCTATGCGACAGTGGATAGGACTGTGTGAGGTCATGCGCTATTTTAAGCTTCTTAAATGAAAATGTGAAACTGTTTTTGTACTTGAGTGTGATCCTTTGAACTACAGACACCATAAAATATTTTTTATATGAGTGTGTGTGTGAATGAGAACAGTGCTGCAGGCCACTTCGCAGTGGCAAAGTGAGAGTAGTGTGGCGGTCACATACATCACTCCAAATAGAGCAGAGTGAGGACGCAGGCGGCTTTACATCGGAGCGTCCAGTCAATGGTGGTCTAGTTAGCAGCACTCTGAGTCACTCCTGCTTCATGTTCAGATCCAAACACAGTGTAGCTGTTTGTCTCTGGTGTTGGTTTTGGTTTGTTTTAGCTCAAACTGCTTTTCTATTCATGGTTTATATGCTACCCTTTTATGTACTCTGCTCTCTGTCCTGCTCTTCGGGATGTATGATTGTCATATTTTCCATCTTTTTCGTATTAGCATTATGGCTCTGACCGTATGACGAGATGGCTGGAGTTTGCCAAGTTTGCGGTTGCAGCTTGTGAACGTGTGTGTCTGTGTGTGCATGTCAGTATCAATGTGTTTTATTCCTGAAGTTTGACTGCCCATATTTGTGGCTTTATAGATGATCTCAGCATTGCGTGCTTTGTGGGGTTGTGTTGATGGTGTGTGTGTGTGTGTGTGTGTGTGTGTGTGTGTGTGTGTGTGTGTGTGTGTGTGTGTGTGTGTGTGTGTGTGTGTGTGTGTGTGTGTGTGTGTGTGTGTGTGTGTGTGTGTGTGTGTTTGGAGCAGGCATGAGGTAGGTTCAGGGGCCAGCGTGTTGTGGTGTAGCATGGCCTTCCTCCAAAGCCCTGTAGCTGTTGAACTTTTATGGAGAGGAGCTGCACAGACCTTTCAGTCTACTCGGTGCACATCGCATACACCAGCAGCAGCTCAGCCTTCATTAAAAGTGCCACCAGTAGCCGAGCCTGCAGCTCGACACTTCAAAGCGCTTTCTCCCTCTGTCTCTGTGTCTCTTGTTTCTACCTTGTGCTCCTTCTCTCATTTTTTTGAAGCTTGTTTTCTTCCAGTATCCCTCCATGACTTTCTTTGTAATTCCTCTCTTTCTCCCATTGCTTTTTTCTTGCTTATTTTCTTCTTTTCTCTCAGTCAAACCTGAGGAAAAACACTTATAATTTGCTCAGTGTGATCTATTAAAGGAATACCGTGATGAGGATCTCTCCTATGTATAGAAAATACACACCTGGATTTACTTGTGGGCTTGAAAGGTAACTCTGAAAACTTTGTAGCATACTCTTCTGTGGAGAGCAGCAGATGGATCAACTGGGATTCAGGTTACTCCAAAGAGTGGCACAACAAATTTATTTGCACATTTTCATAAAATGGAAGGAGCTGGAAGCTTTGTGAGCTAGTCACTATTTGCACTTTGATTCCAAATAATATATTTTTCTCTTTTACCTGTTGGTGATTTACTGGTACACCTTCCTTCGATTATCTTATTAGGGTCCGAGCACCGAGGGTGCCGAGGACAGGCGGTGCAAGGGCACCGACTGTCCAAGGCACCAGCGGTGCCGAGGACCCTATTGAAACCCTAGGGTTTATTAGGGTCCGAGCACCGAGGGTGCGAAGGACAGGCGGTGCAAGGGCACTGCCCAAACGATCACCGTTAAACTGTAAATATGCTACATATGCTGACTCAGGTGGATTTGCTTCTCAGATCCACCTGAGGACCAATGTGAAGACCAAATGCACAAATGGAGGCAGTATAGAATTTGTATACAGATGTTATTGAGAAGCTATAAGGATTTGAAACGTACATAAGAGACTGCATGTATTATCAACTTTTATTGCCAGCAGCCACTGGAATTTATTAAAGGAACAGTTCAACGTTCTTGCCGAGAGTTAGATTAGAAGAGTGCCACCACTGATCAATGTCCATCTGTTAAACGTCAGGAGCCAGGAGACTGTTTAGCCCAATTTATCTCATGTGTCTGATCTATATAATTACTTCAGTGGATACATGTATGACAAATTGCAGTTTTTCCAGTTGGGGTTATTTCTTAGCCTGAAGCATGAGTTTTCTTCACACACAAATTAAACAACATTCTAATTAGTAAGTTTTAATTGATACTGGTAGGCATGGACAGAGCAAGGCTAGCTGTTTCCTCCTCGTTCCAGTCTTTGGTTTCTTTTTATCATATTGAAGTTTACCATGACTTCCCTCACTCACATCTTAGCTTCTCACAGCACCAGTGTGAGCTGAAGCTGACTGAGTAGAGGTTCTGGGTCAGCTGTACAATGAAACCAACATCCGTGAAGGTGCTGCTTTTTTTTTTATACATCAGGGCACAAAGACAAAGGTACATCCATGATTCTTCACTGTAAGGCCTTCCTGGAGATGCTTTAAAGGTCCCATATTATCATTTAAAAAAAAACACACATTAATGGAAATCTCACTTGTTCCAGAATACGTCTTTCAAGTTTCAGCTCAAAACAGGGCATAGATTGTTAATTTTGGCATCCCTACAACACACCTGGTGACAGCCCTATCCCAAACAGGCTGTTTTAGTGTCTGTGGATTTAAATCCAACTGAGAAGCTGCTGCCCACATCCCTTCCAGAAACAGAGCCACAGGTCAACTTCTTTTTGCATATACTTTATTGTTCAGCGAGTGACCGAGAGGAGCCCAGAGGAGAAGGAGCCAGACAAGGGGCGGAGCTCATCCCGTTGTGACATCACAACAGGCTGCAAACTTGAAGTAGTTGTTTGGAGATACACTCTCTAAACAATGGAAAGATAAAAGAAACAATGAGATGGTGTTTTCTAGTATTTTCAAAACTGTTAATTTTTCACCAGAGCTGCACAGTGACTTGGTGGATAGCACCGTTGCCTTGCAGCTGGAAGGTTCCCAGTTTGTGTCCTGGCCTGGGATTTTTCTGCATTGAGTTTGCATGTTCTCCTTGTGCATACATGGATTTTCTCTGGGTACTCCAGCTTCCTCCCACAGTCCAAAAACTTGCTGAGATTAATTGGTGATTCTAAATTGTCCGTAGTTGTGAATGTGAGTGTGATTGCTTGTTTCTAGCTGGTGACCTGTTTACCCTAAGTCAGCTGGGATAGACTCCAGCCCACTAACAACCCTATTGAGGTTTAAGCGGTATACAGATAATGGATGTATGAATTTTTTGACACACAAAAAAAGAAAAGAAAAATGAAAAAAAGAATGGTTGCATAATGTGGACCCTTTAAGTAATTTATAGACCCTCCAGAAAAACGCGATTATGCGATCGCATGAATTCCCGCATTAATCATCAAAATGCCGCTGATTATGCGAGGGTCAATTATTTCCCAAAAGGCCGCATAATCCCCGCAAAACAGCGCATAATTCCCGCAAGAATCTCATATTTCCACGAAAAAAAGAGAAATATGCGGGTCCCGCTTGATTTCAGAATTTCCTCATAAAATGAGAAAACTATAACCAATATAAATGGAGTTGTGAGAGAGTTTTTATGTGACACCCGGCCTGACGTCATCAGTTCGCGCATTCACACACACACTAGAAGCACGAGCTGATGCAAAGCGCGTTGCCAGTGTTGCCAACTTAGCGACTTTCTCGCTAAATCTAGCGACTTTCCAAAGCGTCCTAGCGACTTTTTTTTGTCAAAAGCGACTAGCCACAAATCTAACGACTTTTTCTCCCGTTTTGGAGACTGACAGGAAAACTCGGATCATTCTACAGCTACTGTCCTCAACAAGCAGCAGGTGCTGCCCCTCTCAAAGCACAGGCTGTCAGTCCAGTAACCCCGCAGCAGTCCCAGTGTCTGATTAGAGGACGCATCCATCCGCAGCCAGACGGCAGGTGAATCGCGCATATTTTTGCATATTTCACAACTATTCGCTTACTTTGCAACTTTCCGCAATTTCCCCTCATAAAATGGCATAAAAACCCCCCATATTTATTCGCATAATCAAGGATTTTAGCCCGCATAATCAAGGATTTTAGCCCGCATAATCAAGGATTTTTGTCCGCGTTTTTCTGGAAGGTCTAAATTTAATTACTCTGTAATGGCGCCTATTTCTGTGTCAAGAGAGAAGAGAGGACGAGAGGTAACATTCGCTCGCATAGTGAGCACCTCTTGTGTGCTAAGCCAATTGCCCAAACCTTCATATTCACACTCATAAAAATATGACTGTTGTCGATCATCTCATCTACTCTAGGCAACTTTTTTTTTTTGCAGTTTTGGACCCATGTGAAGTATTTCTGGCGTCCACCATGAATGTATAAACCAACAGGCAGCAAGCATTTTTTTATTTAAGACTGCAGTATTACTTTTCAGGATCACGTGGTCGGCAACAATTTATCAGCAGTGATTGATTTTCACAGCAGAAGATCAGAAAAGCCTGAGTGTCTGTTCGTTGAGGGAGGCACATGGCTGAAGTTACAGTTGTTCAGGATTGGCCAAGTATTGTCCTATCCTTTGTGCAAAGCAACAATGGAGAATAGTTTTCCCATGTCCTTTTCCTTTCGCAATCTCTGTTGCGTCTTTTTCTGGTTTCTACAGTTAAACATTCTACCAGCACATGCACACTGAACCCATGGAGGGAGAAGGTGTTCTCCAGGCTCCACTCTCTTTCTGAGGGATGCAGTAGGGAACTGAGCCCCACTTGGTTGCAGACAAGATCCCAGATATTGATTGATCCTCATGTGGACTGTTCCCAGAGAAATACAGCCCCGCAGAAGAGCGCTGCAGCCGTAAATGATGCTCTATGTGCTAGTCCACCAACGAGAAGGTTTCACCAGGAGCATGCAGACTAGTGCACAGATTATAAATGTCATGATTCAGCATTTGGAGGGCATATCGGATGGATTTCTGTGCTTAATTCACACCGCGATGAATCACAGTTGTACATGATAACAAGCCTGACAAAACAAAAACATCAGTGAGGTGCTGCATTGGAGCAGAAGTTAAGTTTGCAAATGTTTTCACAAGCAGAATAGAGTTGAAATTAAATGTATTTGAAGAACGTGTTGGTGAAATTAAATTTTTCACTCCAATTTTTGTACTTGTGATTGTGGCTCGGTGTTTTGCCAGTTGCCATGTGGTCTCAAGCTGTGTGTATTCCTTCACAGCATCTCTCAGACTGGAGGCAAAACTATGTCTGGCTGTGACTCAGGGAGACCCCAGTGTGTGTTGTGTGTCTGTGTGTGTGTGTGGTGTGTGTGTAGGTGTATCTAATAAGGAGTAAAACTGTCACATACTTTGACTTTGTTCTTTCATTACAGGAAGTATTTCTCGCTTATTTTCTTTTTAGCTTTTACCCCTTCTTACCCAGTACTTCCCACTCATTACCAAACTTTTTCTCTCCCCTCTTTCTCTCTCTCACCGACACACACGCCTCAGGGTATTAATAGTTCTGCTAATTGTGCAGAATATTTAGTCGAATGCCTGTGTCTATGTAAGAGGGAGAAGGAGGAGAAAATGGCTTCCAATTACGTAGCTCAACTTTGAAACTTTGGCCACCATTCCCCCCTCTTGTTTTTTTCTCTGACGTTCCCCCATCTAGGGGTGTGTATGTGTGTGTGTGTGTGTGTGTGTGTGTGTGTGTCATGAGCTGGAGGGTCTGGCACTAAGATGGCCAATTAAAATCAGTGCCGGCAGCGAAGGACCAATGGGAGAAGGGCGCCAATGCACTTCCCCACCGTCGACGTGGTAACACAAACCAGATGCAGGCACGCAATGTGTATGTGTGTGTGTGAGTTTGTGTTAGCCAAAATGTGCTGTATGTGTTTTTGCAAATGCCTCTTTGCTGACCCACACTTTCTGCTTGTGCATGTAATGAACATCTCTACCTTTTTGGAAAGAGAGTTGCAGAGGTTGCAGTTTTAGTTATGTGAGAACCAAAGGGTGGAACAAAAAGGGCTGGACAACAAAAATGTGGTAAAAGAAAGAGAGTTATGCCCCTGTTTCCTCGCAAAGTTATCCCAAATAGTGCAATAGCCCCCAATGCGCCTGCCTATGAAATATCACAAACACTGAGGCTGTAGCACTATTCTGAACTGCAAAGAATTCATTCTGATCATCAAAAAACGTCATCCCACTTTCCAATTAAAATGTGACGGCTTTGAAGGGCAGCACTATGAACCCCAACATGTAGCTATTGCTTTTTAGAAATCTCTGTATTTTCTCCTTCCATGCAGAAGATCCTGTGGAAGTATGAGTGTAAACTCCCAAATTCCAAAACTGAAGAAAGTTTTATATTGCATCTTTTCACATTGGTTACATACTTGCAGCAGTATATAGGGAAATGCCCAGAAGAGACCAGATGCTGAATTCTCTGTATTTGAACACAGAGCACCATATTGGCACAGTTAACAATGTCAGTTGTGAGTCATAACTCAGTCAAACAAGAACACATGTGACATACTGCTGGAATCAGTGGAACACACTCATTCCAGCCAGTAACTACTGAGGACCAGCCTGCTGAGGATTAATTTCCTTAAATCCACTTACCAATCAAACACTGCAAATGCTTCTTGTTATGGTGTTTCCTTTACTCAGTTTCAGTGTAATGTTTCTGAAATTAGGGGGAAAGTTTTCAGCTTACAACAAAAAAGTACTCACAGAACTGAAAAAATATACTAAGAATAACTGAGAATAATGAAAAAATATCCTTTGTGCCAACTTCCTGTCATCTCTGATCTGTTGCTTCCTCTCTAGTTTGTACATACAAAAAAAAAAAAAAAAAAAAACTCACCAAGCTGCCATCTCTTTCCTAATCCACATATAAATGAACTCATTTGGAGAAGAGGAAGAGTTGTGCTACATTTTTTCATATTTTTATTTTTAAAGTTATTTTAAAATTTCAAGTTGTTATTTCAATCCAATAATTATGTCATGATGACAAAGTTATAGTAAGAGCTTGACTGATGCTGGATTTATGGGGCCCTATGCTCATATCGATTTTTAGGGAGTAAAAACCGCTATCTGCTCAGCTGTGATGCACCCTCTGCTACATGTGCTGCACACACTGCTGAGGAAATTGTTGGAAAGAACTAAATCTGGTGAGTGGGGTGGGTGGGTGGTGACAATTGTGTTGTCGTGGTTTAGAAAAACCCTGTGTGTAAACACCACACTGTTGGAACTCCCAGATGCCATTGTGCTGTAGTTCATTTGCACCAAATGTTCTCGTTCAAATGCTTCAGAATGTTACAGTAGAACAGAGTTTCTGATCCTGGGGGATGAATTTGTAGTCAAAGAAAACAACCGTTCACTACCATTCATGTTTGGGGTCACCCAGACAATTTCATGTTTTCCTTGAAAACTCACACTTTTATTCATGTGCTAACATTGTTGCACAAGAGTTTTCTAATCATCAATTAGCCTTTCAATACGATTGGTTAGCACAGTGTACCATTACAACACAGAAGTGATGGTTGCTGGAAATGGGTCTCTGTACCCCTATGTAGATATTCCATTAAAAATCAGCTAAATTCTGCTAACTGGTGTCTGGGTCGTAGCCATAGCATTTCAGTGATGATCCTCCCCAGTGGTTTTGTCTCATTCTGGGCTGATGACTGACACAGAATATGATGTTTGCTCTCCGCTCTAATTAAAGGTGCACTGTGAAATCGCGAATGCACTCTATTGGTCACAATAATGCATATGACACAGTTCCCAGTGTTGATCGTGTGATGCTACAACAGTTACTGCTTGCTCATGCTTGCACCATGAGTGTGCAACAGGAACACTCTCAGAACTTTATGTACCTTGCAAATCTTGCAATGAAGTACAGCTTTACAGAGCTGCTCAGCATTTAAACCTATGGCATAATTGTTATTTTTTTAATAACAATAGAAGGCCTGGTGTTTATTGTTGTGGTCATCATAAAATGAGCAGTAAGTATGCCAAAAGTCTAAAAGGAGTGAAAAATGATTAAAGCTGACTTCTTGGACTGTGAGTTTGTATCAACAAAAATAATACTCTTGAACTGTTTGAGTGACACACACTTGATTTACGTACCAAAAATTAATCCAGGAGGAGAAAAGCCAGAGTCCCAACCGTCACGTCTTCCATTTTCTTGGCTGTCCTGCTTCTCTTAGGGTTTGCTGAGAATGTATTGGGCGCCTGGAGAAAAAAATTGACTTCACCTCCAGACTTGCAATTTGAACCAAGATGGTATCAGCGCCAGGGTACTTTGGGAATGATTAAACACTTGCTCTCACACACACACACACACACACACACACACACACACACACACACACACACACACACACACACACACACACACACACACACACACACACACACACACACACACACACACACACACAGAGCAGCTGTATACTATATGATGGACATTCACATCCTGCAGGGTGTATGAAGTTGAGATAAAGTGGATCAATCTGTGCATGTGCCAGTGTGTTTGTGGATGTATTCTCTCTGTTTGCCATATTACAATCTGACTGCAGACAACTGGGAGCTGTTTTTGATTCCTTCTGTAGTGATAATCGTGTTGTGATTGTCTTCTCTTTCAACATGGTAGTGTTAAATAACAGAGAAACCTCTTGGGTCGAACTTGCTCTGTCTGTTAACAGAGTCACCTCATTTAGAAGGTTTGACTGATTGTGGTAGATTTCATTCTGTGATCAATGGCTGAGGAGTGATAGACAGAGGAGGCTGTCAGAGGCGGAGTGAATGAAAGAAGCATGCATGGAAATAAGTGACGACCTCCCCTGTGTTGACTGGGGGAACTTGTGCAGAGAGAATGATGCAGAGAGGGATGGACAGAAAGAGACAAGCATTGAAAAGGAGAGAGAGAGATGGATGGACACTGTAATATAAAGCGACAGTCAGACAAAGGGGCGGAGGGACGTCAGACTTTGTCGTGTGTCTGTGGCTGTTCAGGATAGATAGGAGACCGAGACCAAAACTCATGACTTGTGAAAAGTGTATTTCTTTGCTCAGCATTATTGCTTTTGCTCCTGCCTCTTTGAGAGATGATTTCTTCTCGATTTTGTTTGAGTTCTTTTCCTTTCCTTTTGTGCACCTAGGGAAATGTCTCGAATTTACATCTCAATCTTTTCTGCATTCCAGTTTTTCAGCTCCCAAAGGAGTGGTGGCCATCTGTCCATTACGTTCCAGTAGATTAGATATTGATCTCTGATAGCCATAATTCCATCAAGGCATATAATGCATTATTGACTGAGAATCAGGATCCCACCTAGATTAAATATTTGTGTGGTAGACGTTTGAATATGTAGCGTGGATCACAAAGCACATGCACATGTTAAACAAAAATGACTGTATGTTCCTCTTTTCACCAGCGAATCTTTGTACCCACAATATTCATTAAAAGGATGTGTAATGTATAATACTAGCAGGATGGATGTTGACATTTTCACTTTGTAATACTGCACAGCTCTATGGAACTGGGTTATAGGTACAGAAAAGCAAGCTGCCATTATTATTTTTGACATTTTAAACATACACAATAACAGCATGACAGATCCATGAATAAATTGAGTGCAATCAAAGTTCAAGTTTGAAAATGATATATTTATGAAGAAAATTTATCTGCTTCAGGTGGGTGTGGTACTGGAGTTTGGCAACCTGCTACAAGTGGAAGTATAAAGCATATGCAGTATGCAGTGGTGGCAAGTAAGTACATTTACTCAAGTACTGTGCTCTGATGCAATTTTGAAGTACTTCACTTGACAATTTCCACTTTCTGCTACTTTACACTTCAACTCCACAATGTTTCAGAGGGACATATTGCACTTTTTTGTTCCCTGCATTTGTTTTACAGCTACAGTTACTTTGCATGGGAAGATTTTACCCAGAATAAGAAGAAGTATGATAAGCTTACAGTTTAAAACACAATGTACTGGTAAATATTATACCAGTAGGTCGCAACATTTTTTGCCTGTGGCAACGATCTTAAAAAAGAAGAAACATTTGTGTGTCAAAGCTTTCTTTTTCCTTTCTCCAGTGATCTTTTCACAGCCTTTCAAAGACACCTGGAAATCCAGATAAGACACTAGCTATAATTTCATGTTGTTGGCCAATGTTTTTTTTTTTTCAGGGCCAAAAAATAATGCATTAAAAAAAATGATGTATTTAACTGCACCTTTCTCAGTTCCCAAATTTCTGGCACACCGATAACACTGATGAACACTCCAGCCAGGTAGGTAGCGCTAATGAACCTAAAGTCTGTTTTCCAGCCGTGAAGAAGATTCACAGGATGCACTGTCGGTGCACAGCAAAGTTTGGTGAACAGTGATTGAAGACGAGAACACTCTGAGTTTGTTGGGCAGAAAGTTTCTTTTAAAAATCTTCCTGATGGCAGCTTGGATAAAAGCGTGGTTATTTGAAAATTGTGAAACAAATAGTTTTCTGATCACCACAGCACTTCAAGCTAGTGTATCCATCCCATAATAGACCACTTTTCAAGATGCTAAAGGTGCTTGAGTTTACAAAAAACTTTAAAATATTGAATATAATCACTATAAATGAACTTTGAGTTTGCAGTAATCTGTAAATGTAGTAGACAGATGAAAAATACAGATAAATATAAATGAAATATACTTGTTGTTTAAGTTAATGAATATGTTTCTTCGCCAATTCAGTCAACCAAAAATTATTTAAATTGAAAAACTTTGCTGATTATGTCAGATATTGCTATTTGATGCCATCAGTTGTGATTAATTAATTACAAAGCTTCTAATTAGATAGATTTGTTTTTTTTAATTGTGTCCTGCCACTAATATTTATCTTACTTGGTTAATGTCATTTTTGCTCCTGGACCTCATATGGTACATAATGTTAGCTGGAAATCAATATTTTGTGAATGTCTATTTAACTTGTAAAATCTATTTATCTCTTTATCTAGTTATCTTGAGCTAATAACTTTTCTCCGGTAAGTCACTGCCCGATTTTCCAAGACGACACTCGAGATTGACGGCTGGGACACATATTTTGACAGACAAAAATTAAGACGTTTTATTTTGATGTTACAATATCACCATAATCTTCACATTTAGAATTAGATTTTAAAAACTAACAAACTAAAATAAAATAGATTTTAATTAAATAGCCTGCTGATTATTTATTTTCCAAAGCTACAGCGAGCCACAACAGAGGGATGAAAGAGCCACGGGTTGCCGATCCCTGACATAGGGATACTTGGATATCAGGATATGCATTTTCAGCAACAAAGAAAATCTTGGTGTCAAATCCAGCAAGCTGATGATTGGCCATTCCTTAATTTCTAAGTCAGATGCCTTTTTAAAGTAAGAAATAGCAAAATGGACTGTTGATTTTTTTGCCTAAAGACTCCAATGGAAATTCTGCCTACCCCTGCTTTAATGTTCATAAACTCCTTTGAATGTCTAAAACTATAACTCTGCACACTTAGGTCACCTGTGTATAGTCTGTTATCCTAATAAGCTACCAAGTTCTGCATAACTATACATACCATTTACATCCATCCTGTGGGGCTACTGCACCACATTAGCATAGAATTGCATCAGTGTGGTTTCTTGATGCTTCTTTATCCACAAAGCGTCCACAAAGTGTTTTGAGGCTGATAAGATCCAGACTGACACTGAATACCTTCATCTTCAGATGCAGGATGGGGATTTTCTGGGCTTGGGATCTTGTATAAATTTGGACATATTGCGTAATAAGTGACAGCCACATGCTTTATTACCTGGAAAGGCTTTCACTCTAAGCTTAGTTTACCCAGCAACTGGAGGAAGCTTGCTGTGGTTTTAGTTATGAGCTGAAATGAAACAAAACACAACAACAGAGCTGAACAAAAGATTATACTCCACCAATCCTCCCATCTTCCTATCACATGCTGCACTCTCTTTTGGCTCATTAACCAGAGTGGTTTCAAAGTTTCCAATGAGCCTGGCGGTAAATCCCAAAGCTTGTTAATTAGGATTCACCTTGTGCAAGGCGGATTTTTTTTTTTAATCTAGCATGGCACTGTGGAAACAAATGCTTGTTGAGCGAATGGAACAGAGAGAGTTTTTAGTCTCTAAACACATTTCATCCCTGCAGTGGAAGAGCAGTGTAACGCCTCGGGGACCCCGCGGCTTTATACCTGCTGCCTCAACATCACTGCTCCCAGGTATCTGCCCACACACATTTACTACTTTGGTAGAAAAGACACAGACCAACTGTTGTGGTGTACTGGTGCATAGAAATGGTGGCAGGCAGTGACTTCCATCGAGCACTTCTAATCCATAAGCCTTTCAGTTTGGCTGCAGCTCTGTTAAAGCTGCCTAGATGTTGTACGAAACAGTTACTGACCAGAAATGGAATGCATGCTGATAATTTAATGGACTAATGGTCAGGTGATAAGTAGATGGATAAAAATGTTGGTGTTTTAGATCATAGTTGCTAGGTTTGAGAGGAAAATAACCTGTTACTACTCTGCAGATTCACTATTTGCTTCCTAAAATAGCCATAGCGACATTAAACTCCTGCTTTGCAGATCAATGACGTTCTCCTTCTGTTTGGCTCTGAACGAAAGGATTCAAGGATTAAACAGCTACCCCTTCACTGGAGAGTGGGAGAAGGAGAGATGATGTGTGTGACAGAGCCATATAAAGTCCCAGAGAAGAAAAAATAAAGTGGCAGTTTAATGAGAAGCCTGGCTCCAATGCAAATGGGAATTGATTGGTGTTGGCAACGTGTCAGGAGATACTTAACTCTGACGGGACTGGGTGTGTGTCTATCTTTTGCCTATCTTGTGGTCAATATGCTGTCTCTTTCATCTTCTTTACTTATCACTTTATGAGTGATCTCTAATTATGCCTTTGTGAGCGATGATGCATTTTACACGCTTCTGCACGTTTTTTAAAAGCTCCTCCTACATCGACAAACACCAAGAAAGAATGGCTACAAGTGTGATTGTGGGAAACCTACTGAGTTGGCTTTGTTGCCTCATGTCAGCAGAAGCTAGCTACAGCTCCCAGGGGACCCTGGGTGACATTTAGAAATGGCAATGGATCGGCAGCGCCTGTTGACTGACCTGCTACATTGTACCACAGCAAATAAGCAGACGTTTCTTCATTCCTTGACCAAGACGGTATAAGATACACTATAATGCCAAAAATACTCACTCACCTGGCTTGACTCGCATATGAACGTAAGTGACATCCCATTCCTAATCCATAGGGTTCAATATGATGTCGGTCGACCCTTTGCAGCTATAACAGCTTCAACTCTTCTGGGAAGGCTGTCCACAAGGTTTAGGTATGTGTTTATGGGAATTTTTGACCATTCTTCCAGAAGCACATTTGTGAGGTCACACACTGATGTTGGATGAGAAGGCCTGGCTCTCAGTCTCCGTTCTAATTCATCCCAAAGGTGTTCTGTCGGGTTGAGGTCAGGACTCTGTGCAGGCCAGTCAAGTTCATCCACACTGAACTCTGTCATCCATGTCTTTAACCCTTTAAGCTTCAGTCAATTCCAGCCGTTTTCAGTACAAAAAATCGCTAATATTCTATTTTTAAATAAAAAAAATTACGAAAAATACGGGGAATATTGGACGGGCATCACGAGGTGCATTTCCTTGAAAATGACCGATTCGGGGATTTTATACCGACTTCAGGACATGTTTTGGACAAAATAGTTTACTGGCTTGTGTCGTCTGGATGTAAAAGGTTGGATTATGGCCGTTTTTTTGTGGAATCTTTTTTTTTGTGTGTAGTAATGAACCCGGAAATGTGAGTCGCACTGTCTGTGTTGAAGCCGTGTATAGAGAACGGATGGATGAATATTCGTTTTTGTCGGACAAATGTGTTTTTCTCACCCGCTGTAGTAATCGCATCTGAAAGTGGTTTATACCGGCGGATTCATGAGAATCTAAGCTTTCCATCGGCGTATAGTGTTTGTATAATCGTGTTTGCAGCCGTCGGACATTCTTGAAATTCCTATGCAAATTAGTAAGTGTACCGCCGGCGGTACACCTACGACGCACTGAAGCGTAAAGTGTTAACTGTCATCCATGCTTTTTCAGTGGTGCACAGTCATGTTGGAAGAGGAAGGGGCCAGCTCCAAACTGTTCCCACAAAGTTGGGAGCATGGAATTGTCCAAAATATCGTGGTATGCTGAAGCATTCAGAGTTCCTTTCACTGGAACTAAGGGGCCAAGCCCAGCTCCTGAAAAACAACCTCACACCATAATCCCCCCTCCACCAAACTTTATACTTGACACAGTGCAGTCAGACAAGTATTGTTCTCCTGGCAACCGCCAAACCCAGACTCGTCCATCAGATTGCCAGATGGAGAGGCGCCATTCGTCATCTCCACTGCTCTAGAGTCCAGTGGCGGCGTGCTTTACACCACTGCATCAGACGCTTTGCATTGTACTTGGTGATGTATGGCTTGGATGCAGCTGCTCAGCCATGGAAACCCATTCCATGAAGCTCTCTGCACACTGTTCTTGAGCTAATCTGAAGGTCACATGAAGTTTGAAGGTCTGTAGCGATTGACTCTGCAGAAAGTTGGCGACCTCTTGGCACTATGCGCCTCAACATCCGCTGACCCCGTTCCGTCAATTTACGTGGCCTACCACTTGGTGGCTGAGTTGCTGTTTTTCCCACACACTTCCACTTTCTTATAGTACAGCTGACAGTTGACTGTGGAATATTTAGGAGCGAGGAAATGTCATGACTGGATCTGTTGCAGAGGTGGCATCCTATCACAGTTCCACGCTGGAATTCACTGAGCTCTGAGACCGACCCATTCTTTCACAAATGTTTGTAAAAGTAGTCTGCATGCCTAGGTGCTTGATTTTATACACCTGTGGTCATGGAAGTGATTGGCACACCTGATTCTGATTATTTGGATGGGTGAGCGAATACTTTTGGCAATATAGTGTAGTTCCAATGGAAAGTGCGGCTGTGAGAAGAACATTTATGAAACTACAACAGTTATGCATGTAACACATTCAAAACACTCTCCACCAGTACCAAAGCAGAACTGAGCTGCAGCAACGAAACACACAAGTCAAAAAACAAAAAGGTCAAAGAGAAGGTCATAGCCTAAAGCTTCAGTTAACGCTAGCCTGGCCTTTAAATGATTCGTAAAATTTGTCTTTATGGAACATCCTCTGTGGATCAACAATCTAGCACTGGTCCTCCTTTTTTTTCTCTCTCTCTTCTTTAAAGTAAAGAGCCATTTAAAAGTTAACAAAGTGGCCTTCAGCTCTCATCTGCAAAGGGATCACTCATTAGGAGCTCCATTAGTGTCTTGTTTTGTGTGATCCTGGTGAATTAGCTGCAATCAAGCCATCTTACTGATGCTAATCTGAAACAACTTAACGGGGTTAGCATAGCTGCTGCCGGCATTCCAATTAAGAGCTGTGTGAGTCACTTTAACAGCCCTTGCTTTTACAAATGGAAATTCAAAAGACAACTGCGGCAGTACACAAAGAAACATGTGAGCTGGTTGTTTTTGTGTTGCTGTAGTATTCCCTTCACTGCATGTACAGTCTGAGATTAGCATTTGGCTGGTTGGCCTTTTCAAGAGCTGATTTTATAAGGACTGAATGTTTTTATTCATTGTCTGTTGCTTCCTAAGTTAAAGCCATTTAGATTCTGTGCAAAATGAGGGGAAGTGCACAGTACCTGTTGTTTTAAAATGAGAATAAATACACACACAAGAAAAGCAATAATGAATTTAGAAAAGTGTGTCTAGATTAGGCTTCCTTTAATCTTAACGAAGCAGAAAATAACTGCAGAGCACGCACACCAATATAGAGAAGCAGCCAAATGTGGTAAAGCAAGAGAAAAAGGGCTAATATGTAGGACTAATATGTGAATTAAAGCAGTGTAGAAAGACAAGAAAGCATTTTCTTTTAGACCTTTCTTCAGTGTATTGATTAATTTTGTAGAAGATCAATGTCATTGCTCAGTTAGACCATAAAATTATCACAGAGACTTACTTTGCTAATGGAAAATAACTTTTTCCATTTAGAAAGCTGATGTGATGTCCTTTATTCACATTTAGTTGCCTAAGTAATGTTTGTTGATATAACTGTGCACCCAGTGCCTCCATTAGGTTAGATGCAAAGATATAACTCCCATATTTGCATAGTAAATACGTAGTGTCTACAGATACGGACCCGTATGCGTAGCCTGTGGCCTACAGATACGGCACTTTCCAATTGCTTCTTTAATTCTTGCTGCCTGAAATACCCCAGCGCCCCCTATCGAGTGGCCATTTTCACAGCAAACAGGACTTCCATGTCGATATGCACTGCCTTGTGCTCTATATACATGTGTCTCTACTGCATTCACTATAGTTACATCCGCTGTCTTTGGCCAGTTATTTAAAAAGTAATAAAGATGAATGAGATCACCGTGGTGTAGAAAGGTTTATAATAGAGTATAAGATGTATTTCAGTAGATCAATGTCATGGTTAAAGTTATATAACAGCTGTACACATACAAACAAAATCACGGCATGAAACAATGGCAATGTGTATGTCATATATGCCCTATATCCGTACCTCTAGTACAGATGCTACGGGTACGGGTCTGTACCTCTAGCATCAATCTAGTAAATATGCTAAAACCAGCAGCTACACAAGCTAGCTAAGCTGTCAACAGGTGTTACCAATGCTGGGAACATAAAAGGTAGCTTCCCATGCTAGACATATTTAACTATTTTCATTTTTACAATCTCCACAAGTGAGATGTTTTTCACACACTGCACATCCTGAAAGGTGTTTTACCATACTAACTGCATCCTTTAACAACTTGCTCCACTGTAAATGCAGCCTGCATTTCAACTGAAAAGTCTCAGTATTTTTGGTATGTGACTATAGCTGAGTCAGTCATGGCTTCTCAGTTGTGTGGAGGAACTCTGATTTTTTTCTTTCTTACACCATCTGGTTAATACAAACGGTTTATTGTGATTGTTGACGCAAACTTGGTTCCCTTAAGAACGCGTGGCTTCTGGCTGCTCTGACATGCTCTTGTACTCCGACGTGGTCCAAAAACAACAAAAATAACACCAATAGAGTCTATATATGTTTTTGGTCCAAAGATAACAAAAACAACACCCGAGTCTATATTAAAAAAAAAAAAAATGTCCAAACTCACAATTATGAATGGATGTATCATCAATTTATTTACCATCTGGAGTTCATCAAAATTTAAAAAAAAGCAAAGTCTTTCCAACAGTCTGCCATGGTCAAAAACAGTTCACCTCCTGTTATGTGGCAGTTGGTGTGGCCTTTAAATACACAGGTAACTAGGTCACAGCACCACTTGCTGGTTACCGATTGAAATGGCTCCAACAGTCATATTACATTTTCATCAAAAATTTTGACAATACATAAGTCACACATTTAAAATCCAACAATTCTTTCTCTTTGTGCAGTTTGTACCTCTGTTAAATGGTGAAAGTTTGGGGGTTTTGGGGTTCTGAACGCAGTATATAAGAGAAAGAAGAATCAGTGGTTGACTTAGTCAGTTGTTGATTGGAAATCACTCTTTCAAATATCTGCGCTTTAGAGGAAATTGTACCAGCATTTTGTCATCTTTGAACAAAAGGAGTCTGTCTTGCCCTGTTTTCAGTCTTTGCTAAACTAACCAACTCCTGACTCTTACTGATAAACAGAAAACATTACATTTATACACTTTTTACTCACTATGTTCATTTTCTTAACTTAAACTAGCACCTTGCAGAATGAATACCAAACTGGCTGAATGGTATTTCCTCTTGTCATGCATGAGAGGATGTTTGGTTCTTGGGAGGACAAAAACACATCAACACACACACACACAAAGTTGCAAATAATGCCATGATGCTACAGTTATTTCATTTTGTTGTAGGACATAATGGCTATTAGCCAACCACTGGTATTTATTCAGCACCCATTAGAGCTGATTGTTAGCCTATGTGGCTAATTAGCATTCCCCAGCTGGCTCTTCCATTCTGTTATTAGGGCGCTCTTATCCATCAGCTGCTATGCTAGCAAATGTATCTGTAATGTGCATCTAACCTGACACACTTCCATGTTTAGCTCCATGGCTATTAGCAGCATTGCTAATGATGTTTCCCACAAGCCTGGAGACTTGGTGTGTTCAGGGCTCTATAATCAGTCCTGGTTTTGAATCTGGTCGAATTTCTCCCATTAAACCAAAGACTCCTTCTATTTGACACAAGACAGGACATAAAATGCATTGGATCCAGGTGTTCCACACCTCCCAAACCCCCTCTGATGGTGGTCGGAGCTATTGTTGGCTCCATTAACAGGTGTCATTGCCACATGTCTAGAATCCTCACATTGTGAAACAGATCAAACCAATGCAAATGAAACAGGTGGTAGACAGTTGGATAATAACACCCAAGCGGAAAATAGATATATGATGGAAAACAAATGAAACAAAGTGTTCACTGTCTCTATTTTTTCAAAGTATGTAAGCATCAGTTGAGGTGAGGGGGTGCTTGTTTCAATGTTTGTATGAGGGGCACATTTGAGCATATGATTTAAGTGAACGACAACGAAATTACATCCAGAAACCAACAAAAACCAGCAGGGGGACCTTTATGTATGACGCAGACTCATTACATCACCATATTAAAAGTGAAAAATGAAATCAGTGCATCATCACGTGATCATACACTTCTTTCTTTCTTCTCTGTTTAAAAGTGTTGTTTGATTGTACATTAAGAACAGAGACGATTGGCTCCCCGGCGTTCATCAGAGCAGCAGAGAAATTCAGATCTGCTGGGCTCTAATTGTGCTGTAGATTTCCCTCTCTGCCTCTCTCCCCTCTGTTCTCTTTGTTTCTATGTGAAAGACATATTGTTTGTACCGCGTGCACCCGGGAAGGCATTGGCCACTTCACACAGTGGCACCCCAGGGAGCTGACTGCTCCTCATGATTCCCTACCTTTTATTCCCCTGCTCCCCTGTGTACTGATGAGCCTCACCAACTCTGTCTTCTGATCTCTTACTCCACCCTTTGACTCTTATTCATTTGTCATGCTCTAGATTCCCTCTTTTCACCAATTGTATCATTGTTTTATGATACGGATGCTTTGTCAGAACTAGGTTTATCACTCCCTAGTTAGAGCTAAAGCTTGGTCGGTTTATGTAACAACTGTGTAAGTTAAAAAATATGCAGAAAATTACCCTTTTCTTGTTTTGTAAATGCAGCTTTGATGAACAATTGTGGCTCGTACTATCTGTGATGACAACCGCATTGTAGTTCCAGTGCCAAAGCCACCCACTATTCTAAAAAACTCTATAAGGAATGAGCAAGATAAGATAGCACTGCATTGCTCGCGTGCATAATTTCTTGAGAATCTCATCTGAATCCAGCACAAGAATTTTCGACTCCATTGAGAGAGATAACTGCTAAATGCAAATATATGGAATGGTTACTGGAAAAGAAACACTGACCATAAACAGTATGATAAGATGAGGTTTGATTTAACGGACATCTTGAGGTTTAGGAATTTAGGAGATTTGATCACTTGGCTAAGCACTCCTTTGGAAAGGACGGACATAAAAAGCTAATTTTGTTAGCATGGGGTTTCTAATCTTCTCCTGCACTACATCAAATTGATTGTTGTCCAAAGCATCCCTGAAACCAGGCATGGTGGTCCCTCTGCTCTCTCCCCACAGTATAGACACCAGTGTCTTCGCAGGTCAGCAATGTTTCATATATGCAAACTCCTATTGATCTTTGGGTTTTGACCGGTCTTCTAATTGCTGATGCCTTCTTTTGTTGTTGTAGTGAAATATGTGCTTCTCAAACAGTTGCTTGTGTTGTTTTGCCCTCTGGTGCATGTTAGTGTTGAGAACTCATTATGCTGCAGTTTGCCTCTCAGTGAGAACAGGCCTAAATTATATATCAACATGTTTTGAGTAGTATTTGCATCAGCACTCTTGTTTTAAACAGTGTAACTTTGAAAAGGGAAGAACACAACAGTCAGAGGCACAGAGTTTTCAAGTATTTTACACTGTAAATCTGCAAATTTGGATATTTGAGCACAGTAATCCTTTCCTTTATGGCATACACATGCATTCACCTGCAGACACCAATCAGCCACAACTTAAAAATGGGTAACCTTGGGTCCTGACATTCATGTGAATGTTACTTTGACACTTACCTCCTACCTACACATTGTTGCTGACCAAGTGAATCCCCCAGATAGCAACCTTCCCTGAAGGCCACAAACTCCCCCAGTAAGACAATACATCCTGCCACACTACAAAAAATTCCTCAGGAATGACTCAAGGAAAGCAATATAATCCCCACTGGATTAACCCAGCCTCCAACCTTACCACATCCCACTCTGATCGGGCATCTGTTGGATGTACAAGAACAAGCCTGGTTCATCAAGGTCTCACCCAAAGGATCTGCCAATGTCCCAGTGAAAGATACCACATGTCAGAGGTGTTTTGGGGTTCAAAATATTGAGTGGTTTTAATGTTATTTCCTGTTGGTACATTTACTTGTATTTCTTCCTCCTTAATTCACAAATTGGCTTATGTGTCACAACATTGTCCACAAAGCTGCATTTGTTGAATAAAACACTATGAGAATTAAAAACTAAACATCATGACCTACGATTAATTAATTAGAAATCCACAATATTAAATTATGTACAGATGAAAAATGTAATGGATGCCCATGATCCTAAAGGTGATAGTTTTAGTAATCTGCATGCAGAAATGTCTGCTTCTCTGCTAGCAGATACTACACAGCAAAAGATTGGGTGATTCAAAAAAATATAAATGCCACAGCATGTTAAAGCATCTTACTATAAAGAGTTTACAAAGGAGCCCATGCACATTATTATCATTATATTATAATTTCTAAATTTGTATGTATTCTGTCCTCCTTCAAGTTTCAAGCAGAACCAAAAGCACTTTTCACCTGTTTAGACACATCTTGTCAGCACATTGTCATTGTGATGCACCTGTGTTGCATAATGGTGAGCACAGGTGGCAAAAGTCAAACACAGTTAAAGCTCAGATGTCACTGGTTGAACACAACAACTCAAAATTGATCACACTTGTGGCTAATGATGTGAGGGTACATATAAGCCAAACCCCTGGTTTGTGAGGCACTACAATGGATAGAAATCTAGGAAGAGGAGCATGGATACGGCATGCCAGGGTTTTTCCCCCCATTGCCTGGCCAGAGAAAATTCTGCTTCACAAGTGCTGGTGCAATTACAGAAAGTGTACATGAACTGTACATATACACGTACCGTTCGGTCCCTGTACGACCAAAGTGAGAGCTGTGTCCGCATACTCGGCACCAAGTCAGACACGTTTCCAGTGGGTGTTGGACTCCGCCAGGGCTGCCCCTTGTCTCCAATCCTGTTTGTGGTCTTCATGGACAGGATTTCAAGGCGCAGTTGTGGTGGGGAGGGTTTTCGGTTTGGGGGCCTCAGGATCGCATCTCTGCTTTTTGCGGATGATGTGGTTTTGTTGGCGTCCTCAGAAGAAACTGTGAAGCGGCAGGGATGCGGATCAGCACCTCCAAGTCCGAGGCCATGGTTCTCTGCCGGAAACCGGTAGATTGCTCCCTCCAGGTTGGGGGGGAGTTACTTCCCCAAGCGAAGGAGTTTAAGTATCTCGGGATCTTGTTCACGAGTGATGGGAAAATGGAGCGGGAGGTGGACAGGCGGATTGGTGCGGCGTCAGCAGTAATGCAGGCGTTGTACCGGACCGTCGTGGTGAAGAGGGAGCTGAGTCGTAAAGCAAAGCTCTCGATTTACCAGTCCATCTACGTTCCAACCCTGACCTATGGTCATGAGCTTTGGGTAGTGACCGAAAGAACAAGATCGCGGATACAAGCGGCCGAAATGGGCTTCCTCCGTTTGGTGGCTGGGCTCAGCCTTAGAGATAGGAGGAGGAGCTCAGACATCTGGAGGGAGCTCGGAGTAGAGCCACTGCTCCTTCGCATCGAAAGGACCCAGTTGAGGTGGTTTGGCGATCTGATACGGATGCCTCCAGGGAGACTTCCTTTGGAGGTTTTCCGAGCACGTCCGTCTGGGAGGAGACCCCGGGGTAGACCCAGAACTCGCTGGAGGGATTACATATCTCGTCTGGCCTGGGAATGCCTCGGGATCCCCCAGGAGGAGCTGAAAAGCATTGCTGGGGGGAGGGACGTCTGGAACGACCTGCTTCGCCTGCTGCCTTCGCGACCCTGCCCCGGATAAGTGGAAGAAAATGGATGGATGGATGAAAATGTGCATGACTGACTTTTCCCTCTGTTTTGTGTGTGTTTGTTCCAGAGAGTTTTTTTAGTTGGATTTTGATGATACACATAAATACACCTGGGACAATGTTAGTTTTCATAGAGGACTATTGATTTGGGAATGGTTCAATATGAACCCTCAAGTTATTGTGATTTTTCTGCCTCCATATTTTCCCTTTCTGAATCCTATAGAAGAATTCTTCTCTACATGGAGGTGGAAGGTTTACGAGCAGCAGGAAAATCTTTTGCCATCAATGGTCTTGACATGTGGTGATCTTTCTGTTGATGCATGTTAGGGCTGGATCAGACACACCAGGTCGTTCTTTCCAGAGAAAATGTGGCCTGTGATGTAGATGAAGTCCTGTGGCCTGACTAGGGCTGGGTATCAATCTAAAAGTTTCGATACCGGTACCAATTCCGATACCTTCACTTCGATACCGGTTCCTAAACGATACTTTTTTCGATACCAGTTTTACAATATATACTCTAACAGAATGAAAATTGTATTCCACATTACTTTTCACATCTTGAGTTTAATTTTCCAGTGATTTCCAGTGCAAAAGAACATTTGCAAGCAATGTACAGTTCAGTACATACTGAGCCACTTTCGCCCCCGGACCCTTCCTGGCCGACCCGGAGCCGGTCGCGGCACACCGCCACAGAGGAAATGCGCCTGGCGGGGGACGGCCCGCACCCGGCGAGAGGTCCCGCGAGGGGATCCTCCCGCACCGAGCGGCCGCCCCTGACCCGCCGAGTTGAATACCCCGGGTGGACTGCGCGGACCCCACCCGTTTACCTCTTAACGGTTTCACGCCCTCTTGAACTCTCTCTTCAAAGTTCTTGTCAACTTTCCCTTCAGGTACTTGTCGACTATCGGTCTCGTGCCGGTATTTAGCCTTAGATGGAGTTTACCACCCGCTTTGGCATATACTGCACCGCGCACTATTGGCGTCTGTGGCGATGGGCGTGGGAGAGCTCAGCTGCAGAGGGGAGAGGTGTGGAGGAGAGTGTGTGGAAGCAGCGTCAGGTTAATTAGCGCAGCTGGCACCAATTAGACTCACCTGATTCTCTCGGCAGTAACAGACTGAAGCAGAGGACAAAAGACAGACGGACAGAGAGGACGGGGGAACGGACGAGCGGAGAACAGCGGACAGGACGAGGTCCGGTGGAGCGGGTAGCTTACCGAACGAGATCCTGTGGAGAGCCGGCTGACGCCGAGACTGTTTACCGGAGGAGAACCGGCGGAGAGCCGGCAGACGTTGAGACTGTTTACCGAACGAGGTCCGGTGTAGTGCCGGGCAAGGAAGAGAGACTGTTTTATTTACATTGAGACGGTGTGGTGAATAAAAGACTTTGTTTGCATTGGCCGAACTGCCGTGGTTATTGTGCTGAGCAGAGCCGCAAACAGGTTCTCCTGTTACAGCGTCCATTTCACAAAAGTAGAGCCACATTTTAGACCTCAGAGGCATCTTTTCCCACTTCGACGACATGCTACACAACTGCAGTAAAGTCAATGTACCTAACGTGAAACCTGTCTGTGAATGGGCAGCATGCTTTTTTCCAGCTTGCCGCAATCACGTCTGATGTTACAGCCAGTCACAGGTTTGCTTTATCATAATCACGTGATAAGTACCGAAACATGGAACCGAAAGACGAGGCTTATTTCAATACTCATTACTATCGAAACATTTCGGTCGGTGCCATTAAAGAACCGAAGTTCGGTACTCAGCCCTATGCCTGATCCAGGACGGAGAAATGATGCTGTGGCAGAGTAATGCACTTCTTTTCTTTATACTTCATTTGTAAATTTTTGTGCTTTATTTTTTACAAGTGCTACATGTAAATGCACAGGATTTCTGGGTTTTTTGCAAATTCTTTTTTCTATGTACAAGTGTTACAAATGCCCAGGCATTTTGTTTTGCAACATGCATTTAGCCTAAATGAACATTTATTTCGACCGCTTCATGTCCTGAGCATTGTGTTTTTCTTTTTTCTATGTAGTGTTTAGTGACTACTCAGTAGAGTATTTAATTTAGATTGATTTGAGGCATGATTTGACAGCATAGTTCAGTTTTGAGCACAGATTGAACTGTTTTGGGGTGAAAGTTTGGTTTTGCAAGAAGAGTAAGAGGTTTTGTGAATGTAGCTTGAAAATTGTGTTTTGTGTTCACAGTTTAGGGAAAAGGAGAGCAGCTTTCCAGGAATGTGTCTTAGCAATCGAGAAAAACTGTAATACAGGAAGAAAAAAACGCATGGGTTAACAAGTTGGGATGCACAAGGACCAGGGGATTGGGGATGAGGGAAGTGTGTGTGTGTGTGTGTGTGTGTGTGTGTGTGTGTGTGTGTGTGGTCAGGTGCTGGCTATACTTGTGGGGACCAAATGTCCCCACAACTGTAGGAAAACCGAAAACAATGTCACTTGTGGGGACCTCATTTCCCCACGGGGATATAAGAACCGGACGTGTGTGTGTGTGTGTGTGTGTGTGTGTGTGTGTGTGTGTGTGTGTGTGTGTGTACTTGTTTCTGCTATACCGGTGGGGACTTTGACCTGACTATTTGCTATAAAGGTGGGGACTTGTCTTACGGTGGGGACCTAAAATGAGGTCCCCACGGGTGGCAACACCGTTTTCTTGGCCATATTGTTGTTAATAAAAAATGTAAAAGTGCAAAAATGTTTGTTTAGGGTTAGGCATTGATTTGGTGATGGTTAAGGTTAGGGTTAGGGTAAGGGTTAGGAGTTAGATATGAATGGGAGTCAATGGTAAGTCCCCACCGGTATAGAAAAACAAACATGTGTGTGTGTGTGTGTGTGTGTGTGTGTGCAGCCCGATCTCACGAGGATTCGTGAAACTGTCACGTAAGTTTTAGTTTCGGTTTCGTGCGCACCAACACGATTTCGTCATGTTTTTCGTGCCGCTCACCACGAAATGCGCACCAATGTATTTTAAACGGCGGACTTTTCGTGCCGCTCAGAACGTATTTCAAAAGAATGTGTATATTATATTTTAAATGTAAAACCGTGGCGAATCCAACGCTATATTTTGCATGACATCGTTCCTAAACATAACCCTAACCATAACCATAACCATAACCTAACCATAAGCCGGTGGTACACTTACCAATTTGCATAGGAATTTCAAGAATGTCCGGCGGCCGGCGGCCGCAAACGCAATCACACAAGCAGTATACGCCGATGGACAGCTTAGATCGTCATGAATCCGCCGGTATAAACCACTTTCAGATGTGATTACCACAGCGTAAAACATTTCGTGGTGAGCGGCACGAAAAACATGACGAAATCGTGTTGGTGCGCACGAAACCGAAACTAAAACTTACGTGACAGTTTCACGAATCCCCGTGAGACCGGGTTGGTGTGTGGGGGGGAGGGGTGTTGGTGGAAATGGAGTAAGCCAGGTGCAGAGAGCGAGAGCTGTAGTCCGAATCCTTTTTTCTGATTGGCTGAGACGAGACACGTGACAGTGTGCATCTATTAATGATCGGAAGCATTCGGGTCGTTCCGGTTATACTCGGTAGTGCTCTTCAGTAAAGGAGACGCGGTTTGTTACTTTCTTTGATTATCACTCGGCAAATTACAAAAAAGTTGTAAGTTAATCCTTTTTTTACATTTATTAGGCAAAATTAGCTTAGCCACCGTGGCTACACATGCTAAAAATGGCTTCCTGAGGAATGGCTAGCGCAAGCACAGATTAGCTGATGAGGTCAAACGTGAAACAAGGGGATAGACTTGAGCGCATTTGTAAAGTAACAATGTAGAGTTATATCTGAGCAGTTTTAAGGTAGGAAGAGAATATGTTATGAAAAAAATTGAAATAACTCTAAATATGATGGGGGGACTGTATTAATGGAAACAATCAATCAATCAATTAACTTTGTTATTTGTCCCTTGAAGGGCGATTTGTCTTGCAGCAGTTTACACAAGCATTCCAGTAAGCAAACAATAATAAACAGGTTTTCCTTATTGGTGCGATCAAGTGTTTTAATGTACCACTTGGACATTTTCACTCACAATGTACACCTAAATTTCAGCAATTGTCCCTAAAGCAGTGGTATCAGTGTTAGTTAATTGCAGCACTCTTACAGCAAAATATACCACATCTCACATGTAGTCACTAACTGTATTTAACTCTAACTATAAACTATATATTTAACTCCATCTTTCTCTGTTCTCCTTTTTTTTGCCATGTTCTCCTTTGCCTCAGCTTCTTTCTGTCCATCTTTCAACAGACCTGCTGTGTTTTGAGGCTCCCTTCTTGTTTGTTTTCTATTGTTTGGATTTTCCTCCATCGCTGATTCTTTCCCCAGTTCTCTCCATCCATCTTTCTTTCCATCTGTTTCTTTTTTCCCCTGTCACTCACTGGTGCTCCCTCATTACAGGGGCTTGCTGATGGCTACTTCCCGCTGCACTGCTCTGTGAGGGCTGCACATGGATTAGATGTGTGTGTGTGTGCTCAGTATATTTGATTTTTTTTGCAGCATAGTTAACTGGAAATGAAGCAAATCTTTCAGAACTTCCAGCCTTTTTTTATTTATTGTTCTCATGTAAGAAGATGCATTTTAAAGAGATTTGTCTCAATTTTAAAGACTCTTTTATTGACTAAGAGAAATACTACAACATAAGAGCATGCAGCTCATCTAGATATGACTTAAGTATTAAATTAAGAAGCAAGACAGCCAATCAAACCGCTGAGTGCTGCTTTAAAGGCATGCCATTGGTCAGCATCCAATTTTGAGACACATGATATTCCTGCTGCATCTCTGCATGTGTGTGTGTTTGTGTAATCACAGCCATATGAGCACACATTCCTTTACTGTACATAACATAACACTCACAGCTCACAATGCACAAACACAGAGTTGCCGACTCCATCGCCATAGTAACCGGATCCTAGCCAATAAGAAGGAGCTGCCTGCTTGGGAGTGTAAACATTTTCTTTGTTGTCATTGAGAAATGGACACAGTTTGCATGTCATGTATTTGTTCCAATTTTTTCGACCACCTTTTTGCTCTTTTTGCGTGTGCGACCTGTGTTGCCTGAGGGTGCATGAGAGAGCCAGAGAGGATTTGGGGCTGCGTAACATATTAATACCAGCAACAATTTATGGCGCTCACAGTCTGGTGCACTTTTAGGTGGAGAAATGCTCCAGCAGACTCCACATGTTGTGGACTGTGGAAGCTGTGGTTTGGAGTGCAACGGATGATGGCTTTGTGTTGGCGTGTAGGTCTTTGGGGAGAGGTTATTTAGGGTTGTTGTTTACTAAATGTTTGTTCTTGCTTGGCTTGTGCTGCACGCTTGAACTTCATGACAAAGACATTACCACTACAGTGGGCGAAGGCTGTCAAAAGGAGCTTATAAGCTCGAAGATTTAAATTTGCTGTTGTTGCATTAGCGATTCCCTCTTAGAGATCGCCTTCTTCTCTTTCTCCCTTTCTCTCTTTGCCTTTCTGATGTTGGCAGGGGCTAACAACAACACAGACCTAGGATTGTTGTATAGATACAGAGAAAGTTTTGAGTCATCCAACATTTAATATCCACAAGGCATTCTTTGAAATTGGCAAAGCTTTTAGAATCACTGGGGTTTATGGGCTCTTTCTCTCTCGTGCACACACTACTCGGCTACTTTGCTCTCCCTCTCTTAGAAGCAGTTGGAGCCTATAGCCATGGCTTATTTGCTTTGTATAATGGGCTGCTCAGTGCCAGAGGATTGGCTTGGCTGGGAGGAGAGACCGGAGGAGAGGAGAAAATGGAGTCAAGGAAGGGAGACAAAGCAGAGGTCTGCTCTTTGAAAGCTGCTGTTTGGGGCCTTTGGTTTCCCAGGTCTCTGTTTTTTCTTCTGCTCTCCCCTCATTTTGCTGTGTATGTGCGCACGCTTGCATGAAGTGGTGGTCACAAGCGGCAGCCAAGGAGAGATTAGAGGATACTCAAAGTGTACTGAGAACCAGACAGAAGTCAGAACACACCAGACATTACAACACCCTCACTGCCCCACGTATTATACACTTCTAGCCCCTGCGTATACAATTGTGTTGCTAATGTTGTAGGGATGAAAATATGTTCATACAGTCACAATATGGGTAGCAAAAGCTGTTCCCCATATAGTGAACCATTAAATTTGACAGTTAAGTTTTTGGTTAACATTGGAGTGGCTGCATGTAGTGGTTATGGTTAAGGTTGGACAAATTGCAGAGGGTATAAAGTTAAAGTTACTTAAAAGTTCTCATTTGTGAAAAAAAAATTCTTGTGAGAGTAGAATTAGGAAATTGAGTGATTATGGTGAGGACTGAATTATTGTGTTGTCATAATACAGAAAATATTGGTTTTGTCTACATTAGATTAAAATGTAGTGTGTGCACTATTCATATGCCATGTCTGATTCTGTAGCAGTTCAAGATTGATAGTGTTTTATTAAAAATTGTGTAAACTCATTCAGTCACATCAAACACATCTATCGTGGCCAAATGAATTGACTATAAGAATTATATTGCAATATATTATACAAAACATAAGTAAATTTTAACTTCGTGGTTACTGGTGCTGCATTTTTTACAATATAATGTGTTTCATGAACATGATACTTTTGTTATATAATTATTACCAATACTGCTATATGGAACACCTGTTCTTCCATGCATATATTTTCAGATTTATTTATCCTTTTTTTCTGTTTTATCTTTTATTACTCGGGTAGAGTGTTTGTACTTTCTATTTGGATTAGCTGTTTTTACTCAACTCCAAAAGCCCCCTGCATAAGAATTCTACTAATTGACTGGTTGACAGAAGATAAACTGGCAGCTTCGATAGACGATTTAAAGCCTTTTGAGGTGGAGATGTTCAAGCAATGACACTGACTGCTTATTTCACCCATGATTTGTCTTCAAGCATATCAGCTAACACCACATGGACATGTTAACAAGTTAAAAGCTTTGATTTTTTACTGAAGGTAGTTTCAGAAATCACACATATTCACCCTATCACATCATCTCCTGGTTTTGTCTGTCTTCTGTTACATTAGACTGAATATTTTGAATCTACTGAATTTCCCCACATGTACCAATGGACTGCTATCATGTGACCTTAGTCTTTGGGTCAGTACCGGGGTGCATTTGCTGAAGAATGCGCTGGTATGTGGTTGACAGGGATGAGTAATGAGGCCTTGCTCTGGGCAAATCTCTGTATGTTTTACACGAAAGCATTACATCTCATGAAAATTCCAAAAATACCCCCTTGAGATGAACTTTAGTCACCCTCTAACTGCTTTTATGTGATCCCATCAAAACCCCAATTTAACTGCTTTGCTCTGAGGAAAATGACACCTATCTATAGGTGTGTACATGAGGAAACATGTCTGTAACTCCAGACAAAAACTGTATCCTTCTCACCATATGTATATGTATTTTAGCACAAGTAATAAAAACAAACATCTCCACTAGATCTCTGCAGTGCCTGCAGTCTGAGAAATGTCTCATGATTCACGGGCCAATCAGCCCCTAACTCAAAGGCACACCGCTGCCAGAAAGAAATGCTACTGCTTTTGATTTAGGACAGAACATTCAAATACACTCTTATTTCTTCCTTGTTACGAGCACAGCAAGAGAAGACAACCAGAACTGACTGTTCTTTGCTCATTTAAAAATATTCAAGCAAGAGAAAGCAACAGAAATAAAATTTAGGGCAACAGCGAACAGTTGCTGGTAAAGAGGTGTGAGCGTGACTTCAAGCTTGTCATAGAAACCTCCATTTCTTCTTAGGATCAGGTTGACAATTTTATGGGAATTTAAATGTAGGAAGTTGCACCACAGCCTAAAGTCCATCATCATGACATCCCTGGAAAGAATAGAAGCAAAGAATGGTATGGATTTTAGAAATGATACACTGTTTCTTTATGTCTACGAATTTACAACAAACTTTAACTCAAACCTTAACTCATGATCCAACAGGGCTTTAGGTGTCATCAAATGACCTATGGCTAGATCATGTGATTATATAGGATGACACCTGAAAGTTGCTTTCCTCTGCTATATTTGAAAGCTCTGGAAAAATAGTAATTTCACAGTGCCGAATTTCGGGTTGTTTCGATGATGTGAGCGAATTAAAAACAGGGAAATCCACAGATGTAACCTAAAATGACTTCTCTATTGAGGCTATTTTGGTGCACATGCTGCCTCCAAAAGTAAAAAATAATTCTGCGCAACACTGGGAAAAATTGACCATAAACACCTCACATATAGGCTGCAGTAGAAATTAATAGTGCAGCTCCAGCGCTGTGCACACAGAAGCCTCTAGTTTCCATTCAGTTACTGCATTGCAGCAGCAATGCAGTAAACATCAATATTATAGCTAATCATTAAAAGAAATAATAGTCATTCATATTCCATTGATTGTGCAACACAACAACTGATCATTGCATTTCTTTTTTCAGACAAATCTTTCTTTTCACTGTTTTTCTTCTGCTCTCCCCTCATTTTGCTGTACATGTGGAAACATGCTAGTTCTCCTGTTGTATCAAGCAGGAAAAGAAGTTCTTAAATGATGTGTTTCAGTAAATTTGCCTTAATTTGTATGCATATATGCACATCGCACTGTTGACACAGAAACAATATATTTTCAACCTTATTGAATGAACTTCCACACCCAGTTAGTTGGGTAAATGTAAGAAAATAAGGTCCAAGCTGTAAGAATAAACCAAAAACAGCAGTCTTGTTTTATGTTAAATACACTTTATGCCCAAATACCTTTTTATTATTTTTTCCCCATGTGCACGTCATCATTGTGCAAGCCTGCTTTCCCATTGTTAGCACTGATTGTTAATGAGCTTACTCTAAATATTTGAACTATATCTCCGTACATGAATATCCTGTGTGCATGAAAGTGATTATGTGTGCTCATTTGTATTACGTCTGTGTGTGTTTTCGTGCAGACTACAGTAGCATGCCTTTGCTAACCTCCCTGCTATTAGCCTGTGTTCTGTTTCAGGGCCAGATAAGCTGCACTGATAAAGCTAACCTCCTGTTAATCATGCTGATTCTGGCGCTGTACCGCATTTTTCTCATATTGTAATTTCCCTCTCTTTGCATATTTTAAGTATTCTTTTCACTTTGTTTTCTATGGCTTCTCTTCATTTGCATTCCCATGCTAGCTGACCTTTTGCTAACCTGTCAATGCTGCACAAGGTGTGTTTTCCTTTTTCTTTCTCAAAGGATTAAGGGCCTATTTGTTTGCTGTAGCATTTTAATGGATTACCTAAAGCACTTATATAGGTGTGCATGTTTTTGTGTGTGCGTGCATTCAGTGCTAATTCGACTGAATGGAAGGGGGACTTTAAATTGCTTTGCTTATGAATGAAATAGCAGTGGTGTCAGTCTCAAGACAGGGCGAAAGAGACAGACTGAAAAAGACAGAGAGCAAGGGCACACTTGAGTCGATGCTTAATTAATGAGAAGCTACAAGGAATTGAAACACTGCCTGACCTCTACCCTTCTTGAGCACACACCCTCTCCCTTCTCCGTCACTCACACTCTCCAACAGACCAGTTTTATCTAAAGATTTATGAGAATGTGTGTGTGTAAACCAACAGCGGGCCTTTTAGCCAGCCGTGGCCATTTGTGGTGGTATCATATTCTGTGCATTTGTGTGTGTGTGTGTTTGGTCAAGATCCCTCTGCAGAGGATTAAAGCCTCATATGGCCTTCAGGTCAATTATTCATCCCTCATATCTTTTCCTCTCCCACTCTTTTCACCTGTTTAATTTACTATTCTCTCACCTCTCCATCTGTTTTCTTTATATACTTTTTTGCCTTCATTTTCCCTACTTTTGTGTATTGTAACTCACCAAAAACTGGACATGAGATGTGACTGTGTGCATGCTTTCGCAGCTCCCATATTAGAGTGATTTCTGTGATTTCACCCTCTCTTCAAACATCTAATATGCTTTCTGTATATGTCCTTTTTGCTTCCTATGGCTGTCACAGCTCTCACTCATGCACAGAGGCACAAACATTGTATAGCCAAGCAGATGCATGCACAAATATATACACACACACACACACACACACACACACACACACACACACACACACACACACACACACACACACACACACACACACACACACACACACACATACTTGCCAGTACATCTCTGACAGTTAGGATGACAGATATGGTGCTGTATCCCATCTGACAGACACACATCTTCTAATCCAGTCTTCAGAGTGCTTCCTGGCCCCAGGTGTTTCTGTGTGTGTCTGACTGCTGGTTTTAATGCATGTGTCCATACTGCTCTGTCTGTATGTGACTGTTTTCCTGTCAAGGGATGCCTTGCGGTCCTACAAATCACTGTCTTCTTTCAGCAGCAAAGGTAGAAAAGATAAATCACTGTGACATTAAACCAATACAGCAAGGCTCAGAAAGGACATTGGTGTGGTTTAAGGTGGACAAAATAGTTTTATTCAACACTCATGAATGTATTTGGTGTTGCATTCATCTCCTACTAAGATGCATGTAGCCAGCTTTTAGCTACCTATGCTTATCAAGACCTGATGTTGTTTATGATAAAAAGTTCTAGGGCTGCACAAATATTGAATATTAATCACAATCATGATTTTGCGATCTCGCAATTAAATGAACATGACTGAATTATAACACACGCATTATTTCACTCTTTTCAAAGTCATTTTGGGTGCTCATGATGCAGTAACAGATTGGGGAGACTAGAGGCTCCTCTGTGCATAGATGCTTAGCAAGCTTCTACTGTAGCTTGCTCATGAGGTGTTTAGGGAACAGTGATAAATTTTAGTGGCTATCAATGAGCAGATTTTCAACAAGTGAGGTAATTTGGGTATTTTAATTATATTTTGCCTCTTGGAAATGCATGGAACTGAGGTAAACAAGAACATTATTGAAGTCTTATTTTGATGCAAAAAGTTGTACATTGTAATTAATGTATTTTACCCTGAAAATCACTGAATAATCTTGATCTCAGTATGAATGAAAATAATTGTGAAGCTCTAAAAAGGCTTTGTAATAGTTTGTAATGGCCACAAACCACCCATTTAATAATTTGGTGTCACTTAGAAATGCTATTATTTTTGAAAGAAAAGCAGTTTTTTTAGGGGTACAGAAACCCATTTCCAGCAACCATTGCTCCTGTGTTCTAATGGTACATTGTGTTGTCTAATCATCTTGTAAGGCTAATTAATGATTAGAAAACCCTAGTGCAATAATGTTAGCACATGAAAAAAACTGTGAGTTTTCATGGAAAACATGAAATTGTCTGGGTGACACCAAACTTTTGAATGGTAGTATGAGCATCAAAAACGTTCATCATGTCTTCTTGTTAATATATTAGTTTTGAATTCTTTTATTCAGACATCAGGTAAATAGATAGATGTCAATTACCTTCTTGACAGTTTCGGCGAACACTCTCGCCTTCATCAGAAGCAAGAGTGCCATCACCAGTCTACCTGCAGATAAAGGAAGAACAATAGTAGTTATGGACACCAAATAATACAAATCACAAATGGAAACAATGTTAGCCGACACAGACACATATGACATATTGAAGAAAAATCCCATGGAAAAAAAGAAGAAAATTCTGAAAGACCTGCTAAAACCACTACTGGAGAGCAAGAACATAGCACAGGAAGCATACGATCACACTCTGCCAGTAGTCCAGGTGGGCTTTCAATAAAGGAATCCAATAGATAAAAACAAACAGAAAGCAAGAAGACAACAAAAAATGAGGCACGAGACACACATTACAACAATAAAACCATAGCTACCTTACCATAGATCCGGGGATAACAGAACCCATTCAACGAACCATGAAAAAACACAACAAAGGTACCGCCATAAAACCACACACAAAACTTCGACAATTACTAGTATACCCTAAAGACAATATCGAGCAGGATGAAAAGTGCAATGTCATTTACGAGATACCATGCAACTCTTGTAATAATACATACATCGGGGAGACAGGGAGAACATTTCATACAAGGAAAAAGATCATCAGAAGGAATGCGAAAAGGAAACATCTCCCTGACTCACAAGATCACAGAAAGAAAAGGCACTACAAGACAATCTCAAATCTGCAATATCTGAGCACTGTAAAGGTGTAAATCACGTAAATCATGTTATGGACTGGGACGGGGCAAAAATTATTGGAACGGAAGAAAACAAATTGAAACGCTGGATTAAGGAGGCCATGGAGATCAGAAGGAGAGGGCCATGGACAGGGACGAGGGGGGCTTCATGCTCTCCCACACCTGGGACACTCTACTCCAGAAGAAATAGTTCGGCGGGGGTTGCGGCATGCTTGGTGGGGTAATCGGGTCCGTTGGGCTCACCACAACATGCCATTACGGGGTGGGCGTGGTTGACCCAATGAATCTGGGTGTGCTGCAAATGCCGGCTGTCAAAATCTGCTGGCTGACACGTCACACACTGTCAGTGAGATGCTTCTGATAAAGGTGAGAGTGTTCGCCGAAACTGTCAAGAAGGTAATTATCATCTATCTATTTACCTAATGTCTGAACAAAAGAATCCAAAACTAATAAGGTAGTGTAGCATACCAAGACAGACATTGCTGTTTTTTCGTATAAATATAAGTTTGTTGTTCAGTGCTAATGTTGGTTGTCAATGTAGGTAGCTCATTTTAAAGTGTGTTCTTTTTTTAAGCTAGAATACTCACTATAGCTCCTTTGCAAAACCGCTGTCATTTACTTAGGGTTTTGTGAAATTGTCCAGCTATCAGTGCTCTGTCTAGTCAGAGATTTATGTTCTTACTGTATTAGTTCTGTTTGTGTTGTTCGTACAGTTGACTGGAAGTTTCAAAGACACTGATGAATTAACTAAGTGGCTTTCACCTTGTGTTCACAGTAACAAAATTCCTCTCCATCAGCCTCCAAGCATGAACAGCAAAGTGCTGTAATCATCAATGTGGATGGCCATTACACTGTAATAGACATTTCGAAGCTATAACACAGGTGTCATGCAAGAGGGCACTCTGCCTTTAGAAAGCTGCTGATTTGACAGTCTGAGATAAGTACAAAGAAGCCTTTGAATGAGCAAATAAAGTACATCATAAAACCAGACTGGAAGAATTAGCTTATTTGAAGCAAGAGCAAGAGCTACAGTACCAGTGTGAGATGTAGTGTGGTACTGTGCAGTCTTCCCTTCCCCTCTATTCTTCCTGCCTGTCAATTCACATGTCGGCCCGCTGGCATGTAATAGGATAGTAGAACCGTATTTTCTGCTCTCATTGTGGTAGATCAGAGTGTAATAGCCTCCTACAGGTATTAGATCAATTCTGGTCATGCTACATTTTTCCCATACTATTGAACACTCCTGACTTCGGGCCTCTCAGTTTCAAATCCAAGTGGGATCATCTGTAAGTAAGCTAAGACAACAAAACAAGAGTTTAGTCTTAGAAGATGGTTAAGGATTAAACGGAAAAGACAATTATTCATGTCTTGGATGGTTTCCATGGCTGATGATGTTGGCAAAATAAATGTCAAATACATCACAGACTTTCAAATGCCTTCCTCAAAGTTGTGCTCTGTAGCTGCAACAACTCTGCCCTATCGCCTCAACTACAGATACCACGGCAACAGAGATGTGACTTCCCAGTACTTCTCAATGAAAGCCTGTGTTGCTAAGCAACTCACAGTCTACAGTGGCAAGATACAGGGGTGTTTCCTGGCTGATGAGAGAGATATGTGTGTTATGTGTGTGTGTAGAGGAAGTGTTTGTGCACTGGGAATCCTCCACCCACCTTGATGTGTGCATCTTTTATGCAAAACTCACATGTAAAAGCGCAAGCAAGCAGTCTGCAGCAGAAATGATGCTGCATATCCACTAGAGGACATCTTGGATGTTAAACCAGTTTGTTATGGATATTGATGAGGAACTCGATTGTAAAGTCAGCCTTTTCTTTCATCACTCTCACATAAAAATTGACTTCATATATTTCCTCCTAAGGCTCCCCATTTTGTCAGTATAATAGTTGCCATACTGTATGCATCCGTTATTCATGAGCCAGGCGCTTGAAACAAAGTTTTTGCCTATTTAAATGGACAGCATCTTAGAGAGAGGGATGAATTTGTCAATAACATAAGCTGCCCAAATTTTAATGGTGTTTGCTGTCACCCATGTTCCCCCACAGGAAATCTTTAGGTCAGTTATCTCACCCCCAAACCTTCCCAACACACACACACGTGATGGTGCAGCTACTGTGCTGAAAAGCTGTGTAAGGACATTAAACTGATATGGATGTGTGTTCAGCTCCATCTTTCTCGCTTTCCCCTTCTTCTTTCACTTTTTCACATTTTTCCTGTTGCTCCTTCCCCGCTTGTCATGTCTCTTTCTCTCCAACATGCTCATCTCTTCTCTCCCATCCGTCCTCCCCGCTCAGCTCCTGCCTGTTTTTCAACTCGCCTCTCATATGGTAGGCACTGATACAGCCGGTGTAACAATATGCCGCTATTTCCCTCAGCCTTCTAACTCCCTGGCTCATGACTCAGACTGCTGATAAGTCATGTCAGCGAACCGTCGGGATATGCGGTGTTATACCAGCAGGATTTTCCACACCGCCAGTTGAGACGCGCCTTTTGCTCAGAGTTGCGCCTCTTGGTATGCCTGCTAATGCAACATATTCACAAGCCCAGTGCTTATTTGAACTGATACAATTTTGATTAAACTCAGTATTACAAACTGACAACTGCAGCAGAGTATTAATTTCCCTTTCCCCTTGTCGGACTATGGGGACATTACAACAGTTTACAGAGTGACTTCTTGTGATTGAGATTATAACAACCCCCCTGGAAGCAATGATTGAAGTAGTTTGACATGGGTATATAACCTCCTAAAGCATCGTCAACTAGACCAGCACTGCACATTTCTATGAATCTTGTATCTCCTGCTAATGCATGTTTAACATCACATTTTAATTACTCTTTCTGAATAGCAAAGATATATTACTAACTAATTAAATATGGAACTGCTCCTGCTGTGATCCGAATAACCAATAGTTATTCCATGGTAGAAATCCATACGGCTGTCCAAAGGCCAGGTTTTTGATAATGTGGGCAATTAATCAGAAGCACTTTCTTCTTAAATTCCTTTCCTATAGAACTAAATTGCATCCTCATTATGTTATGTTTTGAGAGAAATGTATTTTCTTGTGGTATGGAAACAATGTTAAGTAGCAGGAACTTCCTAAGCCACAAAGTCCATGTTGGAGGTAGGAGGGATGGTGGTGGTATATGCATGAAACATTATCTGGCACAGGATCCTAGCCCACTGGGTAAATGGGGTTCATGTCATGTGTTCCATGTGTAACCATCATATCTTTTTTTTTTTTTAAGATTGTCATCACTACACTGTAGTCTCATGGTGAAAGTGCTCAGCCATGGAACTGACTGCTTGTTTGGCTCATAATGTATCTTCCAGGATATAAAAAGCATCATATGAATATGTTAACAAGGTACAAAACTTGATTTTCACTGACTGTTTTGGCAGGTTTAGGCACTGAAAGTAGTGGATTAGGTTTAGGGAAAAGATCATGATTGGGTTAAAATGCACCCTGTGACAACATCTTTCAAATTGTTCTTCATTTTTTGGGTTGCCATGGTAATCCCCACGTATTTAGTGTATTATTAGTTGGTCAAACAGGAGCCACAGCATAGGAATGCTGATTATAAACATATTTGCATAACAAATGTAATTTAGCAGGAAATATGCACATAAGTATAAATGCATTTTAGTTGCATTTAAATGTCATTTTGGGTAGCCAGGATGCCCTATGCACTATTTTTGGTTACTTTTGACCATGACTACGACTGTTCCCAACTTTAGCTAAGAATTTTTCATTGTGAAAGTTTTCCCAAACCTTTAATCAAACAGGTGGCAGATCAGAGAATACTTTCTGAAGCAGCTATTTTGACTTCTAGATGTGAGAACTTGCTGAGCGCCATTTGGGCAGTTCTGTCAACCGTTAAACATATTTGATGATTTTTTTTAAAGTTTTTGTGTAACTTGGTTTCCCCAGCAGTCTGATGCCCCCATTATTTAAGTCTGTCCCAGGCTTTACCACCTGCTGGCTGCAGTAATGAAGCAAAGAGTTCAGAAGCTGCTTGGTCCATCATAGTGCCACTACTTATTTTGTCAGCCAACTGTATGCATTTCCAAACCTGCACACCTCAGAATTTGCCATATGGAATGAAAGCATTTGCAAAAGATGGTTACATTCCCCTGCACCAATTGGGAACAGAAGGATAACCATTAAATTGTGATTTGTTTTTCTGATCAAGTTGCATTTCTTCATGTGGGATCTCATGAACAAAGACAAATACATGTAGACATGTAGTGGTGTGTGAATGCACGCTCACGCACATTTATGCTCGATGACAGTGACAAATTAGGCATTACAAAGGGCTGCAGCAATCATCCTCAGGATTTCATGAACATCCTTCCTCTTTCTGATCTCTCCTTTTTTATTTTATTCTGGCATGTTCAGCACTCTTCTTCCAAAAAAAGGTTTTTATTTTTGTCAGTCTCTTCCCAGAAAGTAGCTAGGGTAAGACAGTACAGACAGAAGAATGAAAGGAGAGAGAGAAAAAAGTGATCAGAGAGAAAAAAGACTTTAAAGGGTTTGGAGAAAAGTAGGAATGATGGGAGATGAGCAGTAAAGGTGAGGCAGCACCAGCTGTCTCTGAACAGACACAAATCTCACTTTTCACCCAGAGTTGCCTTCCTTCCTGTTTTGTTCACCTTCACATGCTGTGGCTACATTTTTTGGCTTTGTAAAGTTTTCTCTTGGAAGAAAAGGCGATGCACCCCCGAGGAAACAAAGTCAAAACTGAAGGGCGGTTGTCATGAACGGTACAGAAAAAGAAGGTTTGTAAAACAGCAAGGCCACTGAGGAGAAGTAGAACTAAGAGAAAGGGGAGTGATTTTAGTGTCAGCATTTCTCCTCACAGGAGCCACTTTATAATCGTCTCTTGAGTGATTTCCTGTCTTCAGACATGAAAAGTTTCAATTTCTCTTGCTCTTTCAAACTAAGTTCCGGCTCAATTTCAACCCAATCTAAACTTGCACAGGTTATACGGGAGGCTGATTTCGACACTGTCCTTCTGGGAAGAAAGGCAGCATCCAACATTTGTGCACATTCCCAGTGTGCATTCAAATAACGGGATGACTTTTGTCTGTTTGAAACAAAAGAGGAATTAGAGTGAGCCAAAACCTCCACAGAGGGAGGAGGTCAGGGTGGATGGATGGATCAGCAAAATGATTGACTTTGACATGAAAATGACTTTGGTGTCTATTTTTGTATGAGTGGTAAGGAATGGTTTTGGAGTTTGTGTTACCCTGCCAATAGGAACGTCAGATCAGAAAATGCATATATAAGTCATTCTGATGGGCAATTGCAAAGAACTCATGTAGAAACATATTTGGTGCCATCGGTTTTTAGCGGACCCTCTGCTGACTTCTAGAAAATCCAGTCCAAATGTTATTCATAGGGTATAGCAGTTGGTGTCTTTACTGCTGTAGTGAGGCTTGATATTGTGCAGAAATTACTTTGGTCATCTTATGGTTTACCATGTGTTTGAAGCAGTTACATTAGTGTTAACATGCTGTGTCTTCTGCCACATTTCCAATCTACGATGAATCTATCAAAATATCAAACCCCTATATTTCACAGTGACGTCTTCTTCTTTAACTCTGTTTCATACGCCCACCGACCTTATCTGTTTCCTCCTGCTGTTTCTGTCCAACTTGCCCTTTCCAGGCCAGGACATCTCACTGACAGCTTTTAATGACTGAACAAAGACATATACCTTGTGACGTGAATGTCACTGCCTCCTGCATACTTCTCCAGGTGCTTTCCAAACCAGGACACCTTGCGTTTCGCTGGCGATGGGCTCGGCCTTTGTCGTGTTTTCAACTTAACCACAGTGTGAATTTTAATCAAGAAGAGGTGCCTTTGCACATCCTCTGTGAGAATCCTCTGTGCTTTCATCAGAATTTCTTTCATGAGTATACTAGGGAGTTGTGAAGTCAGAATTTCACCGGGTTGCATCAAGCAGACAGTTGGGTACATACTGTACAAAGTAAGCAATATTCATGCTATTTTAACTAAGGCTCATACATGTTTTTGAATTCCAATGAGTATTTTGGGGGCAAATGGAGCAGCCTATTGTTAGCATTTGTACCATATACAATGCTTCAGAGGATGCCTTAAATTATGAAATGGATGGTAATAAAACATATTTCTGGTGAGCCAGTTTGAGGTCTTTATGGATAGCTGGCCTACCAAAGCTGCACATCTTCCTTCAAGTGTGCCAAAATCAACCAAAGGCATTGGTGCTGATTCACCAAATAGGTGCTATTAAATCTCTATAGAAGTGAAGGACACAATGATGTGATATAATTAGAAAAACACTAGTCCAACCTCAAATGAACAACAAGATTGAGCATTTATTCGATGTTTTAATTTAATGAATGTTACAGTTTTTTTCTCACTGGTCCACACAAATCTTGGCTACCAACATTTTTCATTGTGCAGCATACTGTAAAAATATAGGAGAGCTGGTGTGCTTAAGCCGTCGCCTGTGGCAAAAGAGACGGGGTAAAGGAGAGAACAAATAACTTTATGGAGCTGCACATTTTAAAGAAAGCAATAGTGCAGAGTTACATTCAGAGATTTTTTTTATGGAAAATACTGTTAAATATGTAACTTTAATACACAGAGATGAGTTTTTAGGGGTTTATTTACTGAATGGAGAGAGAATTTAAGTGGCTAAGATGTTGGTAAAAGTCATTTTGTTCCATATTGTTTTGGTTTGTTCAAGAACATTTTGCTAAAGCTGTAAAACTTTCACTCACACCAAAGTATTCACTTTTGCACAGTCAAGTTGCAGAGATTAACCGATCCATAACATGCCTACAACAGCTCTTGGTTTACCTGTAGCATCACGTCATTCATTCCTACAGTGAGAGATATAGATTTTAAGGAGGAACGTACGTAGAGCCAAGACTGTCTGGTGGGCATGGAGATGGGCCGGTCAGAGTGGGATGCAGAACCACGTACTCCTTGAGTTATAGTGAACACAATAAATAATATCTATTCAGAGAGGCTCGTCGGTATTGATCGCCTTCGGACTGTGTGTGCACCTCATCTCTTCCTGCTGAGGAGCCATTTCCCTACTCTCATGAAAGAAGTAAGAGCTGCAGAGAAGTTGATGAAACTTTTTCTCCTTGCATCAAACTTTGTTTTTTAATTCTGACAGCTTATTCCTCCTCTTTTTCTCCCAAGCTACACACATACATGAACACACACTGGCTCTTTGTTGTTTGTGTCCTGGTGTCTTGTGTCAGATCATTAGTGGACAGAATCAGAATGAATCAGCAGTGTGATGCAGGGATGCAGAGGCAGACATGAGGCTTGGTATTGTTTCCCCTTCATTATGCAAGAAGAAAAGGGACTTTAAATGTGTGCATATTTATGTGCACGAAAGAACAAGGGTGTGAGAGGGAGGACAGGCTAAGAGGAATCCATGAGAGCAGCGCAATTTTTGATGAGTTTGATGGCATTGCCTCTCTGATTAAAGCATTGTTGTGTGTTTGCATGTGTACGTCTGTGGTGCGGAGCATGCAGGCGTCTGGCTTTTAGAGTTTTGACAGGCCATATCCTTGTGTATCTTTCCTCTAATTGAATCCATCCCTCAGGGCATCACCACTTGTTTATATGCAGACACCATGAAGGTGTGTGTGTGTGTGTGTGTGTGTGTGTGTGTGTGTGTGTGTGTGTGTGTGTGTGTGTGTGTGTGTGTGTGTGTGTGTGTGTGTGTGTGTGTGTGTGTGTGATCACCACAAACACCCTGTCCTTATTGTTTAATTATAACCCACCAGCTGGAGAGACAGAGGAAGAGAGTGAGGGCTGAAGAGGAAGAGTTATTGATTAAATTAGGCAGATTATTCATATTTAATGTTTTGCTTTGTCTCCATCTTTTTACCTAAGCCCTCTCCCCTGACTTGTCCTTAATGCCTTAAATCCTCTTTATTCTCTTGTAAGAACTCTAGTAAACTATGTTTGTTAGGGACTAGATAGAGAAACCGAGCAGAGAACACACAGCAGAGGCTGGGGCTGGATGAAACAGATTTTTAATTGTGAGAGAGGGGGAACGGAGGGGAGCGAGGAGGGATGAGGGGATGATGAGGAAAACCAGGAAGGGGCGTTGAGGAGCGGACTGGGGACGGAGCGGTGGAGCCAGGGATCAGTGGCAGGGAGCAGGTGGATGCCCGATGGCGGCGAGCAGACGGAGACCTGGGTTCCAAGAGGGGGGAAGCGAGGCACAGGTGATACCGAGACGTCAAGGCGGCGGTCGTTCGGGCAGAGGACTGAGGAGGGGATCTGGAGCTAGGCACGGGGGAATCAGGCGGAACAGGAGGCAACTGGGTCGAACTGAAAACGGGAGAAGACAAGCAGGGATTAGTATTACTAGAAACACGGTTAAGATACTTTTCAGAAGCGAGAGGTGAACTGACTGCGTGAGCAGAGTTTATGGTGTGGAAGGTGAGACCGGTTCTTATTGCTATGGAGTAATCACAGGGGATGACGCATAGCTGCCCGGATCCTGAGGAGGCGCTGATTGCTGAGCAGAGACAGCCGTGAGGCTGCACTCCGCTTCAGCAACAGCAGGGAGAGCGAGGGGGAGAGGGAGAGAGAGAGGGAAAAGGGAGAGAGGGATGTCAGGTGGGAGCAGAGGAGGAGGAGGGGGCCCTGACAATGTTTACGTTTCATCAGCCGACGGGGGTTTGAAGTGTACCGGTAATACCTGTCTACTTTATATATGTAGGTGGAACGTTCAAAGAACTTTTACACATTCACCCTTCAAAAAAAAGTTTGACTTGTCAGTTTTAATGAGAGATTAAAATTTAGTTTCTCAGTAGATTTTAAGTACCCAGAAGTACCCTTTTGTTAATCTGCTTAAAATTTTATGACTTCCCTGAGCATTTATCTCATTTAACAACTTTCGAGTTTGTGAATTGTGCAATATTAGCAATCGCAACTGTTGCAACAAATATGAGCAACAGAATAATGGCTAAAGTTAGCAATTGTATGTTGGCAAAAAATAGGAAAAGGAGTGAAGAGTCATCTTTAAAAGTCACTTTTATCAAAAGATTGCTCTCGTAAGCCATCAAAAGTCACTGAGTGCACTATGCCAAAGCAGCAGAACAAACTCTGTTTGTTTATACTGATCAGCCACAACATTCAAACCACTCTGAGGTGAAGTGAATGCCATTAATCATCTAATTGCAATCTCATGTTTTGTTGGAAAAACTCTGCCACTAATGTGTATGTTAGTTTGTCACGGATCTAAATATTGCTTATGACCAACACTCTGCCACGGCTGGAAGGTATCCTGCTGAGGATAATGTCCCAGCACAGCTCAAAAACTGCTCAGGAAAGTCTGAGGCACTGATCTGGCTTCCACATCCTATTCAGACTGCGCATCCATATGATGTGCTGGAACAAGCCTCATCCGCTGAGACACCACCCCACAAACCACGAGACTTAAAGCATCTGTCCAAGTACCAGAGACCACAGCACTCCCCAAGCGCTTTTGCGTTTCTATGTGGCGGCATGGATCAGTGGGTAGAGTGGCCGTCTTGTAACTGGAAGGTTGCCAGTTCAATCCTTGGCCTGTCGAGCTCATGTTGAGGTGTCCCTGAGGAAGACACTGAACCCCTAATTGCTCCTGGTGGGTTGTGGTTAGCGCCTTGCATGGCAGCTTCTGCCATCAGTGTGTGTGTGAATGGGTGAATGAGATGTATCATGTAAAGTGCTTTGGATAAAAGTGCTATATAAATACAACCATTTACCATTTATACCGCAACGAGTCAGCACTATTTTGGCAGCATGAGGTGGACATGTACAATAGTTTGTTTTAATTTAGCGACTGATCAGTGTAATGAAACCATATTATCACCTTTTAAGTCAACAAGCTGTATTAGCAATAACAGGTTATAGAGCAACATTTGCATTTATTTTGGGCCACTCTCTTTTAGCTCTATGTTTGGTCTCCTCCAGCTTCTGAATAATATGTCTGACTGTAGCTGCTAATTGCATCACTGTCCTCACCAGCTAGTAGCTAACTTTGTTGCACTGCTGTTTGCTGAAGGGCTGCTAGCACAGAGAGGGCATTATCAGGACTATTTAACCAAAAAACAGCTACCTGTGGTCTCCAATAGTAATGTTACAGGAATAGTGAGCTGAAAGTTGCCAAAGAGCTAACATGAGCCGCAGAGTTGGGTGATGACTTATTTTTTTTATTGCATTATCACTGAGTTTCATTTTTTGTTAACAAATGGTCATAAGAACCACTGAACATTACAGAAGCTTGAAGCAGGGGCAGGCTTTTAATGCAAATGATTGCAAATTTTGTATTGATGGAAGGAAGATTTCACTATATCTTCTTTTTAGAGTTACAGTTTCACTTTACATCCTGACATTTCTAGGTGTCTCAGGCTGATGGTGAACTTTCTACATCCACAGGTATGTGAAGGTGCGCTAGGGTCAAAGTATACACTACACTCTGCAGGTGTCCATGTGTCTTCCGTGCATGTTCAGTCCACATGGTCGCTTCACTACAACAGCACTGGCTACACATTTGCTAGAATAGGCAGCCTGCACTACCAGTCAAAAGTTTAGGGTCACTTAGAAATGTCCTTATTTTTAAAATAAAAGCATTTTTTTCAATAAAGATAACATGAAATTAATCAGAAATACAGTCTAGACATTGTTAATGTGGTACATGACTATTCTATCTTGAAATCGATGATTTTTAAAGGAATATCTACATAGGGGTACAGAGGAACATTACCAGCAACTATCACTTCTGTGTTCTAATGCTACATTGTGTTAGCTAATGGTGTTGAAAGTCAAATTGATGATTAGAAAACCCTTGTGCAATAATCTTAGCACATGAATAAAAGTGTCACCCAGGCAACTTTCACGTTTTCGTTGAAAACATGAAATTGCCTGGGCAGTTGCCCCGAACCTTTGAACAGAAGTGTACATGCAGATCTACTGTGCATGCATGGAACACGTCCTTGAAGCTGACTAGAAATTCTGCCTGTGCATCCTCAAGGGACTATGACCAGACCCTTAGTCAGCCTCCAGCTCACTCAGCCTACCAGTCAGTTGTCAATCTTTTTTGGTTTGTCCAAATCCCCATCACCTTACCTGTCTGTGTCTATTTATTTGTAACAGATCATGCCTTCAGTGAGTCACTCTATCCATTGCAGTATCCCCTAATGATCAGTAATTATTGATACAGCTCATTGTGATGCCCAACCTTTACACCATGGTGCTAAATGCAGATAGCAATAACCTTCATCGAGCGTTTTTTTTTTTTTTTTTTTTTTGGCTTCAGGTTATTTTCCTTACTCTAGATGCATGACTCCTATCTGCTTGCTAAGAAGAGCATCATATATCTTGTCCAAGGTCTTGGATATTGGTCTGACTTTTAATCCACACACCATGGACCTACACAAGCATTGCCAGAGCAGAGTGTTCTTATTTCTTACTGCAAACACTTCATGTATAAGTTATTTCATCTTCTATTCTTTATACCACATTAATGTTTAATAGGAATTGTATTGTTATACGGTTTATAGCTTTCTGCTCTCGCTGTCTCTCACAGCTAAGAATGTTTTAACTGAAGACAGCTTGCAGAGCTTAAAAATTAATTGGCCTGCCAACACATAATTTGACAGATGTTCTTACTATAGCAGTTATATACACAGATGACATTATCGCCACCACTACCATATGTCCTTGCTGCAAACGTAGGATGCTGAGAGACAATAAGGCAGGGTCAGAGAGAGACTTCATGCAACTGACCATTAGGTATTGACTGTGCAGAGAATCAAAGCAGATCTGCTTTTCTTTGTACTATACATACAAGTAATGGTACACACTGTAAATTATGCTGTGCTCTGTTTTCTAGGAGTTTAAATTATGCATTGTTTCCTTTGTATTTTCTGAAAGTTTGCATGGTGACCTATTCAGACTAGGATTCAGACTAGGAGAAATTCCTTAATGAGGGCAACTTTTGATTCTTTTTTTGGTACAGACAGCCATGGATTGCATGAGTTTTGACTGCATTTCTGTTGAAAAATCTAAGTTTTCCCTTCCTAAATTTGGAAGAAGCATATTAGCACAGATTGGTAGTATATGTTTTTTAAATTCTATCCGGATCACTCTCCTGTGGTATCAGGAAACGTTATCATTATCTATTTAAAATGTGTTTGTTCGATGGTCATTTGTTAACTTTGAGGTCTGCTCATTATACTATTGTACAAACAGAGCGAAATTCGTCTCAGAGCTTCGAGGAAAGTAAAGGTTCATGAGTCTGTTCTGTTGAAATACAAAAGCTTGCAGCATAGTCTCACAGGCACCTAACTTTGAACATCAACTAGACATAGTAATGATTGGGGAACACACAACCAATTTACAAAAATGTGATGCAGTGGAGAAAATCATCTTTGAGTTTCTGTGAAACAACTGCAATGGACCAATACCACCTTAGTAATTGGGAAAGCTCAACAGCTTTTCTTTTACTTGGAAAACCTAAAAAAAGCAAGCCTACTGCAGAAACTTCTAGTCAACTCCTACCTCTTTGCCATTGAAATGAGCTGACAGACTCCATGTCAGTGTAGTTCACAAAGGTGAAGCACCAAACCCTTACGCAACCACAGAACTCTAAATTCAGCGTCACGTGTATAGTGTTATGCAATACATTTGCCCCTCACCTTTTCAGTGTGAGAAAGTGTTGCCTGTTTTTCCATATTTATTTTATTATAAGCAGTTGTAATGTTTTCAGTCTAATTTGCCCTATGAAAGCAGCATTTACACCTACCTCGATCACCTGCCATATCCATGCAAACATAGCATGGTCAAGGCTGATGCCAGGTAACACTGTAATTTTAAACTGATAAATGGGTTAGTAAATACTACAAATGCACTTAATATCCAGCAGAGCAGCCAACAGGCATCATTCGCTGGTGTCATTTCTCTCTAGTAGCATTGTTATCTTGTTAATGATTAATACCTTAATACCTTGATCGCTCTGACAGATCCGTCCTGTGCTTACAGTGATGCCTCCTCTCCATTAAAGAATTCTGCTCCTCTCTCAACACTCATTATCACCGTTCTGCACCTTGTACCAGCTTGTGCTGTACAAAAGGAGTGCAGCCACTAATTCTATGATGTGTTTCTGCTGCATTGAGAGTGGTGTTCAATGTTCGTTTTTTGTGTAGAGCAAAAAAATAGATTTTTCATGTAAGACAGCATATATATCCTCCTGCTGCTCCTTTACAGAAATATCAGGTATTTTGTAACAATTTTTAAGAAAGGACAAAATAAAATTCAGAACCACCTAACTTTACAAGTATGTGATTAGTTTTGTCTGGAGCCTCATGGATATCTTAACAAAGCTGTAGTCTTTGGATCTCTGGTGACACTGTTTCACTGTGGTTGATGATATCAGTAGCTTACCCAGCCAGACGACCCCTGCAGCTCATTATATTTAATTAGCCCCACCTTATCCATCCTTAAATGTAAACATTTGCCTGGACTGTGTGTCAACAACAGTCTGTGCTTTCAGTGCCACCACTTTCAAACGAGAAGTCCATGTGTCTGAGTTTTTGTTTCCTGTTTAATGATCCCACTCTATGTACCGACTGATGTTTTTAATTGCATCCCTTTGGACTCCTAGAACTTTCTGTGTATCCTTTGGTGTGTGGCTTAATCATGCTCTGCCCTCCAGATGCAACTATCATTATCCAGCTGATGCCACTGAGGTTCCTTCTGGTCACAGAGTCACATATTCCTTCAACCTATATCATTTATTCAATATTCCTGTTCAGGAAATTATTGGAACTTCCACAAGTGTGGCAGTACTGGATGATTCTGCGCTGCGCTATTAATGTCCAATCCAGATTAATTTCCAGTTCCAATGTACAGACTTATGTAAGAGATGGTAGGATTTATTCTGGTGTGCTAGACATTTGTTACAAATGATACAGGCTGTAGTTTTGGAAAACAAACAACTTTTTTAATATTTGAGTGGAAAGGGTGAAACTCCCTACATTTTCACCATCTGTTCCTATCTGATGACTTACTGCAAACCACTTTAAAAAAAAATAAGGTAGCACTGTTAATACAATACGGGCTGCACAGTGGTATAGTGGTTAGCACTTTCGCCTTGCAGCAAGAACATCCCCGGTTCAAATCCCAGGATGGGCCTGGGATCTTTCTACATGGAGTTTGCATGTTCTCCCTGTGAACGCGTGGGTTTTCTCCGGGTACTCCGGCTTCCTCCCGCAGTCTAAAAATATGCTGAGGTTAATTGATTATTCTAAATTGCCCGTAGGTGTGGATGTGAGTGTGATTGTTTGTCTGTATATGTAGCCCTGCGACAGACTGGCGACCTGTCCAGGGTGTCCCCTGCCTTCGCCCGAGTCAGCTGGGATAGGCTCCAGCACCCCTCGCGACCCTAGTGAGGATAAAGCATTATATAGAGAATGGATGATGGATGTTAATACAATAGCATTCAAATCTCAGTCATCTGAAAAGTCAGCACTGTTAAAATGGTTTGCCGTAGGTCAATGATCCAAATCTGTATGTCTAAGCTCATCAGACCTGCAGTGTATGCTCTAACGCCCTGCTGATTTGCTTTGCCACAGCTAATTAATCCACTGATTGGAGTGATTCCATCTTCTAAGCTCTGAATGTCTCTTTAAAGAATGCTGGTGTGGTGAGCCATAACATGGAACAATGCAATTGTTTTTTTTTCTCTTTTCAAAGAGAATTTTGTCAGCTTCTTTGAAGTGCAAGCATTTACTGACACTTAATTAGGAGTACAACAGTCTAGGGCTGGGCGATATGGCCAAAAAATAAAATCTAGATTTTTTTAGTCATCTTGGACGATTACGATTTTAATCGATTTTGTTACATACATTGTTAAAACATAAACGATGCCTCTTTTCCATCGTTGTAAGGCAGACAATGTGCTACAAGCCCAGTTTTATCAAAGTAGCTGTCTATCAAGCTGCAGGAATAACACTGGTGTTAACTGGAGTCAGTTGAAGGCTGCAGTGATTCTGTTGACACAACAGTGTATCAGAGTGAGGTTATTGAATATTTGTGTCTCTCTTCGCTGTTGCAGCAGTTTTGCAATTTGCAGGCGGTCCCTGTTCACAGCCGGCTGCTCATAGACACCAATGTTATTTCTACAACTTGAAAGACAGCTACTTTTGATAAAACTGGGCTTATAGCACAACATCTGCCTTACAACGATGGAAAAGAGGCATCGTTTATGTTTTGACAACCTACATCTAATGAGTTATTGATGCTGGAAGTTTAAATCTGTGAATATCTTTCCAACTTTACCAAACGCGGGGCCACAACCATCCAAGGAGTGGTATATTTAATTTTGAATAAAGCATTTAGTCATACGTAAAGCTTTAAGTGCTTTATTAACACAAAACTAAGAGTTTCGTATTGTTTTATGATCACAGGTTCTGTCTAAAAAGATGTGGCATCATTTTAAACAGTGAAACCATACTAATAAAATGTAATGACCAACCAGTGTGTAATACTGGATTCTGCAAAAACTGAATGCAGAATACTGGACAAAGAAATTCTCTACAGATATTTTTCCCATCTAAATATTTTCTTAATACAATGAATGTATTAACTTATTTATGTGTGTATGAATGTATTTACGGACTTATTTATTTAGTACCGTTAACATATCAGAGTTCTGAGTGAGTTTTTCTTTAGATAGGCAAAGGCCATTTATTGATCACATATCGGCTATTAAATAAATGATATAAAAAAACAAAAGCATTTAAAATACTATTAAACAATTTAGGCATTTATTGAGTCACTAAAATACTGTAGAGTCTACGGCCACATTAGTCTGACTATAATCATCCTCTGGTAAATTCACAACCATGTACTGATGTTCCTTACCAAAGGGACTTCAGGAGATGATTAGATGATGATAAACTGTGACCTGCTGGTTGGTTCTCTCTGTTCTCATGTTTCTTACATGTTGATCTCCTGATGCTGCCTTACTTTAGCTAGTCTATGAGCAACAGAAACCACAGTTGCCCTGTACCTATTGCCAGGGTTCCAGTCTTTCCGCTCACACCTGTGCTTTTGAAAACGTTTTTGCCCCTTTGGACGTGGTGGAGTTTTGGGTGTAGACATTTTTAAACATACGGGAGCAGCAGCGTCTGTAACCAGGAAACCCGCGGCAGAACCGGCAAACAGACCTGCTGGACCTCGCATCGGGTCCTCGTTACATAGGTAGGTTTCAAGGACTACAGATGGAAATTAGCATGATGCTAAATCTGGTGCAGCCATCTTTTTAATGTAACTGCACGCTGTCCTTTTTCAAATAAACTTGAAAGAAAGAAAGAAAGAAAGAAAGAAAGGTCTAAGGAAGATGAAACTGGCTGCCCTTAATATTTTGTGTGTTTTATTTTGTTTATTATGCAGTTTTGATGCGTGTGTGACAGACGTGTGTGGGACATTTATGAAAATACGGAACAATTACCGTCCCGTATTGAATCAATACGGGATTGCGTCCCGTACAGTAGTCAAATAATGGACGAATCCGTATTTTAAGGAACGGGTGGCAACCCTATGCGTCACTCCCGTAGCTGCGGTCACTTTTCCCATTCTTTAGGATGCCTTTGCCGGAGGTGCTGAAAGAGGTTAGTTGTGCTGCTGCTCTTCGTTTTCACAGTACTTTTGCAAAGCTTGCACATGACTGTAGTTTGCTCTGTGTCAGTCTTGTCAAAGCCGAACCACTTCCATATAATCGATGTAACATGAGGCCCTTTTCTCGCAACCAACTTTTCGTCTGCTGTTCTGTCCGCCATGATGGGGGTGTGAGTGTTTTGGCGGAAGGAGATGAGAGGCGGAAGCAAACACCAGTGCACAAGTCGTGAAAGGCAGAAGAAGAATCTGTATTGTTATATATTTAAGCTCGCCTCGATTTTATGATTTCGCAAATTTTCAAATCGTCAGGTTTTAAAAATGCGAATTAATCGAATTAATTTGATTTATCGCCCAGCCCTACAACAGTCTTAGTTTTGGTTTCATGGATGTTGTAACCTTTGAGTTACTGTTCCGCACTGACATGATTGTATGACTTAATTTCTTTGGATATGTCAGCTGCATGTTCAGTATCTGGTGACTGAGAAACATGCATTCAGACTTCCAGTGTCTCATACACTACCGTTCAAAAGGCAATTTCATGTTTTCCATGAAAACTTATACTTTTATTCATGTGCTAATATAATTGCACAAGGATTTTTTAATCATCAATTAACCTTTCAACACCATTAGCTAACACAATGTCGCATTAGAACACAGGAGTAATGGTTGCTGGAAATGGGCCTCTGTGCCCCTATGTAGATATTCCATTAGAAACAGCTTTTTCCAGCTAGAAAAGTGACTTACGAAATTACCAATTACCAATGTCTAGACTGTATTTCTGATTAATTTAGTGTAATCTTCATTGAAAAAATATGCTTTTCTTTCAAAAGTAAGGACATTTCTAAGTGACCCAAACTTTTGAATTGTAGTGTATATCTAAAGCTTATTAAACCAAGCAGGAATGATTTTGATCAAGGAAGAAGACTAAATATATAACTTTCTTTCAGAGATGTGTTTTTAGAGGTTAATTAACAACAGGAGAGGAACTTTATGGGTTCCAAAATGTGCCAGAAAACCTCGCAAAAACATTCCCCACACTGCCACCATCAGTCTGGATTGCTGACACAAGGCAGGGTGGTTCCATGGATTCATGCTGTTGACATCAAATTCTAACCTACCATCTGCAGCCTCAGTCAAAATCAAGATTCATCAGACTGGGCTGCATTTTTCCAGTCATCAAGCTCTTCTGAGCCTGTGCCCATTGCAGCCTCAGATTTCTTTTCCTGGCGGACAGGAGTGGAACCTGTGGTCTTCTGCTGTTTTGCCTTAAGGTATTGTAAAGAGTCCAACTTTAAAAGAGGTAGAGGCAGAGGTCTGAGGTAGCTTTTCTGTCTGCTCAAACCAATTTGGCCATTCTAGTCTGATTGCTCTTGTCAGCAAGGTGTTTTCATCTGCAAGACTGCTGCTTACTGGGTGTCCTTTGTTTTTGACAGCATTCTGAATAGACTGAAAGACTGCTTGAAACCCTCATTCTCAAACCAGCACACCACAGTGAACGTCACTGAGATCATTTTTTTAATGTGAATTTTACAGGAACTTGAATGTATTGTTACCTCCGCCAGGAGGTTATGTAATCACCGGAGTTTGTTTGTCTGTCCGTGTGTGTGTGTGTGTGTGTGTGTGTGTGTGTGTACTTGTTTCTGCTATACCGGTGGGGACTTTGACCTGACTATTTGCTATAAAGGTGGGGACTTGTCTTACGGTGGGGACCTAAAATGAGGTCCCCACGGGTGGCAACACCGTTTTCTTGGCCATATTGTTGTTAATAAAAAATGTAAAAGTGCAAAAACATTTGTTTAGGGTTCGGCATTGATTTAGTGATGGTTAAGGTTCGGGTTAGGGTAAGGGTTAGGAGTTAGATATGAATGGGAGTCAATGGTAAGTCCCCACCGGTATAGAAAAACAAACGTGTGTGTGTGTGTGTGACTCAAAAACTCAAAAAGTCATGGACGGATTTTCACCAAATTTTTACAGGATGTCCGGAAGAGCAAGAAAGAATCGATTAGATTTTGGAGGTGATCCGAATCACTGTCTGGATCCAGGAATTTTTTGAAGGTCGAAGGACAATTGGACAGAGAGCTTCAAAAAATTCCTGGATCAAGACGGTGATTCGGATCACCTCCAAAATCTAATCGATTCTTACTCTTGCTCTTCCGGACATCCTGTAAAAAATTGGTGAAAATCCGTCCATGACTTTTTGAGCTATGCTGTTGACAGACAGACAGACAGACAGACAGACAGACAGACAGACAGACAGACAGACAGACAGACAGACAGACACACACACACAGACGGACAGACGGACAGACAAACGGCATGGCGGAGGTATGCGCTCTCCGAGTGCTTTTCTAGTTAACGTTGTTTTTTGGGTTATTCCACAATTTAAGGAAATTTGGGCTTCAAAATTTTTGAAAAATAGACCTTTTCTTTTACAATTTTCTGCTACATATTCATCAGTAATAGGTAATAAACTATCACTGGCTTGCACAGCAATGATGCCACTTTTATTACACATTTTATTTGTTGTTTGCTAATCCTACTCTAATCACAGACAGGGTTGCTAATCCATGCTAATGTTAGCTTTTTCTCAGGAGCAGAAGCTAGACATTTAGCTAGGTTGTTGCTAGAGGTACGGACCCGTACCCGTAGCCTGTGGACTACGGATACGGCACTTGCCATTTGCCAATCAGATATGCGAGATCTGGTCACGTGACTCCCGGTAGACGCTAGCTGTACGGACCCGTAGCATCGGTACGACAGGTACGGACCCTAAACCTGACCCTAACACTAACCCTAACCTTAACCTTTGCTTACCTTTCAACAGTTTGCAGTGGTTAGCAGCTTCTTGACTCGCGAGACTCGCGTACAGGTCCGTATCTGTCTGGCAAATGGAAAGTGCCGTACCCGTAGCCTGTGGGCTACGGATACGGACCCGTATCCGTAGACACTACCATTTCGCTAACCGTTACTGCTGACTAAGAGGACAGACTTACTGATGTAAAAAAGTAACAAAAAAAGTACAAAGAATTTGTCTTCTCCTGATAATATGCAAAACAGAGTTGCATGAAGTAGAGTGAGACATTCATTCAAGGCTGACAATGTTATGAAAATATGAAAAATAGAAGAGAGGACACAGCTTTGCTCTATCCATATTTTTTGGAAAACTGAAGATGTCAATTCCAAAGTATCACGTGATTCACTGTTTTCTTCTCCTTCTGGTAGCTTAAAAGGTTATGCTAACAGGGTTGCTGTGGGACACACAGTACATGCATAATATTATTACTGAAAATACTATGCTGATTAAAAAATGTTCCCACAATTACAAGAGACATCATTGAAGTAAATAATACCAATGAAAAAGGAGATTTAAAATAAATTTTAATTGTTTTATTTGAGATTCAATTTGATTGTCATCGGGGTGGGACAGGGAAAAATGGCATTTTAGGGGGAACTCCAGACTCACTTGTTATTTTTTTAAAATGTTCTCCCAGGTTTTTTTTGTTTGATTGTTTGTTTTTTAGGTTTGGTCTCAAGACAAGTACATTTATACAACAACTGCATGTTTGAGTATTTTGTACATGGATTATTTGAAATTTGATGGGTGTAAAATGTTGTCCACTTCTGGAATGAACTAGATATCTATTATTTCTGTCTGATCAACACTTTAGGTCGTGACAGGTGTTCACAAAGTTACTGGATGTATGTGTGGAAAATATTGCAGCATTTACGATCCTTGAAACGACAAAGTATAATAATAATAATAGTAATAGTAATAATAGTAATAAATGTGGTAACCCCTGATGTTTCTGGTCATTATCTAGTACCACTTAGAATCAGATACAATTTTATACAGATTTGCATCCTGCCCTGAAAAGTCTTGTAAAGACTTTTAAGCTCCGATATTCTTGTTCTTGCCATTTATATCAGATTGTCTGGTGTTCTGCTTTGAAATGTGAGCTTGTAGTGGCTGCTTTTGACTGGTACTAACCAGGAAACTAAAACAATCTTGGTTTCCCTCTTGCCGTTTGTCCTGCTTTGCTTTTTTGTGATGGCTGTGAACACGCTGACCCAGCTCACTTAGGCGTTGGTGTGATGAATGAGCAAGTGAGTGCTAATGTGATCAAAGGCGAACAGGTCATTTGTCCAGGCTGAATGTGTGCAAACATACAAACACACACAGGCTTTCACACATGATAAGTGCTGTTTTCCTCTGTGCTCACATGTGACACATTTAGACCCCATAGCTGGATGACAAACGGTCTGCTCCGTCTAATGTTGTTAACCAGGCTGGACACAGGTTGCTGACTGTGGGTGCAGGCAGTAGTAATCTTAAATATATGTATTTGTGTATGTATGCAGCCCACATATGTGACGTAGAGCGCATTTGTGCATGTATTTTTTGAAGCAGTGTCAGCCTAATCTGTGTTTAGTGTCATCTTTGATTGGTGTCGCGTTGCTCAGGCTCAGCCTCTGTATCAAGCTCTGTATCAAGATGTCTTCACATTCACTAAGTTTAAAATTCGAGACTGTCTTCTTCTCAGTGAGCCTCCCAGTCTCTCGACATCTGTCTCTTCTGTCTTTTGTTGTGCCTAACACAATTTCCTATTCCAGTTCTCCCTCGCTAACAATCTGAACACCGACATGCGATGCAAACAAGTCTTTGGTTAACAGGGTGAGAAGGGAGCAATGACTGCCACTCAGAACAACCAAAGGTGGGCTTTCCTCATTCCCGGGGTCCTCTGTGGCTCATTTTCCTCTCAAAAACAGTTTTTGATAGTGAATGGGACTGGAAGAGATAGACGTGCCTCACTTTGTCAGATGAGGTTGGGATAATGAAGTCACTGGAGAAAGCCGAGAGAAATACATTTATTTATTTGTTTCTTGTTGTCACTGCAAGCTGCTGTTTGTCTGTGATATATTCCTTAACTCCTGTCCGCACATGGTTCGAGCGAGCGTCCATGTTGGTGATCCTGCTGAACTGTGTGACGCTGGGCATGTTTCATCCATGTGAAGACATCAACTGTGATTCTGAGAGATGCAAGATTCTACAGGTAAGACTGTTTTTGGCTTGATTTAAAATGGATTACATGTGTTTTCTTTTCACATTTTGATTTGATTGGTTTCATTTCCCTAAAGCAGAGGGGTTATATAATTGTTTTTCCTAGAGAAATGGCAATATGCAAATCATAACACAATAAGGTGTTCCGCAGAGTTGGGT